>NC_041391.1:402725132-402764565 GCF_002162155.2 Triticum dicoccoides | reverse complement strand
TTGATGGGTGGGGATGTGATTTGAGAAATAATTCTGAAATTGCGCACCTAATGAAAATTTCGTTGCGAAACTTGAAACTTGGGCGGGGGAAACACACAACACAGACGAAGCACGTAAAATACTCGTGTGCGAGAAAACAGAAAATTGGCAGATCCCTTCTCCAAAAAAATGTACACGTGTAGTTGATTTTTTCGGTCAATGGTACGCCTAATTTATTAGGAAACATCACATAGGTAACTGACTTATGGATCATTAACGCAAAAAAATGCAGATGGTACGGCATAGAAACCATGTGTTTTGTGATCTTCTAATGATTAATGCAAAAAAACGCACACGGGCACACATGCTAATCAGCGCTCAAAGCCCTCAAAAGATGCTCATACCGACATTGTATGTTAATACTACAAACTTAAAGTAGTACTAGTAATTTGCTCTAATACTACAAACTTAAACTACTTCTCACATGCTGCCATCGAGGCATGCTGGCCAGACACCGACATTCTCCTTCCTGGCCTTGTAGGCGGCAACCCACTGTGCTAAGATCTCCACCAAGATCTCCTCACCATGACATGCGACCTCTTCTTTCTTGCGGTGGCAGGACTCTCTTTTCTTGACAGCTTTCTGCCTTTTCCGCTCCTTCTGTGCGGCTTTGACCGCCTCTAGATCCACCACCCATTCGGCCATGGTAGCCTCAAAGTCCGCCCACATAACTTTGTGGCCGGCGGCGGCAATGAACTCGGTGTGGCGACATGCCATTGCTTCCTTACCATGTGTGTGGTCGCGGGCGGCGAGGAACGCGGCGCGGCAGGATGCCATCGCTTCCTTACTAGTTACTGTGCGCCGCGGTGCCATGGACGACGCTTGGAGAGAGCTCTCGGACGGAGGGGCGGGCAGCCATTGATGGTATTCAAGAGCTCAACAACAAACGACAACAGAAATCGGGCTTCCCTTACAATTTTGCTCATTCATTATCGCACACGGTTCATCTCCGTCGCTTCTGGAAACAGTGTGCGCTGAGCCTATTGTGTGTTGCGTAATGATTGGCCGGAACCCCATCCACGCGGATCGTGCGTGTGCATCATAGGATGCGCCGCGATCGAATGGCAATCTGAAAGTGCTAGTTATCGACTAGAGGGGGGGTGAATAGGCGATTTTTATGAAAGTCTTCAAAACGTGGAAGTTTCGAAGACAAACAATAGAAATGACCTAATTGATATGCATCGGAAGATAAACTACAACAAGCAAACCATAGTCAAGTATGCAATAATGTGAAGGTACTAGACTAATAGCAGCTTAGTAGTAAGGATCAGGATGGAAGATAGTATGAAGCCAACCAACGATAGTAGTCAAGCAATGAAGTCAAACAGGTACGACAAATAGGCAATGACTTCACGAAGACAAACTCTAAGTAAAGGGAGGGAGAGGATAGAACCAGTCACTTGTTGAAGACACAGGATTTGTTGGAGCAGTTCCAGTTGCTGTGACAACTGTACGTCTGGTTAGGGAGGCTGAGATTCAACTTAGAAGACCGTGTCTTCACCTTATTCCCCTTGAGCTAAGGACACACAGTCCTCGCCCAATCACTCTGGTAAGTCTTCAAGGCAGACTTCCGAACCTTCACAGACTTTGTTCACCGGCGATCCACAATGACTCTTGGATGCTCAGAACGCGACGCCTAACCGGCTGGAGGATTCACAGTCCTCAAGTGTAATAAGTCTTCAGGTCACACATACAGAAAGACTTCAGTGATGCCTAACACTCTTTGGCTCTGGGTGTTTGGGCTTTGTCCTCGCAGGATTTCTTTCTCTCAAAGGCTTCGAGGTTTGTTGCTCTCAAACGACAAAAGCCGTGCACTAACTCTGAGCAGCCACCAATTCATGGTGTAGGGGGTGGGCTATTTATAGCCACTAGGCAACCCGACCTGATATGTGCGAAATGACCCTGGGTCACTAAGGAACTAACACATGTCCCAACGGTCAGATTTCAAACACACACGTCAACTTTACTTGGGCTACAAGCAAAGCTGACTTATCCAACTCTGGATAAGATTTGCTCTCATTGTCTTCGCTCGAAGACATATGATTTGGGTTGAGCATCACTTCAGTCATCCTGACTTAGTTCACTTGGACCCCACTTAACAGTACGGTGGTTCCTATGACTCAACAAAGAAGAAAAAGGAAACAGCGAAACGACACAGTCTTCGCGCTCCATAGTCTTCACTCATTGTCTTCTCATGTCATAGTCTTCAATATGAATATCTTCACATACCACCATTGTCGTCAATGTGTTCATACATTTTTAGGGGTCATCTTCGGTAGGTAAACCGAGTCAATGAGGGACACTACCTGCGTTATCCTGCAATTCTCACAAACGCATTAGTCCCTCAACCAAATTTGTCTTCAATACTCCAAAGCCAACTAGGGGTGGCACTAGATGCACTTACAATCTCCCCCTTTTTGGTGATTGATGACAAACTGGTTGAAGTTTTCAACGGGGATAAAGTATGTGAAATTGTAAAGGATTGGGTATTGTCTTCATAAGTGGCAAAGGCTCCCCCTGAAGATGTGCATATAAGTAATTTGCTTTTGGAATGCAAATGCACATGGCAGGTTTTACTTGTTCCTCTTCAACTTATGAAGATAATTCATCATGCATGAAATGATATAACTAAGAGAATGACATGCATAATGAAAAATGGACATCTGCAGAATGATCTAAGTTCAGAAGTTATCATCGCACATGCGAAGTTTATCATCGCATCACAGAAAAGCAAATAAGTAGCAGACGACCATCAAGTTTAAGTGTTACAACTCAAAGAACCAAAAGTATCAAAAGCGAGAGTTGTAAACACAGAGCAAAATATAAAGCAACCGCCCATATGAACCCGCTTGAAGACTATCAAACTCATATGCTTCTCCCCCTTTTGTCAGTAAGGACCAAAAAGGTTTGAAGACATAGAGCATCTACTCGTCCCCATGAGGAGTAGGTGAAGCAGCAGGGTTGTCGTTGTTGTTTGGCGGCGCAGACAAACTTGGTGCAGTGTCGATGCGTGCAGAAGTAGGGGGTGGTGAAGTAGCATCGTCTTCATCATCGATCACTTTGGCATTCACAGTTGCCGCGGAGGAAGAATAGTCAGAGTCTTCAAGAGATGGAGTTCGACGTAGGACTGCATTTCGTGGAGGAGTGGAGTCAAACTTGAATCTTTTAGTGAAGCCATCATGTTGAAGATCTGCTTCAGCACTGAGCAGCGTTAAACTCTTCCTTGATCGCCGACAGGTCTCGTGAGTGACAAAAGCATTCTTGGTGGCAAGATTTCAAATGCGATTGACGTCCACCAAGAGGCTTTGCATCTGTCGCTTGAGCCAAAAGTGATGGTTGTCTTGTTTCTGATGCAGTGACACAAGAAGTTCTCGGTCATTTAGGACGCGAGAGCGCTTCTTAGGCCTTTGGGCAATTGTGCTCTCAGTAGCTTCAGTTTGCGCATGATGAGGCAGACGAGTGTTCCCAGCCATTGGATAGACACGAGTTACTGCTTGGACTCCTTCTATGGGTTGAGTGAAGCTTTGGTGATCAGCATTTTGAAGACAAAGAGGCTTCTTGGCAGGCTCAGGGTATATGGCTTCAACTGACATATCAACCTCTGGTAGAAAGATCAGATGATTGCGAGCAGAGGGCTGATAGTTGATAGTAGAGTGTAGCTTGATGAGGCGCATGACCCATGGAGCATAGAATTTCAGGCCAAAAAGGTCAGATCCAGACGCAGCCTGTTGCCGGATGAAGAATTCTTGTGTATTGAAGCTGATGCCATTGAGGATGTAAAAGACCAATGTCTTCATGGCTCCTTCAAGTTTTGTAGCTGATGAATGCCCTTTGATAGGCCATAGAGTTCGCTTGATGATATGATATATTGTGCCAGGCAGATACTCAAGGTCATCAACAAAGAACTCCTTTGGGTATTTAGCGTCAAGTGGCAGAGGCTTCATCATGCTCAACATCTGGCTCATGTTGGGCTCTGGCTTATGGAAGATGCTCTCCAGTGCATTGCGGCGGAGTTGAAAATCAGCTTCGTACAGCTCTCCGGGACTGGGTAGGCCTGTAAGCTCAATGACGTTAAGAGCTTTGGCTTCATGATGAACATTTCCTGTCATCCACTCGAGAACCCATGTCTTTGTATCCCTGTTGTAGCCGCGAATGTGGAGGGTAGCATAGAATTGAAGCAAAAGTTCCTCATTCCAATGTTCTTTGTCTGTCACAAAGCTGAGCAGACCTACATCACGAAAGCAGTCAAGTGCTTCTTCTAAGCATGGCAGTCCAGCAACGGCTTCAGTGTCGAGGCGCATATGAGGGAAAATGCGCCCTTGATCATACAGAATGTAGGAGTAATAGCTTCGCTGCTGATAGCTCCAGAAACGATCAGATTATATTCTTGGCTTTGAGTAGGGGTTCTTTGCTCTGTCAAAGAAGGTGTTATGGCTTTTGAAGCCATTTGCATTGAAGGACCCTGTAGAGGTGGCAGTACCTAGGAACCTTGGCAGTCTTGGCTTTGGTTTCTGGACCAGAGGCCTATGCTCAACATGATAGTCAAACTGAGGACCAGAGGCATTAGGCGGAGGGACCAGAACGGGCCATTTAACAGTGATCAGCTGACCATGGTTGTATGCTTGCTCAATTGTGTGGGGCCTTGATGGCGGAACAGGAGCAGTGGCAACAACAGAGGCGTCAGGCTGCACAACAGATGCTTCAGGAGCAGTTGCATCATTGGCTTCTGGCACATTGGTTGGTGCAGGCTCCACATTTACTTCAGCCATGACTACGTCATTGGCTTCATTTGTGTTGGTAGTGGCAGCCTCAAGATTTTCAACCTCCACTTGATGAGCTGGAGGGTCGGACACGGGCACGTTTACTCCAGGAACAGCTTCTTCAGTGATGGAGGGAGTAGGGAAACGTTCTTCTTCTTGTTTGTCATCGGCTGATGCAGCCGGATTGTCTTCAACAGCTTTGGCTTCAGACACGGAGACATTCACAGTCGGAGTGGCTTCTGGAAACACTTGACGTGCAACAGATTGGTGGTGCACTTCTCCTTCCGGAACACTCGAAAGAGGGACTTGAGGCCTTGGTCCTTTGCGAAGCCTGCGTAATGCTGGCGACGCCTTTGGAGTTGCAGTTGGCCGGGCCTCAAAGTCATCTTCTTCTGCTTGCACAGGTGGTGTGACTTGTTGTTGTTGGGGAGTACTTGGGGAGTCTTGTGGTTGTGGGTGATCAGCCCATGATGCATCCTGAGCAATTGGTGTCAGAGGACGACCAATGCTGATGAGTTTGCTATTCGTGAGAACAGGTGATGATACCATGTTGGGTTCGATATGAGGAAGAACTTCATCACCTTCAACATTGTCAATGTGACCAATGTCTTCAGCAGCGGTGGGATCAACTGCTGGAATGTCTTCAGTTTCATGAGCCTCTGTGGAAGCAGGCTCATGAACTATCATCTGTCGTTCTTGGTGTTTAGATGCAGGGTGAACCATTGAGATAGGTTCAACGACTAAGGGCTATGTGGGAGCAGCCCGATTCTTCTTGGTTTTGCGCTTCTTCTTGGAGGGAGCAACATCAGAGGCTTCAGTATTTTTCCTCTTTCTGGCTTCAGCCTCGGCAGTCCTCGTCTTCTTCAGTTCTGAAGTGGTTGACTTGACCTTTGGCTTTGAGCCAGTCATGCTGCTCGGGAAGACTATGCGAGGTTCTTCCTGCCTTAAAGGTGCATATTGGTCAGTTGATAGCTTCTTCTTCTTTGCAGCCGTTCTGGGGTCAATGCCAGGACGACCAAGAGCCTTGCGCTTCTCAGCCTCATTGTAGGCTAGCACACACTTGTCAGCCAGACTCTTCATGCGCTCACGAGAGCCTTGAGCTTCTTCGCGCTTCTTGAGAAAGGCTTCTTTGAGCTCGTGCAACATGATCTTGAAGTTTTTGACATCTTGCACGCTGAGCTTTGCCACATGCTTCTTGAACTGGGCTTTCTCATAGTCGATCTTGTGCTTCAGTTTAACGATGCACTGAGCAAGAGCTAGCTCAGAAGCAATGGCGCCATTGAAGGAGACGCTGAGGCCAATGGGAAGTTGCAGATCTTCAAAGCTGAGATTTGGGGTGTCAAACCACTCATCAATGAAGTTATGGATGATTGCCAGATCGAAGAGAGGCAAATTATTGAGGATCTCTGCTTCTTCCTTGCTCTTGATCAGTTGCTCAAGAGCACCATCTGCAAGATCTTCATCGCTGGACAGATCAATGTGCTCTTCTCGCAGAATGGCAGTAGGAGTCAATGTCTGATCAGTATGCTTGATGATTTCCTTTTTCTTCTCCGTCTTCTTGGAGATACGTGATAGATCTTCAGACTGCACACTGTCTTCAGGAGGTGCAGTGGCCAGTGGCTTCGCACGTGAAGCTTTTGGAGGAGCAACTGATATTGAAGCCTTAGCCTTCTTTGGCTTATTTGGCTTTGGAGTAGGAGCTGGGGCTTCATCAGTGTCAGCATCATCTTCAGTATGATCCACTTTGGCACCTTGGACCAAGATGTGAGTGATGAGGCCATCAAGGTTGCAGAAGGGACCGATGACATTGGGTTCTGCATCACATGAGCCGTCATCACGGGGAGCAGAGGGACCAGGGTTGAAGTCTAATCCCAATGACTTCTTGTTTTCCTTGGCCGATGCTTTTGCGTGCTGGAAGTTGCGCTTGAAGAGATTATCGTCACGACACCAGAGCAATGACGATGAGTCGGCATTTTCAGGCTGAGGTCCACGGACCATACAAGGATAGAAACCCTGTGCAATAGCTTCAACTCTGTTCTTGGGTTGAAGGCCTCGATAGAGAATATCACCCCAAGGACTTTTGATAGCATTCTTCTCAGCGTATTCCTGGGTCACAAACTTGTATTTAAACCATTGTTCAGCCCAATATCGTCGAATCTGTTGGATTCGTGTCTTGCGCTGATGATAATTCTCTTCAGGATTTGTCTTGTAAAGCTCTGCGAGGTCACCAGGCAAATCTTTTGATGTTCCCCCACGATGCTGTCTGCCACCCTTCCTTACTGATTTCTCTACAGCCATGAACTTCAAACTGAATGGCTTCAACACGTTCAAAGGCTTCAAAGGCTTTCGCTTGCTGGACAAACAGGAACTAGCTTCGGGAGAGTTAATGTGAAGCTGTAAGAATTCTGCAAACGAATGCAGACTATGAGAACCAAGGGATTCTCCCACGGACATGTACCTGTGACAACATTAGAGATGCGAGGGAAGGGGAAGAGGTCATATGCATTCTCAGAAGATTTTGAAGATAAATCAGTTTGAAGACATTGACCTCATGATGCGAAGACTTCACTTATATGTTGAGAGTTGGTTCCAGATTTGTACGAATCCGTGAATAAGTACAAGTGAGGAATCTAACTAGATATGAAGCTTAAGTGAATATACTAGGCAGTATGAGATGCAGACAGGATAGATCTAACATTGTATAGGCAGAAACCAATTTTGGTAAATAGGATGAATCTTTGAGGATAAAAAAGATGGTAAAAATAGAGTTGTATTTACCACACGAAGAACTGCTAGATGGGATGAACAGGAGACCGAGCAGTTCAATCCACCGTGCACTAACTTGGCGATGGAGGACACCTACGGCGGCGGCGGAGAGGACGATGTCCGCGGCCGGCGTGAGGACGGCGTCGGAGAAGTCGCGGCAGCTAAGCTTCGTCGCTGGCGTCGTCGAGAGCTAGCGTTGGCGCTAGGGTTTTGACGAGGTGGAGAGGTGGAAGAAGGTTTTATTTACCGCAGGGGACATATATTTATAAGGAAGTGTGCGGCATAGTGCAATTACGCAGGTGCCCCTGGCGGTTCACATCTGAGGGGCACGTGGCAAGCATGCAACATACTCAGAGTTGTCCCATGTTCCCACGCCCGCCAGGTTTGTCGGATGGTCGTTCCGCTTCTCCGGATTTCAAAGAATAAGGATGAATCATTTAAAACAGGCTTAAAGTTTATCTCTATGTCTTCTGCTGACAAGGACGCAGAGAAGACATTCGACAGTTTCAATAGAATGCATATGATTTGGACAGATAGAGTTTGAGATAGAAAGCATAGAGAGATTAGGGTCCGATCACATTCACTTAGTTCAAGAGATTCAACTAGGAAGACATAGCTATAAGTGAATGCTGTAGAGGACAGAACACTAGTATATATATCAGAAAGCAATCAAATCAACATAGTGAAGAAAATCATGAAGATAAGTTGAAATTGAAGACAAAACAAATGCAAAAACATTGCAAAAATAAGGCCATGAGTGAAACACTTCAAACCGAGAAATTTGGTGGTGGCGTTACCCACCGTATAGGAAGTATTAGACCCAGACACGGTGCACAATTATCGTGGCGCTCCGAAGTCAAATTCCACGTTAATGTATTCACACTCAGAATGTAAGTCTTCATTGATTGAAGATATACTTTACTTCAAGAGAAAGTGATGACGAATTTCAATGTGCTTTGTCTTCGAGTGCTGGACTGGATTGTTGGCAATCTTGATGGCGCTTTCGTTGTCACAGAAGAGAGGTACTTGTTACAGATTGATGCCATAGTCCTTGAGAGTTTGCTTCATCCATAGAAGCTGAGCGCAGCAAGATCCAGCAGCAATGTATTCAAATTCAGCAGTTGAGAGTGATACACAGTTCTGCTTCTTTGAAGACCAACAGACAAGTGATTGTCCCAGAAAGTGACATGTGCCTGATGTAGACTTGCGATCCACCTTGTCACCAGCATAATCAGCATCTGAGAATCCAACCAAATCAAATTTTGAGCCCTTTGGATACCATAATCCGAGTGTTGGGGTGTAAGCCAAATATCGAAAAATTCGCTTCACAGCTAAGTGATGTGATTCCTTTGGTGCCGCTTGGAATCGAGCACACATGCAAACACTAAGCATAATATCTGGCCTAGATGCACATAGGTAAAGCAAGGAACCAATCATGGAGCGGTATACCTTTTGATTGAACTCTTTACCATTGTCGTCGGGACCCAGATGGTGTTTGGCTGGCATTGGCGTCGTGTAACCTTTGCAATCTTCCATTCCAAACTTCTTCAGACAATCTTTGAGGTATGTTTCTTGAGATATGAAGCTGCCATTCCTTTGCTGACGAATTTGAAGACCAAGGAAGAACTTCAGCTCACCCATCATGGACATCTGATATTGCTCTTGCATCATGTATCCAAACTCATCACTATACTTCTGGTTGGTGCAGCCGAAGATAATGTCATCCACATATATTTGGCACACAAACAGTTCACCATCATATGTCTTCGTGAAGAGTGTGGGATCGAGGGATCCAGGTTTGAAGCCTTTGCTCTTCAGGAAGTCTTTGATCGTATCATACCAAGAGCGAGGAGCTTGTTTGAGGCCATACAGTGCTTTGTTTAGCTTGTACACCATATCAGGATGTTTTGGATCTTCAAAGCCAGGTGGTTGAGCTACGTACACTTCTTCTTCTATCTTGCCGTTGAGAAATGCACTCTTCACATCCATTTGACATAGCAAGATGTTATGGTGGTTAGCATAGGCTAGCAGTATGCGAATAGCTTCAAGCCTAGCAACAGGAGCAAATGTTTCATCGAAGTCAATTCCTTCAACTTGAGTATATCCTTGAGCCAAAAGACGTGCTTTGTTTCTGACGACTTGACCATGCTCATCTTGCTTGTTTTGATATATCCATTTTGTGCCAATAATGCTATGCTTGCGAGGTTCAGGACGCTTGAAAAGTTCCCAAACATTGTTCAGCTTGAACTGTTGAAGTTCTTCTTGCATAGCTTGTATCCATTTAGGTTCCATAAAGGCTTCAGCAACTTTCTTGGGTTCTGATATTGACACAAAAGAAAAGTGCCCACATAAATTTGTTAACTGTGTTGCTCTTGAGCGAGTAAGTGGACTAGGTGCATTGATGCTATCAATTATCTTCTCAATTTGTACTTCATTTGCCACTCGAGGATGAACTGGACGAAGACCTTGCTCTTGCTGATCATTGTCATCAATGGGGGAATTGTCTTCAGTCTGAGCATTGTCTTCAGGTTGGTTAGGTGCAGAAATGATAAGTTCCTCTTCAGGCTATGCTTCAGAAGGCATGATTTCACCAGTTCCCATCAACTTGATAGATTTGCTGGGCGGAGCTTCGTCTAGTGTACTTGGCAGGAGCTCTCTTTGTGAACCATTGGTTTCATCAAATCGCACGTCCACAGTTTCGACAATTTTGTAGAGATAGAGGTTGAAGACTCTGTAAGAGTGTGAGTCCTTTCCATAACCGAGCATGAAGCTTTCGCGAGCTTTAGGTGCAAATTTTGACTTGTGATGGGGATCCTTGATCCATCACTTAGCTCCAAATACTCTGAAGTGGCTGACATTTGGCTTCTTGCCAGTAAGGAGCTCATAGGATGTTTTGTTCAGAATCTTATGGATGTAAACACAGCTGATGATGTGACATGCTGTATCAATAGCTTCAGGCCAGAACTTTCTTGGTGTCTTGTACTCGTCGAGCATTGTTCGAGCCATCTCAATGAGGGTTCTGTTCTTGCGCTCTATGATGCCATTTTGCTGAGGTGTGTATGGAGCAGAGAACTCATGAGTGATTCCCATTGTGTCTAGATAAAGATCAAGTCGGCGTTCTTGAACTCAGTGCCGTTGTCACTTCTGATATGCTTGATCTTGACGCCATAATTGTTCATGGCTCGATTGGCGAAGCGTCTGAAGACATCTTGCACTTCAGCCTTGTAGAGAATTATGTGCACCCATGTATATCTTGAGTAGTCATCAACAATGACGAAGCCATAGAGATAAGCAGTTGTTGTGAGGGTAGAGTAGTGAGTAGGGCCAAATAAGTCCATGTGTAACAGCTCGAAGGGTTGAGATGTCGTCATGATTGTCTTCGAGGGATGCTTGGCCCTAGTCATCTTTCCAGCTTCACATGCACCACACAAATGATCCTTCTTGAACTTGACACCCTCGATGCCTATGACATGCTTCTGCTTGATGAGTGTGTGTAAGTTCCTCATGCCAGCATGCCCCAGCCTCCGATGCCAGAGCCAGCATTCTGAAGCTTTTGCAAGAAGACATACGGCAAGCTATGGACCTGCTGAGAAATCTACCATGTATAGATCATCTTTCTGATACCCTTCAAAGACTAGAGACTTGTTAGATTCCATAGTACAACGCAATGATATTTTCCGAATAGCACAATCATGTTCAAGTCACAAAGCATCGACACAGACATTAAGTTGAAACCAAGGGATTCAACAAGCATCACGTTATCCATGTGTTGATCCTTTGAGATTGCAACTCTACCTAGACCCAATACCTTGATTTTACCAGTGTCAGCAAATGTGATGTGACTCTTGTCTGATGGACGTAAGGTTGAGTCCATGAGAAGACTTCGATCACCAGTCATATGATTAGTGCATCCGCTGTCCATAATCCATTCTGAAGCATGAGGTGTCATACCCTACAGTGCAGTTAGGAGGATAGGCTTCACAAAGAGTGTTGTGAAGCATAAGCATTTGACGCACACGAGGATTATCATAGCTTAGATCAAGGTTAGGACTCATAGTATGACTGGTAAGCGATTCAGATGTGAAATACATAGTAAGACCATTTTATCATGTGTCCCTTAATGTGTTTTAGGTCCCCAACAATAGCATCAGATGCCTTTGATTACAGGCTAGAGACCTTACTCTGCAAAAGAAAGTTAATTCTTCTTCACCACCCACATCTTCAGGGGTGGCTTAGAAGCAATGAGTCTAAGTGCAGCATCTGAGAACTTCGTCTTTGGAGCCCTAGCAAATAGCCTTGCAGGAGATGAATGATACTCATATGAATAAGCAGAAAAGTGTTCTATGAACATAGCGGTTTGAAGGCACACACTCATATTCATAAGTATGAGTATGGTTTCCCTGCAAAACATTGGCGTTAGGGTGACTCAGGTGAGTCATGTATCTGTGTGAAGCCTTTGGGCCATATGAAGCCACAGGTCTGGGGTTTGTCTTCTTCCTTGGTGGTGTCATGATGACATTCACAGGAAGATTCTCAATACACTGCTTAGGTACCCAGATCTTATTCATAGGTGGTCCATTCCTGCAGTTAGTACCAATATACCTGGCAAACACTTCACCATACTGATTCTTAAACAGTTTATAGTTTGCATCAAAGGATTCATCAATGATGATAGGGTTAGCGCAAGTGAAACCAGATAAGGTGGATGGATCTACTGAAGGTTCCTTTGTAGCAACCCATGTGGTTTTGGGGTACTGCTCAGGCTTCCAGTACAACCCATCAACATTCATTTTCCTCTCGAACCCAACACCCTCTTTCCTAGGGTTTCGGTTCAGAATCTACTTTTTGAGGACATCGCAAAGTGTCTGATGTCCTTTCAGACTTTTATACATCCCTGTTTCAAGCAATGTCTTCAACCTAGCATTTTCATCAGCAATAGTTGTGGTATCCTCCGCAGAGGGGTTAGTTACCACATCAGTAGTTGAAGACAATGCAACAGTAGCAGCAGTGGAACATTCAGCAACAGAGGTAGCGTTATCACGCTCAATGCATTTTAGACATGGTGGTTCAAATCCTTCCTGAGCGGGACTGATCTGTTGAGTGCGGAGTGACTCATTCTCTTTTTGAAGATCTTCATGAGCCGCTCTCAATTTCTCAAGCTCTTGATTCCTTTGAATATAATCATAGGAGAGCTTTTCATAAGTGGTTGAGAGCGTTTCATGACGACTTTCAAGTTCTTGGTACTTAGCATGAAGATTTTTTATGTCTTCAACTAAGGACTGCGAACGTGTCATTTTCGCGTCCAACAGGTCATCGCTTTTGTCTAACAGTTTTTGAGTATGTTCCATAGCTTTTTGTTGTTCAGTTGCAATTTTAGCAAGTGTTTTGTAGCTGGGTTTGGATTCACAATTAGAGTCATATTCACTTGATGTTTCAAAGTAAGCGTCACGTGATTTTACCTTGGCACCACGTGCCATGAAGCAGTAGGTGGGAGCAGGGTCGTCCTTGTCATTAGCTTCAGCGTTGGTGTGGAAGTCATTGTCTTCAGTGTTGAAGATGGACTTGGCAAGATAGGCCGTGGCTAGAGCCAGACTTGCAACGCCAGGGTCGGACTCCTCTTGAGACTCCACCTCCGCCTCCTCAGAAGTAGACTCCTCCTCTGAATCCATCTCCTTGCCAACAAAAGCACGAGCCTTGCCAGATGAGCTCTTCTTATGAGATGAAGACCTTGATGAGGACTTGGAAGAAGACTTTGAAGATTTCTTCTTCTTCTTGTCATCAGAATCATATTCCTTGCTCTTCTTCTTCTTCTCATTGTCCCACTGTGGACACTCAGAGATATAGTGTCCAGGTTTCTTGCACTTGTGACATGTTCTCTTCTTGTGGTCATGAGTGGAAGCTTCATCATTTCTTGAGCTGGATCGTGAAGACTTTCTGAAGCCCTTCTTCTTAGTGAACTTTTGGAACTTCTTCACAACCATAGCAAGTTCCTTTCCAATGTCTTCAGGATCATCAGAACTGCAGTCAGATTCTTCTTCAGATGAGGAAACAACTTTTGCCTTCAAAGCATGAGTTCGGCCATAGTTGGGACCATAGATATCTCTTTTCTCAGAAAGCTGGAACTCATGTGTGTTGAGCCTCTCAAGTATATCAGACGGATCGAGTGTCTTGAAGTCAGGGCGTTCTTGTATCATGAGGGCAAGGGTGTCAAAGGAGCTGTCAAGTGATCTCAGTAATGTCTTGACGATTTCATGCTTGGTAATCTCAGTGGCGCCGAGAGCACGAAGCTCATTTGTGATGTCGGTGAGGTGATCAAACGTGAGCTGGACATTTTCATTGTCGTTTCTCTTGAAGCGGTTGAAGAGGTTGCGAAGAAAACTGATGCTTTGATCTCTGTGGGTTGAGACGCCTTCGTTGACCTTGGATAGCCAGTCCCAGACTAGCTTCGACGTTTCCAGAGCACTCACACGGCCATACTGTCCTTTGGTTAGATGACCACAGATGATGTTCTTGGCAGTAGAGTCCAGTTGAATGAACTTCTTGACATCAGCAGGGGTGACTCCTTCACCAGTTTTGGGAACGCCGTTCTTGACGACATACCAGAGGTCGACATCAATGGCTTCAAGATGCATGCGCATCTTATTCTTCAAGTAGGGATATTCAGTTCCATCGAACACGGGGCAAGCAGCGGAGACTTTGATTATCCCTGCAGTCGACATAGCTAAAACTTCAGGTGGTTAAACCGAATCACACAGAACAAGGGAGTACCTTGCTCTGATACCAATTAAAAGTGCTAGTTATCGACTAGAGGGGGGGTGAATAGGTGATTTTTATGAAAGTCTTCAAAACGTGGATGTTTCGAAGACAAACAATAGAAATGACCTAATTGATATGCAGCGGAAGATAAACTACAACAAGCAAACCATAGTCAAGTATGCAATAATGTGAAGGTACTAGACTAATAGCAGCTTAGTAGTAAGGATCAGGATGGAAGATAGTATGAAGCCAACCAACGATAGTAGTCAAGCAATGAAGTCAACCAGGTACGACAGATAGGCAATGACTTCACGAAGACAAACTCTAAGTAAAGGGAGGGAGAGGATAGAACCATTCACTTGTTGAAGACACAGGATTTGTTGGACCAGTTCCAGTTGCTGTGACAACTGTACGCCTGGTTAGGGAGGCTGAGATTCAACTCAGAAGACCGCGTCTTCACCTTATTCCCCTTGAGCCAAGGGCACACAGTCCTTGCCCAATCACTCTGGTAAGTCTTCAAGGTAGACTTCCGAACCTTCACAGACTTCGTTCACCGGCGATCCATAATGACTCTTGGATGCTCAGAACGCGACGCCTAACCGGCTGGAGGATTCACAGTCCTCAAGTGTAATAAGTCTTCAGGTCACACAGACAAAAAGACTTCAGTGATGCCTAAAACTCTTTGGCTCTGGGTGTTTGGGCTTTTTCCTACTCAGGATTTCTCTCTCTCAAAGGCTTCGAGGTGGGTTTCTCTCAAACAACAAAAGCCGTGCACTAACTCTGAGCAGCCACCAATTTATGGTGTAGGGGGTGGGCTATTTATAGCCACTAGGCAACCCAACCTGATATGTCCGAAATGACCCTGGGTCACTAAGGAACTGACACGTGTTCCAACGGTCAGGTTTCAAACACACACGACAACTTTACTTGGGCTACAAGCAAAGCTGACTCATCCAGCTCTGGATAAGATTTGCTCTCATTGTCTTCGCTCGAAGACATAGGATTTGGGTTGACCATCACTTCAGTCATCCTGACTTAGTTCACTTGGACCCCACTTAATAGTACGGTGGTTCCTATGACTCACCAAAGAAGAAAAAGGAAACAGCGAAACGACACAGTCTTCGCGCTCCATAGTCTTCACTCAATGTTTTCTCATGTCATAGTCTTCAATATGAATATCTTCACATACCACCATTGTCGTCAATGTGTTCATACATTTTTAGGGGTCATCTCCGGTAGGTAAACCGAATCAATGAGGGACACTACCTGCGTTATCCTGCAATTCTCACAAACGCATTAGTCCCTCAACCAAATTTGTCGTCAATACTCCAAAACCAACTAGGGGTGGCACTAGATTCACTTACACAATCCACGTCCCTCACATCACACCCGTGCAGCTGTAGCTGGATTGGATTTATATGCGCTGAATGCCTTGAAAATGCACATAATCCCCTAAATATGGTAAATGAGCCCGGAAAAATGCCAAATTTGAACACGGTGATTTGCAGGGTGTATGTTTGTCGTAGAAAAAAACTCTAGGGCAAAGAGCAAAGACAATTTGGATTCCCCTTCAATCTTGGTGATTTCCCTCTCGAAAGCATGGAACTTCCTCGGTGATGGTTCGATTTATGAAGGGCGTGCATGACGACATAAGCCAAAGCTCCTAATTTTTTTACCAAGGCATGGTGAGGTCATACCATGGCACCATGCAAGGCTTCATGTTTTTCAAGCATTTATTTCATTTTTCTATAGTTGAAAACCCAATAAACAAATGTTTGTGGTTGACTATTGCCACACATTTCATCGAAATATCTGTCCGTTCCTTGTAAAAGGCATGATAATTTACTAAATGGAACGAGCATGGTTTTCCAGGTCGTTCTTGTGCAACCTTTCATGCACCGATTGTTTGAACTTGAATTATGTGCATTAATGCCTAGGAAATGCACATAATCCCCTAAATATGGTAAATGAACCCGGAAAAGTGCCAAATTTGAACACAGTGATTTGCAGGGTGTATGTTTATTGTAGAAAAAACTCGTGGACAAAGGAAATTTGGATCCCCCTTCAACCTTGGTGATTTCCCCCTCGAAACCATGAAACTTTCTCAGTGATGGTTCGATTTATGAAAGGTGTGCATCACGACATAAGGAGAACATTCTCCATTTTTTACCATGGCACGGTGAGGCCATACCATGGCACCACACCAGGCGTCCTGTTTGGATTATTCCAGTGACCCTCAAAAATTTCCAACATTTTTGGAGCATCTAAAATATATATAGCATTTAAATAGCCCCAATTCAAATATGTTTGGATTAATTCAAAGTCCAAATATGTCCTGCAAAAATGTGAACCATTTTTGGTAGATGCTTCCACCTTGATCCAGAAATGATGAACATTTCTAAAGGGCATTTGAAATCATTGAAAAATATTTTGGTTGAACCTATTTGAATTCCTTAAGTATGCTAGGGTTTGAACAATCCCCATTTCAGGTTTAAATGAAATTTAAACATGATGCAGCAACCAAGCTAGTCCAAGTGCATAGCAAGGCTAGGGACGTGACAACTCACCCCCACTAAACAAGAATCTCGACCCGAGATTCATGACGTGAGGTAAGAAGACAGAGGGGACACCAAGCTAACACGATCTTCACGATCCAACTGTTCTTCTCAAAGATGTTGATTCATTGCTTCATATTGATCTTGACATCATTGCTTTCGAGATCTTCATCTAACACGACGACGACAGAAAGAAACTCTATCGAAAAGGATTATTGAAGCTCTTCATACCAGGCTAATGGCAATTCACAAACGATCGTTTGAAGGAATTCAAAGAAATGGCATACTCAGTTTGGAAAGGAAACTACGGTTATAGGGCAATTCGGCAAATGGAAGGCACATTCCAGTTGACACCAAGGATATAACCTTGTGGCTGAGCGTGCTGTCAAGAACTTGAGCATTTCCATATTCATCAAGGTTTTACCAATATTCGTGTCAAGGATCCTGGCAACACAACGTACTACCATGATGAACAACGATGGACGATGCAGATGCAAAGAAAGATAACACCTTCGCAGATTCACCTTAGCGAGGCCAAGGAAACAAAATCTGGATGATCGATCGAGAGACATTTAGCACTCCGCTTCTAATGTTCTCCTTGATGTGCTAGCGTAACCCATTTATAGATATGGTTTGGTATCTAGGCCATCAAGTTAAAGGTCGGACTTCGGGAGCACAAGAATCCATAAGGAGTAACTGCTGGAGTAAATCCTATGAAATCCTTATGGGGAGGTGGCTAACTTTCCCAATCAAGATACTACAATAATAGGTCTTCCGGCTGGGTGTGTTGGCCACGACATCCAATTTACCGGGTTACAGAGAGACGACTATTATAGTTCTTGGGAAATGTCCCAACCATCATATCTGCCTGAGATTCAGATCTGGTTGGTGTCAGGATAATCCAGACTCGTCAAGTCTAGAAGAAAATGAAGGTTTGCAACACAAATCGACGAGATGACGTTGCGAGATTCTCGGGAAATGAACTATGATAGCAAGCTCCAAAACATGAGATGGTTCTGCTACACACATGTGAACACGTTGTCCCAGACAAACATGACCACATGGTAGTCTTACAACAAAACACTACCGAGTTCAGGTTGGGAACCATCATTGGGGATATCGAAGTCCTTACATAAGTCATATGATTAGCTCTTATGAAGAAACTTCTTCTCCTTGAACAAATCAGTCAGTGGCTTGGTGTGCTAGGGAATACATATGGAGTGGAGGTAATTAATCTACCAAACCATAAATTACATTTGCACATGCATAACTGACTTGGGATGGTACCAGAGAAAACAAAAACAATCTTTCTCGAACTCACGGTGGCAACTTGCACCAAATGCACGTGAATCAGAGGAAGTCGCTACTTTCATCCAAACATATGCTTCATGAATGGAACATGAAGGCATTGTTTACAAAGTTTCCAACACTAGCTTAATGTTTAACACGAATCATGGGGGAGACAAGATGCTGCTGATGGGCTCAACAGCAACTCATCGGAATTTCCATATCACTGGACTTCCACCACTATGTGAACAATGTGATAGTATTGGTCAGACCAAAAGATGTAATGGTGTATGCTCGAGGAATCAACCACGAGTAAGACAACATTACGAATATTGTTGGTTCTGATTTGATTTAAGGATAGCCCACACTCAAATCAAGGTTTGGGCAAGACAATAGATTCAACAACCGATCACAAGGAACAATCGATGAAGATATCATCTCTCTTCAACACACACACAAGGATATCCCTTTGGAAATTAACTAAATTAGACAAGCTTTTATCTTCCAACTCTCCAAGTTGTTGTTTAGCTTGACCAACTAGCTCAGGGGTATCCCACACAGATTCTTGGAGAATGCCTGGTTTACAAGAAACCAACTTTACCACAAACTCAACATAGCGATCAGGTGACAACCTGGTGATACTTCCAAGAAGATATTCAGAAAATCATGTACCACAGATATGTTGCTAAGCTCGAGAACAATCTTGCTTTTCAGGGCAAGACGATATGATCAAAAGAGCAAGGGATTTACACAATCCTAACTCATTGATCGAAGTGTGCACCAGGAAATATGGACTAGGTAGCACAATCAACCTTAGGATGATGATTCAATAACCAACATGCTAAGAATGAAATTATTGTCCATTATCTACCAAGCAACGGAGTTGCTAGGAGTATTAATTTCACACATCACGATTCACTTGTCGGCATTCCGATTACAAGAACACGGAACCGAGGAATGAACAATGATGGCAAGAAGTATCACTGTATCAAGAGTTCATAGGATGGTGTGCAGTTCCCATGGCATTCTTGATGTAAAGATGGTAATACTCCAGGGTAGAACAGAACAAAATCTGGAATTGCAGTTTGATCTGCAGAGTACAACTACTTTGACCCAATCCTGGATATGGATGAGGTACTGGAGTTTGTTTCTCCTAGTCATCCTGGAATAGAATGGCTTGACGGACCACAAGAGTAATAGGCATCGATGAACGAATGCACGCATACTCTTGACTATCAATTGATAGACGAGGGTCGGAAGACAATTAAAATGGGACAACTCAAAAGAACATATGATTTTCTGAGTTGTGGATGCATGGATTAGCATGTTGAACCAAGTTCAACATATTTCTTCCAGATAACCCATGCAGAAAGGTAGAGCTGGCAGAGTATCAACATAGAATCGAGAACTCATCAAGAGCACTTTGGTTGTGATCTTTTGGTTCAACGAGGAACTTCTGCCATAAATAGTTCATGGAGTTGGAAGAAGGAAATACCACGGACCTCGAGGACTATCGCAAAGGTTACTAGTATCGTAAAGGGACTAGCAAACACTAACAACATGAAGTAAGTGGAGTGATTCTTGGGTTCAAGAACCCAGGAATAGAATGTTTACTAACTAAATGGCATCACGAGATGCTTTCAAGAATGGTGGCTAAAATCATCACACCGGGAACACAAAGCATGGCTAGATTACTAGGTGATCCTCGAAGACACCTAGGGTCATAATAATAACTCCAACATATATGTCGAGGCAATAGAGTACCTCAACACACCGATTAGTGTACTAATCTGGCACAAAGGACATTGAAAACAGAGGAAGAGGATTTGCAAATGCATCAGATTGTTTAGAAACCTGGGATGACTCGGACAGCATAACGGCTGCAAATGCTTAAAATGATTTAAGACATCTTGCAAAATGGTGGCATAACCAGTCAACATCATAGCAACAAGGTTCTGAGATCAACTATGAATACACGGAGATAGTAGAAACTGAATTGAGGCTTGGATCCAACAATCCTATAAGTCTACGGATTAGTAACACGTGATCCTGATAGAAAGATGAGAAGCCTAGTTCTTAATCCCCATAGAACAGAAGAGGTTGACTCAGATCAGAAGGGCATAAGGTAAAGGAGTAAAAAGAGCCTTATGTTCCATCCCACAATCAATTCCCCTACATATAACTAAAGCATTTCTAGACTCAACTTCAACCAGTTTGGCTTGGTAATCCTACAGGCAGTCAAGCTCTGATACCAAAGTTGTCAGGACCCTGACTCAATACCACATCGATCTAGCATGTAACACCCCATAGCACTTTGTGGCCTCACGCACGGTATTCCCACGGGTGTCGCCTTACCTTTTCCTGGGACCGTTTGCGCCTTTTGGCACACGTATATGATAGTGTCGCTAGCATCCATATGATAAGGAGCCCGGGCTGACATGGCTAGTCGTAGACCCAAAGTGGCACAAACTTACAGGGACAGGCATCCATGACCCAGCATCGAACGTGTCGGTCATCAGCGAGTGAATCCAGGCTGTAGCACTGGGCTAGCAGGACTCCGGTGAACCGGGCTGTAGCGGGCTAACAGGACTCTGATATTCATCGTGTGACATTTCCCCGAAGGGATAGACACAGGAACGAAGAAGGACACATGCCGGCTAGCCTAAGTGTTCCGGAGCAGTAGCTAGCTACCATGGCTCAGTGGAAGCACTAGGAGACATTTCCCGGTAAGAGAGGCTACTAAGGATAAACAACTAGATAGTCAGATCCCACACATACCAAGCATTTCAATAACATACACACAATATGCTCGATATGTGTAAATACAACATGGCATCACAACATGACTCTACAACTCAAGTATTTTATTCAATAGGCTCCGAGGAGCGAGATATTACAAACATGGTCTCATGACCCAACATTCAGAGCACACAAATCAAAGCACAAGCGGAAGCTTAACATGTATGAGAGCAGAGAACTAAAAATGAAAAAGGCTGAGAAGCCTGACTATCTACCAGATCCTGCAGAGGGCACAAGATCGTAGCTGAGGTAACAAGCTAAACGTCGAAGTCCACACGGAACTACTAGTGAGACGGAAGTCTCTCTGCAAAACATAAAATAGGCAAACGTGAGTACAAATGTACCCAGCAAGACTTACATCAGAACTATCTACATATGCATCATTATCAACAAAGGGGGCGGTGGAGTTTAACTGCAGCAAGCCAGCTTTGACTCAGTGGCTATCCTGAACTACGACTGTAACTAACTCTTTTGAGGTGGCGAACACGAGTCCACATATTCACCATATCAATACACCACTATGGATCCGCTTCCATCTCCCTACGAGAACGCCATCCATAGCACTCACGCTTATCTTGCGTATTTTAGAGTATCCACTTTCACTTGTCTATGAACTGTACAGGCAACCCAGAAGTCCTTTACCGCGGACACGGCTATTCGAATAGATCATATTAACCCTGCAGGGGTGTACTTCTTCACACACGCTCTCGCCACTTACCGCCATGTACACCTCATGTATCTCGGCAACCTTCAAGCGGAAGCCTGGCGAGGGAGTCGGCCACGACCTGACTAACCACACAAGTCTCTAGTCCAGGTTTATCGCCTATTCGGGTTCCATCCGCAAGGAGATCCGGCCGGGGTGTCGCTCACGGCCCCAAATGATGTGAGCAGGGTTCCCAAGCCCACCATCCGGGTGCCACTTGGTACACCGTGCCACTATGCCTAGTCTGTCCCAAGCCCACCTATACCGGGTGCCACTTGGTAGACTACTAACACTACCTACAAACACCAGAAACTAGTTGCAACTCCTTGACAGAGATCAGGTTGATTAATAAGTCGAGAGGGGCACTTAAGCATTCCAATGCATGGTAGTAACTGTTCATGGATCACAAAAACAGAACTCAGTTCCTGAGGACGGCTGCAATGAGACAACCCACCATGTACTCCTACATGGCCTCTCACCGCTACCTTTACCAAATCGTGTTCACACACTTAGCTCTCACATAGTAGGACATGTTCACCACATTCCAATTCATCCCCGATGAATCAGACCTGACTCAACTCTAAGCAGTAGCAGGCATGACAACAAGCATGAATGATTAGGCACATTAGGGCTCAAACAACTCCTACTCATGCTAGTGGGTTTCATCTATTTACTGTGGCGATGACAGGTCATGCAGAGGAAAGGGGTTCAACTACCGCAGCATGTAACAAATGAATCGTTGTTGTCCTAATACAGTAAAAGAGAGCAGGAGAGAGAGAGTGGGATTGTATCGGAATGAACAAGGGGGTTTTGCTTGCCTGGCACCTCTGAAGATAGTATAGTTCTTCATCGGTGTCATCGATCACATCGTCGGTACACGTCTACTGAGAGGGGGCAAGCACCGACAAACAAACAAGAAACACAATCAATGCAATGCAACAATATGATGCATGAATGTGACATGATAATATGCTGTGGTTGTGCTAATGCAACTAAAACCAGATTAAATGAAGTTGGTTTGAATCCAAGATTCAAATTCAAACTCCTCATGTGGTTATTTAAATGCCATTTAATTGAATTTTCCTAAACATCAGCTATAAGTTGTTCTAACATGCATGAAAATGGTACAGATGGATAGATTGGATTTTTCTGATCATTTTTCATATATAAATCTTTGCATTTGGAGTTACAGATTAATTTCTATGAATTTTTGAAGTTTGCAAGATTTTCTGGAATTTCCTATATAAGAATAAATTCAGAAAAGGATTTACTGCGTCAGTATGACGTAGGTGTGACGTTAGCAGGTCAACTGGGTCGGCCAGGTCAAACCTGACCTGTGGGACCCATACGTCAGTATCTCAGGCTGGTTTGGGTGGATGACAGGTGGGACCGGTGACTTGACCAAAGTCAAAGCTGACACGTGGGGTCCACACGTATTAGTACTAATCTAAACAGAAAACTAGACTAACCTAATTATGCTCCGAGACCCACATGTCATTGACACAGGCAATAACTAAACACGATTAGCACCTAAACTAATGGTGCCATGTCAGCCACCGGCGTTTAACCGCCGGCGACGACAAACCGCGGCTGTGCCCGCGTCGGGTTTGCTCTACGGGCCACCGTTCGAAGCGTGTCTGGGTGCGTTGGAAAGCTCTTGCTCCCGCGCGTCGAACAGTGCAGGTGCTGGGTCATGGGGAGGCCGGAGCTCGCCGGAGTGGAGCCCGCGGCGGTTGCCGGAGCTCGGGATCGAGCGGCACCGGAGGGGGTGGGGCACCGGAGGCAGCAAATCGATGGCGATGATCTCCGGTGGCCGACGAGGGGAAAGCCGGTGCTTGCGGCGTCCAGGGGCTTCCGGCATTGGGCGGCTCGGTGAGGAGGAAGAGAGGGACGAGGCGGAGCTCGTGGGCGCGTCGGTGAGGCGTGGGGTGACCGGTGGTCGTGGCAACGACGGGCGGTGGCGACAGCTGCGCTCGGGCATGAGAGGGAGAGGGAGCAGAGGAGGGGAACAACTCGAGAGAGAGTGAGGGGCGGTCGGGGAGGCTGCGTGGCATGCGCGGAGGCATCCAGGGCGGCGGGGACGCAAGCAGGCAGGGAGCTCGCATGGCGCGCGGAGCGCACGCGCGCGTCGGGCACGCGCCCTGTCCGACTGGCAAGAGGACAACGACGACTGGCACAGGCCAATGGGCTGGGCCGTGCTGGGCCAGGACAAGTGAGCGCCAGGTAAAACTCTCTCTCTCTGCTTTCTGTTTCTGTTTTCTATTTTGTTTCTCTGTTTTGGTTTAGTAATAATGCTAAACCATTTCATAAAATCCTGGAAATAATTATGGGTGCTTTCTGGATTATTCCAGTGACCCTCAACAATTTCCAACATTTTTGGAGCATCTAAAATATATATAGCATTTAAATAGCCCCAATTCAAATATGTTTGGATTAATTCAAAGTTCAAATATGTCCTGCAAAAATGTGAACCATTTTTGGTAGATGCTTCCACCTTGATCTAGAAATGACGAACATTTCTAAAGGGCATTTGAAATCATTGAAAAATATTTTGGTTGAACCTATTTGAATTCCTTAAGCATGCTAGGGTTTGAACAATCCCCATTTCAGGTTTAAATGAAATTTAAACATGATGCAGCAACCAAGCTAGTCCAAGTGCATAGCAAGGCTAGGGACGTGACACATTCAATCTTGGTGATTTACTGTTGCACACGATACATCTCCCTCGCCTCTGCGAGCCGTGTGTGTTCACTCACACATGCAAAAGGAAAAAAGAAAACCCCCACCCACTTTGTCCCCACCAACTCGCCGCGCACTCCTCAGCAACTCTGCACCTCATCAACTTCTGTCGCGGCGGCCACCCTAAGCTCGACGGTTGTTGTCGGCGGGCATAGGTCGCGTTCCAAACGACACGGGATTTCGCCCCTACCGCTTTCCGCCGCCTATCTGCACCGATGTTCTAGACTCTGGTCGACTGGGGTTTTCTGCGGGATTGGGCCGGGGATTTTTCTCATGGAGAAGGTAATCAACTTAGCTAAATATTCACTCATCTCTTATTGCAGTCTATCCGTCATTGTTAATCAACTGGCGGAAATCACCGTGGAATCATTTTTGTTCTAGCAGATTCGTGGGTGTTCATTCATGTGTCCACAGTGCGAGCACAAATCGGGCAAGTGTGGTCGCAGCCAGTCGGAAATGAAGTTCTATCTCACCATTCCGGGTGACTTCAGGGAGCACTCGGTATGTTCAATCTCAACCTAACACGGGCAGCATGGCCTAAATTTGTGAACATATACCATCTGTTGCTACATTATCTATATATTTGCATCAAATCTTTGTTACATTATCTATTTTTAATTCTATATTTTTGTACTTTGCTTTCATCTATATAATGATCTGTTCTATCAGTTACTCCCATATTTGCATCTTGCTCTGTTATTTCAATATATCTAATTTACGATCTTAATTTTCATTTCAAGCAGTACATCCCTTGATTTGCAAGAACATGAGTAGAAGGAAATCCTAGGATGTTTACTTCCCCAAGAACTTTGTTTATGACTCCTAGGATGTCATATTGACAACGCAGCATGGATTTACAATGACGGTTAGCGAAAAACTTGATAAAGATGGTCACTCCTATTTTAATGCAGAGCTTTGGAGAAAAATATCTAAGTGTTATGAACTAAAAGCTGGCAATAAAATTCTAGTGCGTGCACCACAGCCTGGTCTATTTAACATGGATGTTTACTTCCCCAACGTCATCAGCCGATCAAAGTCTGATTGAGGTTAGTGTCCTTTCAACTTTCTCCATGCTGTCATATTACTTAGCAAAATCAGCGTATTTGTTGTGACTAATTGTTCACTATTTAAGCAACCAATTGTGATTTCATATTCTGACTCCGTTCCTAGGCAGTAACAAATTCTATTTACCAATTTATGCACAATATATATTCTTCTGTCATGTTCTGAATAAATAATACCTTTCCACCTTTTAAGCAGGATATGTTGGATGCATAGTGAATGATCTGTATGTTACTAAGTGTACCAAATTTCATTGGAAGGACTTGAAGCATGTCATAAACTTTGTTGATAATTTAACAGAGATAGCACAACATATGAACGCTGGATTTTGGATGGGATTAATCAGACCTATGGTGCACACATTAATTAGACCTATGATGTGCACAAAATGCTGGTAAAAAGTCTTATTTTAATGTTGATGCTCATAAACTATATATATCTTCAACGATATGTTACAATTGGTTTTTATTCTACATGTCAATAGAAATTGCCCGCTGTAGCAGTTCATGGATCGATTTCCGGGCGTGGTCGAATTACACTTGTGCCTGCTAATAACGCCAAAGTGATTTCTAGGTACTGCATTTCCCGCAGAAATGGAACCATTCAAATTAACAAGTTCTCGCTTGTCGTGGAAATGCATCCATATTGGAAAATTAGAGACACTGTTTTACTCATGCTATACCAAGGCACAGGAGGGCTCTTCCTTTTCATTGATGAGATGCCGAGTCGCCGTGATCAAGCTGTTTCCAGCGGATAGTTGTGGTTGTTGGCCCTCAAACTCTTAAAATGTGCTAGCTGTTACTATGTTAAGTATGTAGATATGGACCATATGGTTGTTGGCCCTTAGCCTCTTAAAATGTGATAGTTGTTACTATGTTAAGTATGTAGATATTAACCATATGGTTGTCAAAGCGGTGTTATGAAGATCCTCCTTTTGGCAAATAGTGTAACCACTATATATATGTTACTCAAGTGTTGTTAACCAAGTTCTTAAATTTTCATGAAAAGTATTAGTATCATACACAGTTCATTGAGTTTAAGCGTGTGCTCGATGTCCAGAAGGCATTTGCATATTAACTGTCCATATTGCAAATTCACACATGTTAACAAGGAAACGTATGTGTAACTCACTAATCATCGCACACGAGTACTCGCAGATGCATCGTGTGCAATACTCCTAGCCACCGCAAGCAACTAGTTTGCATTTTTCAAAGTTTTTTGTACACACAGAATCGCACACGAACTAACTGTATTAACCATTTGTGTTGTAATTTCTCATCGCAAACAGTTCATCTGAGTCGGCTGTTTACCATGTATCGCACACATCTTGTTTAGATGACTCGTTTGTGTTCTTTTGGCTCATCGCAAATAGTTCATCCATGTGAACTGTATACCACATATCACACACATCTTATTAAGTTGAACCGTTTCCGCTGTATTCCTTAATCGAAAACGGTTCGTCTGAGTGAATCGCATGCCTTATATGGCACACACATTGATATGGCTGCCTGTTTCTGTTGTTCTGCCTATCGCAAATACTTCGAATGGATTAACCGTGTGCCTTGCATCGCACACGCAACTAAAAACAGAATCGTGCTTGGTGGCTCCGCCATCGCAAATGTTTTGCACCTTTTTTGACGGGTTTTTTACACCACCGTTTGCGATTATTGTATCACGCATAGTTTCGTCAAAGGGTCTTTGATCGTAGTGTTGCGTTAGCAGTATCCTGCAGTAGTGATTTGAGTCTTTTGATCTCTTATATGCACTATTACTTATAGCCTCGTATTTATTTTTCAAATCTTTGGTTTAGTTAGGCCGACTAGATCGATTTTTCTTGCCATGGGAAGAGGTGCTTTGTGATGGGTTCGATCTTACAGTGCTCAATCCCAATGACAGAAGGGGAAATGACACATATGTATCGTTCCCATTAAGGATAACAAGATGGGGTCTATTACTACATGCATAGATTTTGTCTACATCATGTCATCGCTCTTATTGCATTACTCTGTTTCTCCATGAACTTAATACACTAGATGCATGCTAGATAGCGGTCATTGTGTGGAGTAATAGTAGTAGATGCAGGCAGGAGAGTCAGTCAATTCAACTTGGACGTGATTCCTATATAATGATCATTGCTTGGATATCTTCATAATTATTTGAAGTTCTATGAATTGCCAAACAGTAATTTGTTTACCCACCGTATGGTATTTTTCTCGAGAGAAGCCACTAGTGACGGCCCCGGGGTCTCGTTTTTATTATATTTGCCTTCGAGATGTATTTTTATTCGTTTTATTTTCAGATATATTAATCCAAAAACCCAAAAATACCTTGCTGCAATTTATTGTTATTTATTTTATCTCGCGTTCTCGTGAGATCTATTTATCCAATTTATTGCAGGCACCGTTTACGTAGTGTTGCATGGTTCTCCTACTGGTTCGATAACCTTGGTCTCATCACTAAGGGAAATACCTACCGTAGCTGCGCTGCATCATCCCTTCTTTTTTGGGGAAATACCGACATAGTTCAAGCCGCATCAAAAGGAGTTTCTAGCGTTGTTGCCAGGGAGACATCATCAACATCTACCAGGTTCTTAATCACAAATCTCATCTCCTTGCAATTTACATTATTTGCCATTTGCCTCTTGTTTTCATCTCCCCCACTTCACAAAAATTTGCCATTTTATTCGCCCTCTTTTTTGTTAGTTGTTTTCTCATCAGATCTGTTTTGATTGCAATCTTGTTGCGTAATCACGATGACTGAAGAGAACACCAAGTTGTGTGATTTCTCTCATACCAACAACAATGATTTCATTAGTACTCTAATTGCTCCTCCCGCCACTATTGCGGAATCTTGTGATATTAATGCCGCTTTGTTGAATCTTGTCATGAAAGATCAATTTTCCAATACTCCTACTGAGGATGCCGCATCCCATCTTAACACATTCGTGGAATTATGCAATATGCAAAAGAAAAAAGATGTGGACAATGATAGTGTGAAGTTGAAATTATTCCTGTTTTCTTTGCGAGGTCGTGCAAAATTTTGGTTTTCTTCTTTGCCTCGCAATAGTATTGATTCTTGGGATAAGTGCAAAGATGCTTTTATTACTAAGTATTTTCCACCTGCGAAAATTATTTCCCTTAGAACACATTTTATGAATTTTAAGCAACTTGAGCATGAACATGTTGCGCAATCTTGGGAATGAATGAAACTGATGTTAAGAAATTGTCCTACTCATGGTTTAAATCTTTGGATGATCATACAAAAAATTTATGCGGGATTGAATTTTGTTTCTAGAAATCTTTTAGATTCCTCCGCTAGTGGTACTTTTATGGAAATTACTTTGGATTAAGCTACTAAATTGTTAGACATGGCAAATTATTCACAATGGCATACCGAAAGAGATTCCACTAGTAAAAAAGTTAATTTGGTAGAAGAAATAAATCCTTTAAGTGAAAATGTTGATGCTCTAATGAAGTTGGTTGCTAATAAAAATGCTCCTGTTGATCTTAATGATGTGCCTTTGTCTACTTTGATTGAGAAAAATAGTGATGCCGTAGATTTGAATTTTGTTTCACGAAATAATTTTAATAACAATGCTTATAGAGGTAATTTCAATCCTAGGCCTTTTCTTAGTAATTCCTCTAATAATTATGGTAATCCTTCTTATAATAATAATAGGAACACCTCTGATCTTGAGAATAATATTAAAGAGTTTATCAATGCTCAAAAGGTTTTCAACAATACGATAGAAGAAAAGTTGAGTAAGACTGATGACATGTCTAGAAGCATTGATATAATTTCTCTTGATGTAGAAAATCTGAAGATGAAATTTTTTGTGCCTAAGTTTGAGGAATCAATTAAAACTTTTATGGTTCTATGGATAAAAGTAAGAAAATTATTGCTATGCTTAGAGCTAAAAGAGAATTTTTAGAAAAAGCGTTCTCTAGCGATTGCTTTCATAAAAATGATGAAGAACTTAAAATGATTGGTGTTTCTTCTATTGAATCCTTGTTTAGTAAAATTAAGATTGATGAAAAAGGGACTGAATAAGAGTCAACTTTAGTTAGAAGGCGTCCTGATAATTTGGAGGGTGAAAATCTTGTTAAGAAAATTGATAAAAGTGGGTTTGGAGAGGTCAAAATTTTAACTAGTGATGTGCCCACTCTTTTGGATTACAAAGACTTTAATTATGATAATTGTTCATTAATTGATTGTATTTTTTTGTTGCAATCCATGATAAATTCACCCCATGCTTATGAACAAAATAAAGCTTTTACTAAACATATCGGTGATGCTATGATGAAGGCTTTGGAAGAAAAGGTGGAATTAGAAATTTCAATCCCTAGAAAATTAAATGATGAATGGGAACCTACTATCAAAGTCAAGATTAAAAATTATCAGTGTTTTGCTTTATGTGGCTTGGGTGCTAGTGTTTCTACAATTCCGAAATCTTTATGTGATGTGCTTGGTCTTACCGATATCGAAGAATGTTCTTTAAATTTGCACTTGGCGGATTCTACTATTAAAAAGACTATGGGAAGAATTAATGAATAATGTGGCCATATATTTTATTGTTCTTGATATTGATTGCAATCTGTCTTGTCCTATTGTACTTGGTAGACCGTTTTTATGAACTATTGGTGTCGTGATCGATATGAAAGAAGGCAATATTAAATTTCATTTTCCACTAAGGATGGGTATGGAGCACTTCCTAGAACAAGAATTAAGACACCATATGAATCAATCATGAGGGCATCTTATGGATCTAGAAATAAAGATGACAATACTTAGATCTATGCATTATGCCTAGTTAGGGGCATAAAACGATAGCGCTTGTTGGGAGGCAACCTAATGAATAGAATTTATTTTTGTCTTTTTCTTTCTGTTCTTGAGTGTTTGCACAATTATCTACTGTTATGATTGTGTCTTTTATGTTTTAGTTAGTGTTTGTGCCAAGCAAACCCTTTGGGATCATGTTGGGTTTGATTTGATCTTGTTGAAAAACAGAAACTTTTGCGTCTAGTAAAACAATTTTGAAAATTCATAGAAGCGCGATAAAATCCTGATTTTTGTACACAAGATTGATATAAAACCTCGTGTCCTAATTTTTCAGAATTTCTGAAGTTAAAAAAGTATTCAAAGGTTTTAGATTGCTACAAACTGTTCTGTTTTTGAGAGATTCTGTTTTCTTTGCGTTGTGTGCTTATTTTGATGTATCTATGGTTTGTATTGGAGGGTATAGGCTATAGTAAAGTTGTAATACAGTAGATATAATGCAAAAATAAAATATGAATGGGTTTGCAACATTACTTAGAGTAGTGATTTGCTTTGTTATACTATCGGATCTCACGAAAGTTTTGTTGAGTTTTGTGTGATTGAAGTTTTCAAGTTTTGGGTGAGATCACGATGGATGAAGGAATAAAGAGTAAGAAGAGCCTAAGCTTGGGGATGCCCCATGGCATCCCAAGCTATTATCTAAAAGAGAAGCAAGCAACTACGCTTGGGGATGCCCGAGTGGCATCCCATCTTTCTTCTAACGACCATCGGTATTTTACTTGGAACTATATTTTTATTCGTCACATATCACGAGTTTTGCTTGGAGCGTCTTGAATTATGTGAGTTTTGCTTGTTTTGCTTTTTATTTTAAGTCAAGTATCCTTGCTATAAGTGCATCTAGTACCCCTCAGTGATTTTGGTGTATTGAAGACTTATAGGTTAAGGGACTAATGCGTTTGTGAGTGTACACATGTTCTATAAGTCTATGAGGAGTTTGATATTTACGATGAAAGTCAACCCCTAAAAATGAATGTATTCAGTTGAAGACTTTGGTTTTCTTGAAGACTTTGAAAGTGACGAAATTGGTGTGACCTTGAAGACTTTGATATTGATGCGAGGATTATGAAGCGTGAAGACTTTTGTTTTCATAGTTTCATTTTCTCTTTCTTGAGTCATTGGAAACACCGTATTGTAAAAGGGGGTCAAGATAAAACTAAGGAAACACTTTCCAAGTGATGCTCATCTCAAATCCTACACATACCCAAACCTTTCGAGTGAAGCCATTGGAAATCTCATACAGTTCAGTCAATTTCTTCAGTGACAGAGACATAGATCTTCTGTTCTCGGAGGAATCTGTCCTGACTACAGAGTTAGGAATTCGCTAGTGCGGATTGCCTACAAGTGAGGAACATAATAGCCCTGAGGAATTTGAGAGATCAAATTTCCAACCGTTGCTGTGCTATGCGGCAGCTGTCCAAAACATCCAATCCACCTAACGGTCATATCATTGAAGGGCATTTATGTCTTATCATGTCAGGCTGCTCATAGGCTATAAATATCCGCCCCCCTACAACCACTAACTGGTTGGATGCTCCGAGAGAAACTGACACTTCTCATTGAGAGCATCCCATCCTCTGAGGACTTTGAGCGAAAATCATCAGACAAGAAAACCCAAACCCAAACACCTACCACGCAAAGTGATTGAGCATCACTGAAGAGATTGTTCCTGTGTGGAGCCGATGCTTGTTACCTTTGAGGACTGCGCATCCTCCAGACGGTTAGGCATCATGGTCTAGAGCATCCAAGATGAATTGTGGATCGCCGAGTGACCGAGTCTGTGAAGGTTTGGAAGTCACCTGAAGACTTACCACGAGTGATTGGGCGAGGTCTGTGTGACTTTAGCTCAAGGAGAATACGGTGAGGATTGTGTGTCTAGGACTATGTGTCCTAAGGTTTAAATACCTAGCTGCTCCAACCAGGCATATGACTATCACAGCAATTGGAACTGGTCTACCAAATCATTGTCTTCACCAAGCTACTAGTTCTATTTCCTCAACCCTTTCATTTCCTCATTCATGAGTTGATGAAATTGATCATTACTGTTTGAACACTTTGACTGAGGACCTTCTCAATTTCCTCAATCATAATTCTTAAGTTACTTTGTCTTCAGCCTACTTATCCTGTTTACACGCTACGTGTGCTCTGTGTATGTTTCATTTCATCATGATGACTATGCTACTGCTTTGTTATGCATGCACCTGAGTACTTATACCGCTTCTTGTAATTCGTTGCTTAGGAAATTCCTCAAGTTGAATTTCCTCAGTGCCCAAATTATAAAAATCGCCTATTCACCCCCTCTAGTCGATATAACGCACTTTCAATTAGTATCAAAGCGAGGTACTCCCTTGTTCTGTGTGATTTTGGTTTAATGATATGTCTCCAATGTATCTATAATTTTTGATTGTTCCATGCTATTATATTACCTGTTTTGGATGTTTATGGGCTTTAAATATACACTTTTATATCATTTTTTGGACTAACCTATTAACCGGAGGCCCAACCCAAATTGTTGTTTTCTGTCTATTTTAGTGTTTCACAGAAAAGGAATATTAAACGGAGTCCAAACGGAATGAAACCTTCGGGAGAGTTATTTTTGGAACAAACACAATCTAGGAGACTTGGAGTGGACGTCAAGAAGTAAACAAGGCGACCACGAGGCAAGAGGCCGTGCCCTAGGGGGGTGGGCGCACCCCCCATCCTCGTGGGCCCCTCGTGGCTCCCCTGACCGACTTCCTTCGCCTATATATACTTGCATACCCTAAAAACATCCAGGAGCACCACGAAACCCTATTTTCCATCGCCACAACCTTCTGTACCCGTGAGATCCCATCTTGGAGCCTTTTCCCGCTCTCCGCCGGAGGGGGAATCAATCACACGGGGCTTCTACATCAACGCCAAAGCCTCTCCGATGAAGTGTGAGTAGTTTACCACAGACCTTGGGGTCCATAGTTATTAGCTAGATGGTTTCTTCTCTCTCTTCGAATCTCAATACAATGTTCTCCTCGATCTTCTTGGAGATCTATTCGATGTAACTCTTTTTGCGGTGTGTTTGTCGAGATCCGATGAATTGTGGGTTTATGATCAAGTTTATCTATTAGAAATATTTGAATCTCCTCTGAATTCTTTCATGTATGATTGGTTATCTTTGCAAGTCTCTTCGAATTATCAGTTTGTTTTGGCCTACTAGATTGATCTTTCTTGCAATGAGAGAAGTGCTTAGCTTTGGGTTCAATCTTGTGGTGTCCTTTCCCAGTGACAGCAAGGGCAGCAAGGCACATATTGTATTGTTGCCATCGAGGATAAAAAGGTGGGTTTATATCATATTGCTTGAGTTTATCCCTCTACATCATGTCATCTTGCCTAATGTGTTACTCTGTTCTTATGAACTTAATACTCTAGATGCATGCTAGATAGCGGTCGATGTGTGGAGTAATAGTAGTAGATGCAGAATCGTTTCGATCTACTTGTCGCGGACGTGATGCCTATATACATGATCATGCCTAGATATTCTCATACCTATGCACTTTTCTATCAATTCCTTGATAGTAATTTGTTCACCCACTGTAATACTTATGCTATCTTGAGAGAAGCCACTAGTGAAACCTATGGCCCCCGGGTCTATTTTCCATCATATAAGTTTTTGATCTACTTTATTTTGCAATAATCTTTACTTTTCAATCTATATCATAAAAATACCAAAAATATTTTATTATTATCTCTATCAGATCTCACTTTTGCATGTGACCTTGATGGGATTGACAACCCCTTTATCGCATTGGTTGCGAATTTCTTATTTGTTTGTGTAGGTATGAGGGACTTGCGTGTAGCCTCCTACTGGATTGATACCTTGGTTCTCAAAAACTGAGGGAAATACTTATGCTACTTTGCTGCATCACCCTTTCCTCTTCAAGGGAAAACCAACTCAGTGCTCAAGAGGTAGCATTTAACCACCTGGATTTTTAGTTATGTCGACCCTAGGTATGAAGAAAGTGACATGCCCCTTCTTTGACAGTCATGATTATCCCAAATGGAAGGGCATGATGAGGAAGCACCGCATGACGATGAATAGCGGGCTGTGGACCGTCACTGAGATTGGCCTTACTGATCTATGCAGGATGGCACATGCTGATGATATTCGCAAGTACACTCGGCTGGACACAATGGCGAAGGATATCATCTATTCCTGCCTATCCGGAAATCAGTTCAGGCTCATTATGCATCTATGCAATGCAAAGCTTATCTGGGACCGAATCTCTAACGTCTATGAAGGTCATCGAACTCGTCAAGATCCCTGGTTTGATGATTTCAAGGAGTAACTCAAAATGATGACTTTCAAACCTGAACCATCATCTTCTACACCATGCCTCATGGCAAAAGGGTTCAAAATTGGCTAGATAAAAGCAATGACATGGTGGGTGAGGAAATGGATCGAGTTCAAACTCTGACTGATGATCTTCAAAGTCTTCAGTCCAAGTTTGACAATCTTCAGAGTCATCATAACACTCTCTTAGTCGATCATGAGAAGCTTTCTGTCGGCGTTTTGGGAACGGGGGTCCCCAGACTTGCCTGCCTGCGGCCCGCGGCGTGGCTCAAAGGGGGCCCACCACGGCCCGCCTTCATCAAAACAAGCTCAAGACCCTTTCGAGGGGCCAAGCCTCGCGGGGCGGACAACAAGGAGCTTGCTCAGGCACGGCCTCATCAGGCTGGCTCACGAGGAGGCGGAGAGTTCAAGGCGGGGTACCTCACAAGGTGCCCATGACGCAAGCCATGACGACCAAGGGCACCAGTCGGGCGCCAACCTGCGCAGTGTCCTCCTTACCTCTTTGGTGCAAAGGGAGCAAGCGCAGGCGAGAGCATCAAGCAAAGGCATCCATTTCGGTGCAACAATACCAAGACCAGCCCAACGGCAAGAAGGAAGTCATTGTGGAGCCCAAGCAGGCGTCACCACCAGAGCCTTTGACAGGCGAGGACCAACTTTAGTCACGATAAGTGTACCCGCTGTTCCCCTTCAAAATGGCCAATTGTTGGCGCCCTTCCGGCTCAATATTTGGGAAGAGGCCCAGGGCTTTGCCTATAAATAGGACTAGCCACCCCCAGGGTAGAGAAGAGCTGACCCTCACCAAGAAACCAGTAGATAGAGCGACTGAACTCCTCCTAGCAGTTCATCGCACGAGCCAAGAACAGACCCTCGCGAGGTTGTTCTTCCTTGTATTGTTCATCATCAGCCCAAGAGGCAATCCACCACACCACACACTAGAGTAGGGTATTACACCACAATGGTGGCCTGAACCAGTATAAACTCTGTGTCTCTTGTGTTGTTCCTTTCGTAGTTTAAATCCTAGCGAGCCGGCGAGGAGCAGGTAGATAGAGGGCGAAATCTCCGCGCGCACCCCAGAGTTCGAACCTCAAGGGTCTGCCGGAACCCGAAATCCAACATTTGGCGCGCCAGGTAGGGGTGCGCCGGAATTCATCTTCCGTCGCCCTGTTCTTCTCCGACCATCGCATCCATGTCTGACGCTCGTCGGGCCCGCGCCGAGCGCTGAGCCGCCCTCGCTTCCCGTGTCGCCCAGACGGCTCCCGACGGCGGGCACCCCCATTGTTCCCCGTCGCCCTCCGTCAACGCCGCCACCGGCCCGGCGGGGAAGGAGCAGCAAGCATCATCCCAGCATCCATCCATGAGGCGAGACGGCCGCACTGCTACACCCTCGCTCACCCCAGCTGGTTTTTTGTCCCATGCGCCCCGCGCGGCCATGGAGGCTTGAGCTGCGCTCATCGCGGCAAACGAGCTCCTGCGCTACCGTCCCGTCGACGATGTCTACGAAGAATGGCTCGACCGAGTCGCCGAGCTCGTCCGTGCCGCAGGGGGCTCCCCCGCGCCGTCCTTCTCGCTGCACCGCGCCCCTCCCTGCGCGGGCAATGAAGCTCCGGGGACACCTCAGACGCCTCCCCCTCAAGAAGGCGCCCTGGCCCCAAGGCACGCGGCCCCTGGGCGAAACCCGCTCCGTCAGGCGCCAGCGCGGCAAGAGCAGAGCAGCCAAGAGGTCCCTCGCCCGCCAGAAGCTGCCTGAGCGCTCCCCGCTCCGGTTCGTCGCGACCACGCTCCTGCTCCAGCACGTCAAGACCCCACGCTGCTCCCAGCTGCAGTGCATGGGGACCCGCAGGACCAAGCTCTTCGTCACCCAATGCCTCCCGTTGCCACCGCAGGCTGCCGTGCCTTCTCCACCGAGCTACGCAGCGTCGCGTGGCCCAGCAAGTTCAAGCCAGACCTGCCTCCTCGCTACGACGGTACGGCTGACCCCACAGAGTTCCTCCAGCTCTACGAGCTGGGCATCAAGGATGCCAACGGAGACAAGAAGGTCATGGCGAACTGGTTTCCCATGGCACTCAGGGACGGGGCCCGCACATGGCTCCTGAACCTGGCCCCAGGCACGATCTCCTCCTGGGATGAGATGCGCACCCGCTTCATCGCCAACTTCCAGGGTACTCGCGACCGGCCACCCACCGTGAGCGACATGCGCCATATCAAGCAGCAACCAGGGGAAACCCTGCAGAAGTACATCCAGCGCTTCAACAGCGCACGCCTCAAGATTCCCAAGGTGACCGAGGAGGCCATCATCTCAGCCTTCTCCGACGGCGTGCGCGACGTCAAGATGAAGGAGGAACTGGCGATGCATGAAGACCTGTGCACTTCCTTGGAACTGTTCAACTTGGCAACCAAGTGCGGCAGGGTTGGGAAGGGCGTCTCTCCCTCCTCGAGCTGCCTGCCGCAGACCCAGAAGAGAAGAAACCCAAGGCCAAGGATGTGAAGCGCAAGGGGGCTGCCGTGCTCGCGGCAGAACCAGACACCAAGCGGGGCAGAGATCAGCCCGAATCTTCCAAGGGCAGCCGGTACTGCGTGTACCACGACCTCCACACCCACAACACCAATGAATGCCAAGAGCTCCGGGCCGTGCGAGAAGGAAGGACCGGCCGACGTCCCGACCGCAGCGACCGGGGCTATGGCCGAGGAGGAGGAAGGAACGCAGGATGCTTGGAAGACCGCGGCTCTCGCCAAGGGTGGCGCGACCAACCTCGCGAGGATCACTGGCAGGACCCGCCTCACGAGGGAGGCTGGAGGGATCGGCCTCGCGAGGATCGCCCACAAGGCAACGCAGGCCTCCTCCCCTGCCGCCGCAGCCAAGGATAAATGAGGACCGTCATCAGGACGAGGGGGCTGGGGGCTTCCAGGAACCATGTGCGATCGCCTGAATCTTGGGCAGAGCTCAAGCCCCAGCCTCTCAACGCATCTTCAAGCAGTTCGCCCATGAAGTAAATGCATTCCTCCCCAAGCTCGAGGCCACGCGCCCTCTCAGGTGGTCGGCGTGCACCATCACGTTCAGCTCAGCAGATCAGCTCAAGTGCGCGGCCACAGCCGGAGTCCTCCCGATGCTTTGTTCCCAAATTACCAGCAACGTGCTGGTCACCAGGACCCTCATCGATGGCGGGCCAGGGCTCAACGTCCTGTTCGTGGAAACATTCAACAATCTCCAAGTGCCCTACAACCAGCTTCAGCCAACCAAGCCTTTCTCCAGAGTCACCGACGGCTCCACGGTCCCGATTGGGCAGGTCCGCCTTCCTGTCACCTTCGGGGCGCGCGACAACTACCACACCGAGCTCATCGACTTCGACGTCGCCCACATTCGCCTGCCATACAACGCCATCCTCGGGTACCCAGCACTGGCCAACTTCATGGCCGTAACCCACCAAGGCTACAACATCCTCAAGATGCTAGGAAGTGGCGGAGTCATCACGGTGCCCTGCGAAGAAAAAGACGTGGTGTGCTCCCTGGAACGAGCCTTTTAGGCCACATCACTGGAAGACCCGGATCGTAGAAGCAGGAGGCTTCCCAAGACCATCCCCAAGAAGAACAAGACATCATCCGGCCTGGCCCCCCAGGAGGCAGGCCCCTCAGGGCCCGCGCCTGCTCAGGGGGAACCTCCTTCCATCGCATAGGGAAGCGCGCCTGGCGCCCTCCTCAGGCAGGGCTCGGGGGCTCTCCCCTAGAGGGCCGCCGACCTCGCCAGGGTCACGAGGGAGGCGCTTGGGCACCACTTGGAGGCGTGTTTCGAAGCACGTTTCCCTCAAGAAGGAGCAAGGCAAGGAGGGCCAAACCCTCAGGAGTTCGTCAGCAAGGCCATTCAGGAGCTACAGGAGTCAAGAGTCATGAGAGGCAGCCGCCGCTTACCCGCTGTGGCCCCCCAGCCCCCCATCCAGGTGAGGATGGTGGGCTGCGTGTTTGCATCGACATACCAGGGCTCAACCAAGCCGCATCTCAGGAGCGCCTCTGGCCCTCGCGAGTGGGGCGCTGCGAAGGTCTGCCCCACAGCTATGTTCGCATGCCCTATGGCTTGCCGAACGCGGCTGCCGCGTACTTGCGCCTCATGAGGGGCATCCTGGAGGCTCAAGAGGTCAGGCGTTCCGTAGCCCTGGCGGAGATGGAGATGGTCCCCGAGGAGCCACCAGCGCCTCCGGAGCCTCCTGAGGCCCCAGGGCCTGGGGGCTCGTGAGGATCGGCTCCCGCAGCCCACCGAGTCTGCTACACCAACACCCCTTCGTATTCAACACCATCAGGTGACATATTTCAAGTTTCATTTCCAGCTGGGAGCGCCCTCGGGGCTGCATCATTCCCAGGCCGCGTGGGTCCGTCCCTGCGGCGTGTATCCCTTTTGCTCGTGTTCTTAGCTTACCTTGTTGGGGGCGCCCCTCGGGTTGCATTATCCCCAAGTCGCTCGGGTCAGACCCAGCGGCGTGTACCTCTCTTGCGTTTATCTTAGGGCCATGCTTTCGACCCATCATGTTTGTTATTTGGTGCCTGTCCGTGGCACCTTTTCTTCCTGGATGTCGGAAGCTTGCGCGTTAAAGGGGGGGTACCTGAGCATCACGCCTCAAGGCTCCTACCGGCTCTCCAGCCCTCACCCTCTGGTCTTGTCCACGGCATCGCGACCTGGCATACCAGCGACGGCTGAGACCAGCTCGAGGGCCGGGACCCGAGGACGTAGAGCTCCGACATCTAACCAAGCTTGCGCGTTAGAGGGGGGTATGTGAGCATCGCGACTCAGGGCTCCTACCGGCTCTCCAGCCCTCACCCTCTG
>NC_041391.1:402710188-402724703 GCF_002162155.2 Triticum dicoccoides | reverse complement strand
ACATCTAACCAAGCTTGCGTGTTAAAGGGGGGGGGGTACCTGAGCATCGCGACTCAGGGCTCCTACCGGCTCTCCAGCCCTCACCCTCTGGTCTTGTCCACGGCATCACGACCTGGCATACCAGCGACGGCTGAGACCAGCTCGAGGGCCGGGACCCGAGGACGTAGAGCTTCGGCATCTAGCCAAATTTGCAGGAACACAACCCAAGATAAGGTCGAGTGCCAAGCGCAACCCGCCTTGAGGTAGGGCCCCGTGAGTCCCGCGCTGGCTCATGGGTGCCCAGATACACCTCGTCAGGCCCTACTCTGCCAGCCACGTGTCAGGGCGGGGCTGTACACGCCCCGGGGGCTCCTCCCGGAGGGGAGCCCCCTCCCACGCACCAGTGGAAGCACCATGCTCCATGCTGGCTGACGACACTGCCGAGGAGCGGCTATGCCCGTACACATACGAAAGCACTATGCTCTGCACTGGTGATAAACAACTGAGGGTGGCCCCCGGGCCGCATCAACCTTAGGGAGCCCAGAGCTCAGTGTCTAGCCTCATCGCAACACCTCCCCTCGGGAGTGCGGCGCAAGGGGGCTGGGCACGGGGGTTGCGCCTGGGTCACGCCCAGACGCACGCCACCCAGCCAGGCCCCCCGGGCCTGGTTCGTCGCACGTCCCTCCCCGAGTGGAGCCAAGGTGCGAAGGCCATCTGGGCGTCAAGGGGGACTCCTGAGCATCGCGACTCAGGAGCCTAACTGGTCACGTAGCCCTTTACTCCTTAGTTCCGAAAGGCTAATGGCGGTTGAGGTATGCACGGGGCCGGGCTCTGCAGACGTAGAACGGTAGATCCACCCGCATCTCACCTCCCTAAGGAGTCACCCCCATATTTCACCTCCCTACTTGCTGTTCGAGCGCCAAGGGGGACTCCTGAGCATCACGACTCAGGAGCCTAACTTGTCACGTAGCCCCTCACTCCTTGGTCCCGTCCTGGTTCCCGGTCGGGGCTAACGGCGGCTGAGGTATGCGCGGGGCCGGGCTCTGCCGGCGTAGAACATAAGCAAGTAGGACGGAATAGCGCAAATTTCAAGGAATTCAAAAGAAAATATTACAGTCCATACTATCATCACAACACCAAATGCAAGTTTTAATGCCTCCCCTAGGCATGGTACATGCGCAGGAATTAAAAGCAGGACGGGAGTCACGACGGAGTCACTTGCCGGCGGTGGAGCTGCGTGGAGCGGGTTCGCCTCGTGGAGCTGCAGGGCCGGCAGCGCCCCGCTTCGGCCTGGTGCTGAAGGCCCGGAACTTCCCCAGCAGAGCCTCTGCACGACCCTTCACGGCCTCAGCAGCGGCAGCGGCAAGCTCACCGCTCACTGGCTCCAGCAGGCTGTCGAGGTCGACGTTGGGGTCGCGAAGATAGATGTGGGTAAGGACCCGCGTCAGCGCTGCAAAGACAAGGCACGCGCCTCGGCCTCAGCCATAGGGCCAAGGCCAAGGGTGACATCTTGAAGAGCACGAACCAGGAAGGGAAGCAGCTTGGCGGGGCCATCCTCGTCGCCGGCCAGCGGGCTCTCCAGGCCGCTCTCATAAAGCGTCTTCAGCGAAGTGCGAGCCTTCTCCTCCATCTCCGTGAAGGCCACGCGATCCTCGGCAAGAACCCGTGCCTTGGCGTCCAGCTCGACCTTCCTCGCCTCCAACTCTTGTTCCAACGTGCCCAGGAGGTCACAGCGCTTCTTGAGCCTGGCGTCCCGATCTTTGATGGCCGCCTCGTGAGCCTTCATGCTTTCCTCCTGCTCTTGGCGAAGGCGGGTCTCCTCGGCGAGCTGGTCCTGCAGGCCCTTCAGCTCGCTCTCCAGCACCTTGCAGTGACCTTGGACATTAGCCACCTCCCCCAAGGCGGCGTTGCGAGCAGCCTTCGCCCCAAGGCCGGCCTGCTTCTCCTCATCGCAGGCCATCGAGGCCTGGATCAGCGCCGCCCGAATCGAAGCATCGGAGCGAATCTAGCCAGAAGCCAGCTCCAGACGCCCGGCCACTAAACGAGGGTCAGCGCTCACAAGATCCTGCCGCAGACGGTCCAGTTCGCCAGCTGCACGATCCAGAATAGTAGGAGGAGTCGGGGAAACAGCAGTCGGTGGAGTAGGAGGAGAAGACGGCAGCGTGACCACAATATCCTGAGGTGGAGCCTGTTGCGCCCCAACGGCTGTGGTGGCGGCATCAGGCAAGGGCACCTCGGGAGTCGCTTGGGCCATGGGGGATGAGTTCGCCCCAGCCGGCTCAGCCAGGCCTCGCGAGGACGCCCGGGCAGGTGAGGCCCGTGCGTCACGGTCATCTTCTTTCGCGGGCAGAGGCGATGCCCCGGAGGAAACCTCAGGAGGTCCCTTCGACTTCTTCGCCGCAGGCGCCAGCCTAGCAAGGAGATACGAACATCAAGCCTCAGCAACAGAACAAGAAATGAGACATGAATCAAGCACTTACAGGTCATCGCTTGAGGGCTCGAGCAGCCTCCGGCTGTACTTGAAGCCCGAGAGCCGGCTGCAAGGATCAACCTCAAGGAGCTTGGGAGCAGGAGGTGCGTCTGCAGATCGCCTCGGGGCCGGGGCAGACCCGCGGGGGATCAGCCTGGTCATGTCCTTCTTCGGAATCGGGGGCAGGCTCCTGCCGCCCTGCTCGTCAACATCCTCATCGTCATCACTCAGGGAGAGGCGGAGAGCGCGGGACCTGTGCCGAAGGGGGGGAGCACTTGACTCTCCATCAGTCGCCTCTGAGTCATCCCCTTTTCTCGCTCCCCTTCTTCCTTCTCTTCACTGGAGTCTCCGGAGGACACACCCACCGGGTCCTCGGGAGCCTCCGCGGGCACGGGCCCGTCCCCGTTGGAGACAGGCATGGACTCCACCACCCGCTCCCAGTCCTCGCGGAGGAACAGGGGCGTAGGAGCGCCCTCCAACCTCGCCATGTCGCCCCCAACCAAAGACTGAAGAACCGCAGCCAGATCCTCCTCGGCCAAGACCGCGGGGCTTGGGTGGGGCCTCCACATCGAAAGTGGGTATCGACGAAGCGGAGCCAGCTGGTGCTCCAGGAACTCCCTCAGCAGCGATGCGCCAGTCAGCTTCGCTGCCGCCATGCTAGCCGGCCTCAGATCCGCGTCCATCTTCTCCAACACCTGCCTCATGCGGGGATCCACAAGCTCCACTCGAGACCAGTCGTCGGAGCTCGAGGGGTGCACCATGGGCAAGATCAGCCGGGGGTAGATGCACCCCGCATCTACCAAGACGCACTTGTTCCTGAAGCCCTCAATCCTCTTCCCGAGGTTTGAAATGGCGATGGAGCTACCGTACGCGACGAAGCTCGCGCACGCAGAGACAAGACCACGAGAAGTCTGGAGGGATAAGTAGTGGCGCAACAAGGCCACTGAGGGCTTCACCCCTATGTGAGCCTCGCAGTAGTAGGCGAAGATTGCCAGAAGAAGGACAGAGTTGGGGTGGAGATGCAGAGCTTGAAGATTATAATGGCGGAGGACAGAGAAGAAGAACTCAGAAAAGGGAGGCACCAGACCGGCAACAATGGCGCTCACGAAGAGCGGATCAAAGGTGCTCCCTTGGCCCTCAGGGAGGGCAGAGCCAGCCTTGAACACCTTCGCCCCGTCGATGCCCTGCGCCGCCTCTATCTGGCGCACCCGAGCAAGACTCGCCTCCGACACGTTCGGCGAGTCCAAGGCAGACGAATACCAAGCTCCAGCCGGGGCCTGGCGAGGCGCCATGTCTTGCTAGGGCACGCGGGCGGAGTAGATCTGAAGATTTCGGAGGAAGGAAGGAGAGGCGCAAGAAAGGGGATCTAAGCAGCACCCAGAGAAAGCAAAGGAGGTAAAGCCTAGATAGATGCCGCTCCTTTATCAACTCGCGCGGTTGCTGAGGCGCCCACGTCCAATCAACCGCCAGGCGGCGCCCAAGGCCATAGGCTGTTAGGGCCCGCGGCGCTTCGCACTTGCCCTTTCGCTTCTCTGCTCGGCCAAGTCCGGGCGCGCCTTGGGCCCGGGGGCTACTGTCGGCGTTCTGGGAATGGGGGTCCCCAGACTTGCCTGCCTGTAGCCCGCAGCGTGGCTCAAAGGGGGCCTAGCACGACCCGCCTTCATCAACACAAGCTCAAGACCCTCGCGAGGGGCCAAGCCTCGCGGGGGGGACGACAAGGAGCTTCCTCAGGCACGGCCTCATTAGGCTGGCTCACGAGGAGGCGGAGAGTTCAAGGCGGGGTACCTCGCGAGGTGCCCATGACGCAAGCCATGACGACCAAGGGCGCCAGTCGGGCGCCAGCCCGCGCAGTGTCCTCCTTTCCTCTTTGGTGCAAAGGGAGCAAGCGCAGGCGAGAGCATCAAACAAAGGCATCCATTTCAGTGCAACAAGACCAAGACTAGCCCAACGGCAGGAAGGAAGTCATTGTGGAGCCCAAGCAGGCGTCACCACCAGAGCCTTTGATAGGCGAGGACCAACTTTAGTCAGGATAAGTGTACCCGCTGTTCCCCTTCAAAATGGCCAATTGTTGGCGCCCTTCCCGCTCAATATTTGGGAAAAGTCCTAGGGCCTTTGCCTATAAATAGGACTAGCCACCCCCAGGGTAGAGAAGAGCTGACCCTCACCAAGAAACCAGTAGATAGAGCGACTGAACTCCTCCTAGCAGTTCATCGCACGAGCCAATACAGACCCTCGCGAGGGTGTTCTTCCTTGTATTGTTCATCATCAGCCCAAGAGGCAATCCACCACACCACACACTGGAGTAGGGTATTACACCACAATGGTGGCCTGAACCAGTATAAACTCTATGTCTCTTGTGTTGTTCCTTTCGTAGTTTAGATCCTAGCGAGCTGGCGAGGAGCAGGTAGATAGAGGGCGAAATTTCTGTGCGCACCCCAGAGTTGAAACCTCAAGGGTCTGCCGGAACCCGAAATCCGACACTTTCTTATGCATTTATTCAAAGAAAGCAAGATCTTGAGAAGCTAAGGGTGGGTTATGAAGATCTTCAGAATGAAAATGATTCATTTCTTGCTCAACAGATTAGTTCCGCTCAGGAAGAATTCATCCCACCATGTTTGAAATGCATTAAACTTGAATTTGCTAATTCTTCACCCTAAAGTTCAAATGCTTCTACTGCTGCAAATTCTTCAACTATCTCTATGGTCACAAATTCCTCATCTGAGGATACCACAAGTATCACTGACAATGCAGGGTTGAAGGAATTGTATGTGACAGGCATGTACAAGAGCCTCAAAGGGCATCAGGCTCTTTGTGATGTGCTTAAAAAGCAGATCCTCAACAGGAATCGTAGGAAAGAGGGTATTGCCTTTGAGAGGAATCTCAATGCTGATGGGACCTACTTGAAACCTGAGCAGTATCCCAAAAACTCATGGGTTGCTGCGAAAGGACCTCCCATAGATCCATCCACTTTATTTGGCTTTACATGTGAATCTTCATATTCATCTGATGAGACATTTGACTCCAACTATAAACTGTTCAAAAATCATAATGGTGAAGTATTTGCTAGATATGTTGGTACTAACTATAGGAATAATCCCCCTATGAAGAAAATCTAGGTTCCCAAAAGGTGCCTTGAAAGTCTTCAGATGAATGTTCTCATGACACCACCTGTGAAGAATAGGAACCCCAGATCAAATTCTTCGTATGGACCAAAGTCTTCATATGGATCCAAGTCCTCATATGGACCAAATTCCTCATATGGATCAAATTCTTCACGTGGATCCAAATCCTCATATGACCATCATCATGCTAACACTTCTGTTTCGCATGGAAAATCTAAGGGCTATGAATATGTGCATTATTCTTCAAATCATTATGTTCATAAGTCCTCGAAGAATTTCTTTGCTTATTCATATGCTTACTCTAACCCCTCTTCTAGGAAACGAAGTGCACTAGCTTCAATGCCACCCTTGTCTTATGGAGCTAGCAGAATGATGAACTCTTTGCCACCCCTCCAAATCTGTGTGGTGAAGAAAAAGAACTAATCTCTTATGCAGGGGCAGGTCTCCAGACGAATTTGAACATCTGAAGAATTTACTAGAGACCTGAATATGCTTGAAAGGACGCAAGATAATCATGAAGAAATGAATTACTCATTTCTCACGTCCTTATATTGCTATATCTGTTGTACTGCTTGATGAAATTCAATCTGATGAATTTGATGTCATATTCTTCACTGATGAAATATATGAGTTTGTAAGATGCACTAATTCATCTGCAGGATGATCAACCCAAAGCTACTGAGTGGGTCCTCGACAATGGATGTACAAATCACATGACCAAAACTTATTGATGGACACTGCTTTATCTCCATCACATCTGAAGCATATCACCCATGCTCACAAAGGCAAAAGCAAGGTATTGGGTCTAGGTAGGGTTGCAATCTCAAAGGATCGATACATGGACAAAGTCATGCTTGTCGAGTCCTTAGGATTCAACCTCATGACTGTCTCAGTGCTTTGTGATCTTGATATGGTTGTCGTCTTTGGCAAATATTGTTGCATTGTGCTCATGGAATCTGACAATTCCAAAGTCTTCAAAGGCTTTAGGAGAGGAGACTTGTATATTGTTGATTTCTCTCCAGGACCACATCCTGCCACATGTCTACTTGCAAAAGCTTCAAAAGGCTGGTTATGGCATGAATGACTAGGTCATGCTGGCATGAGGAACTTACATACACTCGCGACGAAGAAGCGCGTCATTGGCATCGAGGGTGTCAAATTCCTCAAAGACCATCTTTATGGGGCTTGGGGGCTGGAAAGATGACCAAGTCCAAGCACCTCTCGAAGACTATCATGACTACCACTTGTCATGGTGGGCGCATGATAGATGCCATGGGATGGCTAAAGAGAGGAGGAAGTTCGAGGGCACTGGTGGGCTCCAGAGGCGGGGCTGGCATGACCGAGCGTGGGACGCAAGACATACCCATGTTCGGGGCTCTCCGAAGAGATAACACCCCTAGTCCTGCCGAGTGTAGTTTATATGCGACAGTACAAGGTTGCTCCTGGAGCTGTATGGAGGAAGAAGGAGGGCTGGCCAAGGCTTAGGCTGCTCCTTCTCCTTGGGTGGGTTCTACTGACTGGTGGATAATTCCTCTATCCTTGCTTGCTGACTTCTCTACTTGCCCGTATGTGTGAGGGCTCCTTGGGGTTTTCTTAGGCCAACCCCCCAGGGGTACAATGGTAATGTTACAAGTTGGTGGGGCTAGGTCGTCGGCATCTGAGGACCCGGTCTAAGACCCGCTGGGGCCTGTGGTTCACGGGGTTCCCCTAGGTGCGGGCCCCATGTGCCTAGGGGGACTGTGTGCTGACTTGTCGATCGTCAGGGAGTTGCTGAGTCGAGTCGTGTACAGTGGCCCTCCGTCAGGTCGTCGCTTGTTGCGTCAGAAGTGATGACGGGGGCACTGTTGCCACGTCGAGCCTGGTCAGCGGGTAGGTGAGGGGCACTATTGCCATGCTCCGGCTGACCAGAGGCATGGGCAGGGCACTGTTTCCTTGGTCATCAGTGGTTGAGGACTTGTCCCATTGTACGGCTTGGATGGGACGGGAGCTGACCCGTGGCTGGGGTGTGAAGCACACCACGGGTAGATTTGGCTTGTTGAGGAAGCCTCGGTTGTGCTGAGTTTGGTTGTCTGGTTGTCGAGGCCGAGTCGAGGTGCCTGGCCGGGTTGGAGAGTTCGGGCGGGTCGTGGGACCTGGCGGGGTCGAGCGACCTGGCCAAGCGCGTGCTGGCTTGAGGGGCGACACCGGCCCCGTTGCTTTTGAAAAGGATCTGGGTTCCGTTTCCTGCCCGGGGTCCATCCCCCCCGACAGTAGTCCCCGAAGCTGTGAAGGTCCGCCGTCTTCGGAAGGTAGGGCCTTCACAGTTTCCCCCTTAAAAACGGAGAATTCTGCGAGTGCCGGGTCCGGCAACACCCACTGTGTGCCGGTTTTTTCGAAAACCGGATCACAGAATCTCAGCGATGGTGGGAACCGAGGAGTCCATCGAATCTTGGGGCAATCCCACATGGCGCCCGGAAGTCAGAGGGGCCTAACAACCCACGCGCGTGACAGGACTGGATGACGGGCTGGGGCTCGCTGCTGCGTGCCCTTGGCCCCACGCGTGCGGATTTATTGTGGCGTCTGGGGGTCGGTTGCTCTTCCCCGTGTAGTTATTACGTGCGTACATGCACACTTATTGCAGGATAGTGGGAAAGGCGAGCGAAGACGATCCCACTCCCCCATGTTCAAACCGAGGCCTATAAATTGGGGGCAAGGGGAGCGGTGGACATCATTCTCGCTCGCGCTTCCCTGCCTCTTCGCTCTTGCTCTGCTTCCTGTGATCGCCATGCTGCGATGCCCGCCACTTCGAGCAGAGCTCCGTCGTCGTCCATATTCTTTCTTCCTTTCTCGTCCTCATCGATGGTGTCAGGACCCTGACTCAATGGCACACCGATCTAGCATGTAACACCTCATATCACTTTGCGGCCTCACGCACGGTATTCCCACGGGTGTTGCCTTACCAGGCCCGGGACCGTTTGCGCCTTTTGGCACACGTATATGATAATGTCGCTAGCATCCATATGACAAGGAGCCCGGGCTGACATGGCTAGTCGTGAACCCAAAGTGGCACTAACTTATAGGGACAGGCATACATGACCCAGCAACGAACGTGTCGGTCATCAGCGAGTGAATCCGGGCTGTAGCAACTGGGCTAGCAGGACTCCGGTAAACCGGGCTATAGCAGGCTAACAGGACTCCGGTAGACATCGCGTTGCATTTCCCTGAAGGGACAAACACAGGAACGCAGAAGGACACATGCCAGCCAGCCTAAGTGTTCCGGAGCAGTAGCAAGCTACCAAGGCTCAGTGGAATCACTAGGAGACATTTCCCGGTAAGAGAGGCTACCAAGGATAAACAGCTAGATAGTCAGATCCCACACATACCAAGCATTTCAATAACATACACACAATATGCTCGATATGTGCAAATACAACATGGCATCACAACACGACTCTACGACTCAAGTATTTTATTCAATAGGCTCCGAGGAGCGAGATATTACAAACATGGGTCTCATGACCCAACACTCAGAGAATAGAAGTCAAAGCACAAGCGGAAGCTTAACATGTCTGAGTACAGACAACTACAAATGAAAAAGGCTGAGAAGCCTGACTATCTACTAGATCCTACCGAGGGCACAAGATCGTAGCTGAGGTAACAAGCCAAACGTCGAAGTCCAAGCGGAACTACTAGCTAGCGAGACTGAAGTCTCTCTGCAAAAACATAAATAGGCAAACGTGAGTACAAATATACCCAGCAAGACTTACATCAGAACTATCTACATATGCATCGTTATCAACAAAGGGGGGTGGTGGAGTTTGACTGCAGCAAGCCAGCTTTGACTCAGTGGCTATCCTGAACTACGACTGCAAGTAACTCTTTGAGGTGGCGCACACGAGTCCACATATTCACCAGATTAATACACCACTATGGATCCGCTCCCATCCCCCTGCGAGAACGCCATCCATAGCACTCACGCTTATCTTGCGTATTTTAGAGTATCCACTTTCACTTGTCTATGAACGGTATAGGCAACCCAGAAGTCCTTTTCCGCGGACACGGCTATTCGAATAGATCATATTAACCCTGCAGGGGTGTACTTCTTCACACACGCTCTCGCCACTTACCGCCATGACACGTCATGTTTCTCAGCAACCTTCAAGCGGAAGCCTGTCGAGGGAGTCGGCCACAACCTGACAAACCACACAAGTCTCTCGTCGAGGTTTATCGCCTATTCGGGTTCCATCCGCAAGGAGATCCGGCCGGGGTGTCGCTCACGGCCCCAAACGATGTGAGCAGGGTTCCCAAGCCCACCATCCGGGTGCCACTTGGTACACCGTGCCACTTTGCCTAGTCTGTCCCAAGCCCACCTATACCGGGTGCCACTTGGTAGACTACTAACACTACCTACAAACACCAGAAACTAGTTGCAACTCCTGGACAGAGATCGAGTTGATTAATAAGTCGAGAGGGGCACTTAAGCATTCCAATGTGTGGTAGTAGCTGTTCATGGATCACAAACACAGAACTCAGTTCCTGAGGATGGTTTCAATGAGACAACCCACCATGTACTCCTACATGGCCTCTCACCGCTACCTTTACCAAATCGTGTTCACACACTTAGCTCACACACAGTAGGATATGTTTACACACCTCCAATTCATCCTCGATGAATCAGACCTGACACAACTCTAAGCAATAGTAGGCATGACAAACAAGCATGAATGAGTAGGCACATCAGGGCTCAAACAACTCCTACTCATGCTAGTGGGTTTCATCTATTTACTGTGGCAATGACAGGTCATGCAGAGGAAAGGGGTTCAACTACCGCAGCATGTAACAGTTGAATCGTTGTTGTCCTAATGCAGTAAAAGAGAGCAGGAGCGAGAGAGTGGGATTGTATCAGAATGAACAAGGGGGGTTTGCTTGCCTGGCACTTCTGAATATAATATAGTTTCCTCATCGGTGTCATTGATCACGTCGCCAGAAACATCGTCTACTAAGAGGGAACAACCACTGGCAAACACAAAAGGAACCACAATCAATGCAATGCACATTCATATGAATGATATGTCATATTAATGTACTGAATTGACCTAGTGCAACAATTAGTCATATTCATTGAAGTAGAATTCAAACCTATAGCAAATTCCAACTCCAAAACTAATTACCATTTATTCCATAATCATGAATTGTCCTATTCAGTGAGGTTAACTTGTTCAACATGCATGAAAATGCAATATTCATATTCTTTGGATTTTTCTGATAATTTTTCATATATAACTTATTTCATCTGGAGCTACGGTTGAATTTCTATGAATTTTAGAAGTTTTGACTATTTTTTGAAATTTATAATCATTCCTGATTTATTTTAATTCTAGAAAATGTTTACTACGTCAGCATTGCGCGAGGGTGATGTCAGTGGGTCAACTGGTCGGCCAGGTCAAACCTGACATGCGGGACCCATTGGTCAGTGACCCTGGGCTAGTTAGGTCGCCGACAGGTGGGCCCGATCAATGTTGACTAAGTCAAAGTCAAGCTGACACGTGGGGCCACATGCTTAGCACTAATCTAAACAGAGAATTAGGCTAACCTAAATGGGCGCAGGGGCCCACATGGCAGTGGCTCTATGGTGATTAGCATGGCCATTAGCAACTAACGACAAGGCCACGTCGCCTCGCCGGAGTTGAATGCCGGCGAGCACACAAACGCGGCGGCATCCCTCAAGAACGCGCTACAGGAGGCAGGATCAAGCGCTGAGGGCACCAGGGCATAGCCCTCTCTCTGCCGCATCAAGGAGCAGTGGAGTTGGACGCGGGGGTCGCCGGGATCGACGCTGTCGACGAGGTTTGCGGCTGCCGTGGTTTGGTTAGCGGTGGTTTCGTAGCTACAACGTGCGGATCGACTAGCTAACGACATACACATGACGTACGCATGCCCACGAATCCGTTGGACAGGGTGGTGTGACCAAAAGGTCACCGGAATAGCGCCGGCGACGAGCTCGGGCGGAGGCAAGCTTCGGTCATGGATGGGGATGAGGCTAGAGGGCGCAAACGAGAGAGGGAGAAGAGGGGTCCGGAGCAGAATATCACAGCGGGGTCGAGGAGCAGGTCAGCAGCTCGGGGGAGGCGTCGGAGCGAGCGGGGCGACAAGAGCGATCTCGGCAACCGAGAGGTTGAAGATGACGCCGGGACGGTGATGCGGTGCTTCCCCGGTTGCTTGGCTCGGCGTTGACGAAGAGGACGACGATGCAGAGCTCGGGGACGCGTCGGAGAGGCAAGGGGGTGCGGCAGCCGTGGCGGCAGCGAACGGCGGCGACGGCTCTGCTCGGCTTCGGGAGAGAGAGCGAAAGAGGCGAGGCAGGGAGAGAGGTGAGAAGTTGAGTGGGTCCAGGGGGGCTGCGTGGCGGCCTTAGCGGCCTCCAGAAGCGGTGGGAAGCAGGAGGTGCCTGGGGCCGCGTGTGCATGTGCAGGGCACACACCCTCCTGCCCACTGGCAGGAGGTGGAAGATGACAGGGGGAGCCCCTGGTGGGCTGGGCCAGAACAGATGCTGGGCCGGCTACAGCGGTTAGGCCAGGTAAGTGGGCTGCCAGGTAAACTCTCTCTCTCTCTTTATTTCTCTTTTCTATTTCCCTTCTGTTTTGTTTAATTTTGCCACTGTTTTGAATTCAAACAAATTCAAACAATGCCAAAAACTCCTCTGAATATTTTTATTTTGCTAGATGGACTTTTCCAAAACCTCATAAAATATTTCAAGGGTATTTGAAATTATATTCTAATTATATGAATTAATTCAAATTCAAATAACTAATGATTTAAATTCAGAGTCCCAAAATTAAGTCCTTAAAAATGTTCAATATTTTTGGTTCGGACCAGAACCCTTGCCAAAATATCAAACATTTAGTAAGAGCATTTTGGAAACAACGAATGAGATTTTAGGGTTTTTGCCCTTCTTTTATTTAAGTTTTGACGCTTCCAAAATTCCTCAATTCAACTTTCAGAAATTTAACATGATGTATGGATGCAATGCCACTAGTTACAAACAAACTCTAGGGTTATGACCGGTGGCGCTGCCGTCGGGCTCTTGGATGGGCTCAACCGTCACCGTCGAGGACATCACCTACCTCCGCTCCTCCCGGTGGTTGCCGCGGGAAATGGAGGTCATCGTGCGCCTGCCGCGGGGTGAGCAGAACCCGCAGCCCCAGGGCACGGAGCGCGTGGTCTTCCTCACGCATTTCGAGCGCCAGTTTGGGCTGCCGCCAAGCTCCTTCTTTCGCATGTTCCTGGAGTTCTTCGGGCTCCAGCCTCACCATCTCAGCACCGACGCTGTCGTCCAGCTTTCAGGCTTCATTACCCTTTGCGAGGGGTACCTGGGGGTCGAGCCCATGATCGACCTCTGGGCGCGCCTCTTCTCCCTGAAGCAGCAGGAGCCGACGGCCGGGGAGTTCGCTGATTGCGGCGCCGCCGTCATCTCTAAGCGGTCGGGGGCCGACTACCCCAAGATTCTGCTGGAGGACTCTGCCCAGAAATGACAAAACTCCTTCTTCTACGTCCGCAACTTGGGCGTGGACTGCATCAACCTTCCGGCCTTCGCCATCGCGCCACCGCGGGTGAAGGTGAACTGGGGTTACTCCCCTAGGAACCCGTCGCAGGAGATCCTCAATCTCTGCGAATGGGTAGCATTGATGAAGACGCGAGAAGGGCTCACCGGAAACGACCTCATCGTCGCGCTCATCATGCGCCGGGTCCTCCCGCTGCAGCAGCACTCCTGTCTCATCAGCGAGATGGCCGGTCTTCAGGACCCCAATTGCATGGGGTCAGCACGCCTATCGACGGACCAGATCGCGTGCCGGGTGAATGACATCTCCAAGGCCAACCTTGGGGATGACCAGCGGTTCGGCAAGGCGCCGCACGACCAATCGGATCCAGCGCCTCTGGTGAGTATTTGGTCTTCTTACTTTGCTGCTGCGCATCTCCTCGTTCGTCCCGACGCGATGCGGGAGGTGCTTCTGAATGCCATCTAGCACCCTTACGCCCGGGCTCTATCGCAGGTGAAGTGGGCGGCGTCGGAAGAGCCTACGGCCCACGGCGGAGAGGAGGACGACGAGGTCGACATTGGCGCTGGGAGTCGCGCGGGTAAGCTGACTTCTTGCCTTTTCTTTTGTGTTTCTTGAGTTGTTGGTCGCGACACGGCGTGGGTGATGCTAACGCCGATTGCTGATGTAGTGGCGTTGGGCGGAGGAGGTGGCGACGCGGGCGGAGTCGGGTCGTCGCGCAGGGCGGTGTCGAGCTGTCCGCACGGGAAGGACAGTGTTGCACCACAGCCCCGGGCCCCGAAGCGCGCGGCGGACCCGGCTGGGAGTGCGAGGCCGGCCAAGAGGAAGCACAGCGCTGGGCAGGGGAGGCCGGCCCCCGTCCCGGTCTTGCAGGGGTAAGTTTCTTTTCCTGTCTCCGTCCTACACTACAAAAAAAGACACATCCGTGACATTTTGGGCCGAACGAAAATAAAATTGTGTCATACATATGACACTTCTATGACTATAATTGTGACAAAACCCGGTATCATCATAGATGTGGTGGGTTGCTACTTCTATGACAAAAAATCATGACAGAAAATGGGCTTTTTGTCCTGGGCGGGCCGGAGACGCAGCTGCATGACATTCTTTGGGCCGTCCATGACAGACAAAACCATGGTAGAAGCGAGGGCGAGGAAAATTTCGGGGAGTTCCCGGTTACAGTGGGCGGTCGGGGGCCGAGCGATGCACATTTCTCTCATACACGTACATGTGTGTGTGCGAGGCATTGGCTCTAACTAAACCCGAGTGAGGCATTGGGCTCTAACTGAACCCGAGCGATTGCACCGTAGGCTAGTGTTACTGAACCCGAGCGATCGATCGATGGCTGTTAACTAAACCCGATCGAGCGATTCCTTCGCTACTGCTGCTAACTGAAGCCGATATGAACA
>NC_041391.1:402656146-402710049 GCF_002162155.2 Triticum dicoccoides | reverse complement strand
GTGTGGAGGGCTGGATGAACAGGACGACCCCGTGGAGGGCCAGATGAACAGTAGACGGTGGAGGGGTGCCCGTGGAGGGGTGGTTGAACAGCAGCCGGTGGCGTAGCACACGGTGGAGGCTGGATGAACAGGAGCCCGTGGAGGCTGGAGGAGGTCGACGGTAGCCCGTGGAGGCTGGAGGAGGTCAACAGTGGAGATGAACAATATCCCGTGGAGTCCCGTTTTGCGGTACGCCACACCCCTCCCGATGAACAGGACCCCGTTTACACCGTAGCGCTCCAACACAAGTCCGTTTCGTCTGTTTTGCGGTACGCCACACCCCTCCTGATCAACAGGACCCCCGTTTAGACCGTAGGAGGTCCATTTCCTCCGTTTTGCGGTACGCCAGACCCCTCCCGATGAACAGGATCCCGTTTCGAACGTGGCCAGTCGAACACAAGGTTGTTTCCTCTGTTCTACGGTATGCCAGGCCTCATTTCCATCGCCTGTTCTGTCCAAGCCCTCTCGATGAACACGACGATGCATTCCGTTCCGACCCAGCCGGTTGGCTCCCCATGAACACGACGACGATGCTGTTTCTCTGTTCCGACCCAGCCATGTACACACGAGCCCTGGCCGTACGTATGCACGAGTAGGCGTTCGAGACCCCGCCCGTATGTACACATACATGGCCGTATTTTCTTTCTTGCACACTGGCCGTTGTACGTACGTGTACATGCTACGCGCGCGCCTCTACTATGACACGTACGCGCCTCTACTACGACACATGCGCGCCTCTACATCGACCAGTATATATGTACATACACGCTCGCGACCATAATGACAACGCTACGTACGCTTCGACCAGGTGGGTCCCGACTATCAGGCACTTCCTTGTGTGCGAAGATGTAGCTGGTTGGCCCAGCAGTCAGGGGGGCGAATCGATTTTTTATTTTTTGCCCGTACGCACTTCCTTGCGTGCGAAGATGTAGCTGGTGGGTCCCAGCAGTTAGGGGGACAAATTGTTTTTTTTGCTAGGACGCACTTCCTTGCGTGCAAAGATGTAGCTGGCGGGTCCCAGCAGTCAGGGGGGAAACATTTTTTTTGCAAAATACGATGGCCCGTCCGGTGGGTCCCCGCTGTCAGGTGGAGGAATAATTATTTTGCGCGTAATAAGGACGCACTTCCTTGCGGCCGTCGTGGACCCAGCTGTCAGCTTCCCCATGCACAGTACTCTTCCAATGGAAGTCGGTCATTGACCACATTGACCACACCGCCCCGAGAGCACCAGGGCGGTGGACGACGGCGAGGCCTAGGAAGGGGACGACGCGGAGCCGGGGAAGACGCAGTAGTGGACACCCACGCGAAGAGGAGTACGAGGGTTCACTGGTTCGGCTACTGTGTGAGGCTGCCATCGGCGCAGAATAACAGGGGGTGTGGGTGAGTAGAGGGATGGCCTGGCTAGCTGTGGGAGTAGTAGGGGGCGGTGAGGCCTTCGTGGTATCACAGCCGGCCACGGGAGGCAGGAGCATGCGGCACGACCGTCACTGTTTTGGGTGGCTGGAGAACGAAGACCAGAGGTTGAAGAAGCACTACGGCCGTTGGATGGACATCGTACGGTCACTCGAGTATTGACTAAGTTGATAAAGCCCCCCGTCCCCTTCAACTTACTAGGCCCACAAGTCAGCCTACCACTACACTGGGTCCCAGCTAGCAGGGGGAGTATTCATTTTTTGCGTAATAAGGAGGCACTTCCTTGCGTGTGAAGATATAGCTGGTGGGTCCAAGCTGTGATCGGCGGTAACGTTTTTTCGTGAAATACAGAGGCCCTTTCGGTGGGTCCCAGATGTCAGGTGGAGGAATCATTATTTTGCGAGTAATAAGGAGGCATTTCCTTGCGTGCGGCCGTGGACCCAGTTGTCAGCCTCTCCACGTACAGTCCACTTCAGATGCATGTCGGTCGTTGACCACGTTGACCAGGCTGCGCCGAGAGCACGAGGGCGGTGGACGACGGCGAGGCGTAGTAAGGGAATGACACAGAGGCAGGGAAGACTCGGCAGTTGTTTCCCACGCGGAGGGGAGTACGACTGTACGAGGGTTTACTGGTTCGTCTGCCGTCACCGGAGAATAACAGCAGGTGTGGGTGAGTAGAGGGATGGCTAGGCCAGAGATGGGAGTACGATGGGGCGGTGAGGCCTACGCGGCAGCACTACCGATCGCGGGGAGGAGTGAGCAGGCAGTCCCACTGGCGCTTGTTTGACCGGCTGGAGCAGGAAGAGCAGAGATTGAAGAAGCACGACGGCCGTTGGATGGAAATCCAACAGTCACTGCTTGTGCGTCAACCTTTTTTTAGGAAAGCCTCAAATCTGTGGAAAACAGCATACAACCCATCTGCCATTATTTCTAACAATTTAGAGCCCATTTGCTAATTCTTAAGGTTTTTTTGGAGCCCATATTCTTTTTGTTAGCATTACTGTCCATATTGTGGCCACGGTTAAAAAATTATACGAAACTTTGCATATTTTGGTGCGGTCCGAACTGTTTTTAATCCCGAAATTTTGAGTCACATTCAAAATGATTTTAAAAGTAAATGTATATCAATATAAAATCCAACAAATTGTCCATGCATAAAAATAAATGCAATTTAAAATCTCGAAATGAAAAAAGATATTTGAAACTAATTGCCGGTTTGATGTGTTTTAAAATGTACAGCCCATTTCTCATTACTGATAGGCCATTTTCTGGGCCAGCCGAATGAAGCTCTCCTCGTCTTGAAAGATTTGCAGCCCAACAAGCCTGACAAAGCGATTTACTTGGCAAATCACGAAAAAACTGGGCTATGGCCGTGGACCCAGCTGCGGCCGTGGACCCAGCTGTTAGCCTCTCCACGTAGAGTACTCTTCCCATGGAAGTCGGTCGTTGACCACATTGACCACGCCGCGCCGAGAGCACCAAGGCGGTGGACGACGGCGAGGCCTAGGAAGGGGACGACGCGGAGCCGGGGAAGACACAACAGTGGATTCCCACGCGGAGTGGAGTATGAGGGTTCACCGGTTTGACTGCGGCGTGAGGCTGCTGTCGCCGTAGAATAACAGGGGGTGTGGGTGAATAGAGGGATGCCCTAGGCCAGCGGTGGGAGTAGTAGGGGGCGGTGAGGCCTCCGCGGCATCACAGCCGGCCACGAGAGGCAGGAGCACGCGGCACGACCGACGCTGCTTTGGGCGGCTGGAGCAAGAAGACCAGAGGTTGAAGAAGCACTATGGCCGTTGGATGGACATCGTACGGTCACTGGAGCTAGAATCGTTCGTATTGACTAAGTTGACAAAGCCCTCCATCCTCGTCAACTTAGTAGGCCCACAAGTCAGCCACCCACTATGGTGGGTCCCAGTTAGCAGGGGGTATTCATTTTTTGTGCGTAATAAGGAGGCACTTCCTTGCGTGCGAAGATATAGCTGTTGGGCCCGACCTGTCAGCGGGGGAATGTTTTTTTCGCGAAATATAGAAGCCCTTCCCACGTATAGTCCATGTACAGTGTGTAATAAGGAGGAACTTTCCTTGCATGCGACCATGGACCTCATGGGCGTCAGGCTCTCCACGTACCGTCCTCTTCCGATGACTTTCGTTTGTTGACCACACCGCGCCGAGCGCACCGAGGCGGTGGACGACGGCGAGGCCCCAGACTGGAACGACCCGGAGATGGGGAAGACGTGGCAGTGGAGTAGCAGACGAAGAGGAGTAGGAAACTTGACTGGTTCGGGTGCGGGGTGGGCGTACACTCGGCAGAGAATAACAGGAGGTGCGGAGTGGAGGGATGGCCTGGCCGTCGGCGGGGTAGCGTTTCGCTGAGGAGTGCAAAACAACGCCGCTGGACGCCGAAGGCTGGAGTAGGCGGTTCCGGCAGCGCTGGGGGAAGAAGACGAGAGATTGAAGAAGAATGCCGGCCGTTGGACGTAAATCCAACGCCTTGTTAGGCTTCGACCTACTGGCCCACATGTCAGCCAGTCCATTTGTTTTTTAGTCCATTTGGTGGGCTGGGTGAAACAATGATGTAGCATCTATGCAGCCCGTTTAAATCCCATTTGCATTTTCCCGAAATCCGCGGACTTGCTGGGCTGGGTGAAAATATCATGTTCGGCTAGACGGAGAAATGTTATAAAAACATAAACACATGATTGCACGTCTATTACTGAATTGGTCAGTAAAATCTTTGCAAGCTTATGTATGCAATCACTAGGAGGTAACTTGCCAAGTTATATATAAACAATTATTATTATTATTTTGTAAGAACTTTCAACTTACAAAATAAAATATCAGTTAAATTTGATGAGTTAATAGTACGCGGGGTATTATTATTTTTTAGGCTAGACGTGGGACCGTTGAGTTGGTTCTAGGGAAAAGTACTGGGAGAAAACTCAGCTTACATCGAAAAAGAAAGTGGGAGAAAATTCAGAGACCTGCTGGGTCCACCTGAGGAGGGGAATATGTTGGGAGGAAGGAGATTCAAAGCACGACAGCCGAGTGAACTAGTTTTTTTAACGGACAAGTGAACTAGTTACATACGTAAGCAAATAGCCACTTAAAAGAAATATTTCAGACAAAACAGGTAATTACGACACATAGGCTAATGAATGAAACACTCAGATGATAAAGGTGCTTATAAACAGATAAAGTTCAACATCTAGACCTTCCTGGCACGCTTGATCATGACGCTGCGGCTGTCCGTGTAGTCGTCGGTTACGGGAAGCAGACACACCCTCATGTCCAAGATCTGGCTGTACATGTCGTAGCATGCGTATGCGTCCTTGGCCGCGTAGGTTATGTAGGCTAGTTTCAGAGGTACCTCCCACGTGTTCAGGTCGTCTTCTTTCATGTTGGCGTATCAGGGATCGATGATGGTCTCAGCAAGGACAACCACGGATCCCTTCTCCTGCCCGTTGCTGATGATCTTGTATTGCTTCTGGATGTCGACATGCTTGTTACACCAGATGGCTGAATCGTCGTGTTCTTCCTTCTCTCCACCATAGCGAAGGTGCATTCGGTGCTGCCGATGAAACGGGCAAATGCTCCAGAACCTGGTGCAGCCATAGGACTGAGGCGAGGCAGAGCTTCACCGAGTCTGTATCGTTCGTGTACATCACATTCAACTTGGTGCAGCCATAGGACTGAAAGGCGAACTCAAAGGGGAACTCCTTGCTAAAGTCCATATCTAGCAGGCTCACCCCTCGGATCGCCATTGGAGTCTCTTCGAGTGAATGAGTGTGTAGGCGGTGGCAGCAGTTCGTTTTTCAGCTCTTGGGGAACTGGATTCAATAGTAAGCTGACTGTGTACAGGAGACAATAGTTACTGCCCCTCCCTTGTTCGCTGCATGCCCGACAGAAGATGCACCCTCGGCGCATTCAAACGCCTCCATTAAGAAACCTACTCAGGCCACACGTCGGTTCACGAGCGGGTCTGTATTGGTACTGTAATAACAGGAGTTAGTGGTCACTTTACTTAAATTTAATTAGCTTTAATAGAAATTTATACTTAAAACAAGCAATGCATTGGCTCGTTCTATGAGTGCCACAGGATCAACATGCACAACAATTAGAATTATTATTCTCTGGACGCACATGATCAACACATTTGTCGCACTTTCACAAAGATAATACTACCAAGTTTGAACTATTTGTTATGGTTGTTGTCCTCTGCACATCATGCCTTGTTTCTCAGCTTGCAAGATTCAGAACCAACAAATAAGATCCAATTAATAAGTACAACAAAGATGCCTACACATCTCATTGATTCCCAGCTTGCAAGATTCAGAACCAACAAATACGATCCAAATAATAAGTACAACAAAGATGCCTACACATCTCATTGATTCCCAGCTTGCAAGATTCAGAACCAACCCATTAGAGCATTTTGATAAAGTGGATATCGGGATTAAATCCATCTTGGCTAGCCATGTTATACAATCGAAGAACTTGGCGAATGCTCTTGACCGTCACAACGTCTGTAGTTGAGTATTCCTGTTTGCACAGCACAAACGAGGAGACAGGAGAGCATGATTTCGCTTTAGTAGTGGCCTCCTTGAACTCAACCTGCAGCTCCACTAGGATGAGGTCTTCCTGGAGTTCCATGATTCAATTCATGCGCCTTTTTCTGCAGTTCACCTGAAATGAAGCAAAGATTGCATCATTCAGCTAGCAAGAAGTATTTGCTCTCATGGGCCGGCATGTTCTTCTTTAGTAGTTGCACTAAAATTGAGGAACATTAAGGTTGGCTGTCCGGCTCATGTAAGGTGCAACTATAATTTTCTTATCTTTTTGTGTAGTTCCACTAAAATAAAGTGCCATTGTGGTGACAGTGATGGCTCCATCTTGCAAAGGCTAATAAAATGTTGCATGAGATTACCAGCAGAACTTGACGGAGATTTCGAAAACTCCAATCACCATTTTGTGCAGTTCCACCGAAATTAAGAGATGTTGCCCACGTGACATTTTAGTTGAACTGCACAAGACACTCATTCCAAAAAGAGTGTTTTGTGCAGTTCACCAAAAGGTCACAATAGCAACAAGGTGAAATGGATATCCCTATCTGCACAAAATGATAGAAAGTAAACAGTTGTTGGTCAATAAGAATATACGAAACATATACAAAATGAAAAGAAGCATCTTAATTATGTTCATGGCAATCACGCAAGGACAGTAGAAATTTTAAAACGTCAGCAATGCTTCATGTTACCAGAAGCATTACGATCAACAATGAGATTCCTCAAATATAGGACTACTTTACTGGTGGCATTGCTTGTTTACCAGACACAGTAAATCAACAACAGCTAAAGAGTTGGTTTAAGGGCATGGGACCGTGGGGACACCAGGACACTCAGCAGCGTAAAGGAGCAACTTACTTATCATACTGGGGAAAACAACAGGAGTGCCATTTGTAACACAGTTTAATTGCATCTTATCACTGGAGGCATTAGATTAACAATAACACTGGTTAGACATGTCCCTAAGGTAACAGTGTGATCGCTTCATTTTACATGCGCCCTTACATCAACAACAGCAAAAGGTTGGTATAAGGACATGCGACAGTGGACGCATCAGCAAAATGTACCTACAAGGAGGCATAAAGTGGTGATGCCGAGTTTGTTCATGCTATGTGAGGGTAGCAAACCTAATCCTGGAGACCTTGTACTATGTGAGGGCAGCAAATCTAATCCTGGAGACCTTTTACTATGTGAGGGTAGCAAATCTAATCCTGGAGACCTTTTACTATGTGGGGGCAGCAAATCTAATCCCGGAGACCTTTTACTATGTGAGGGCAGCAAATCTAATCCCGAGACCTTTTACTATGTGAGGGCAGCAAATCTAATCCTGGAGACCTTTTACTATGTGATGGCAGCAAATCTAATCCTGGACATACTCTGTTGAATTGTCCACCAGCCGCCACTTTCTATCCTTTTTTCAAACCAATAATAGATCTGTTCCTTATCCATTTTGTACTGCATTTTCCCATTATTTCCCTTTTCAACCAAGAGACCGGTTGGGTATCCGGTCTCTACTACTTTCACCATATTATTTCCTCTTTAAATCAAGTCCTAGATTCATGCTACAACTTTCCTCCCTTTCTTCATTGTTTGAACAAAGCCCTAGATTTGAATGCATGAAGTAGCTTTACCTCTAATAATACTAAAAACTTAGGTGGCTTTGGAAGAGCCGATGGGAGTAGAAAAAGATGCACATGTAGACACGTGGGGAGCTGGGGAAGTAGAGCAAGGCCGCTTTCGAAGAACTTATACCTGAGGCTCACCGGGATGTCGGCGGCGGCAGGTCAAATCTGCGGACAATACGGCAGGGAGGAAGAAGGGTCGGAGGACCTCCCGAGCCGGCGCTGTGTCGGAGAGAACGGCACGGGCAGAGGATCGGGCCCCTCCGGCAGCTGTGGGTTTCCTCCCTCGGCGGTGATGACCGCGTGAACGATGCACCTTTTAGTCCTCTACACACACTGGCCGAAGGGATCCGGCCGGATCTGTTACCAGCAGTGAGAAGAGACAAAATGTCGCTACCGCTGTCTTGTTTATATATGGAGAGGATGAGAGAATGAAGAGAGCAACCCTAGTAAAGCAAGTGCTCAGGCCCCTTCGTCCATATATAGTGGAGAGATTATCTTTTCTCTCTCCACAACAAGCGTTTCAATTTGTGTACGTGGCATTAAAGAAAACAAACTCTCTATTTAAGGTGACTACTGTACGACGCCTACTTACTACTAGTAGTACAACAGTATTGTTCACTTGTGCTCCCCGCCCCTCCATTCATTGAACAACCCCACGGGTGAATAAACATACAATAAGTACTGTATTTATATAGAACTAACAAGCTCGAACTATTTTTGCGTAGTTAAAAGTTGAGGGCGGGGCTTTTCCCGGGCAGTACGCGCGGCAGTTTTCGGGCTGTGTGATTTGACGGCGTGTTACTGCTGGAAAGACTTGTGATATGACCACTCACTATAGTCATGAATTACTGGCGGTCCGATCGGGGTGATGCCCCCCTTCCGTTCCGTGCTCTAATCTAGTGCATGACACGTCGACCAGGATGCTGGCTCTCCCACATGTCGGAGTACTAAGAAGGATCAAAGAATGATGCGGCATATAGTACTACTACTACTCAGGTCGGAGGAGTGTGAACCACGGCAGCCCAGTTGTCGGCATTCTGGGAATGGGGGTCCCTAGACTTGCCTGCCTGCGGCCTGCGGCGTGGCTCAAAGGGGGCCCTAGCACGGCCCATCTTCATCAACACAAGCTCAAGACCCTCGCGAGGGGCCAAGCCTCACGGGGCGGACGACAAGGAGCTTCCTTAGGCACGGCCTCATCAGGCTGGCTCACGAGGAGGCGGAGAGATCAAGGCGGGGTACCTTGCGAGGTGCCCATGACGCAAGCCATGACGACCAAGGGTGCCAGTCGGGTGCCGGCCCGCGCAGTGTCCTCCTTTCCTCTTTGGTGCAAAGGGAGCAAGCGCAGGCGAAAGCATCAACCAAAGGCATCCATTTCGGTGCAACAAGACCAAGACCAGCCCAACGGCAGGAAGGAAGTCATTGTGGAGCCCAATCAGGCGTCACCACCAGAGCCTTTGACAGGCGAGGACCAACTTTAGTCAAGATAAGTGTACCAGATGTTCCCCTTCAAAATGGCCAATTGTTGGCGTCCTTCCCGCTCAATATTTAGGTAGAGGCCCAGGGCCTTTGCCTATAAATAGGACTAGCCACCACAAGGTAGAGGAGGAGAGGATCCTCGCCAAGAAACGAGTAGAGAGAGCGACTGAACTCCCCTAGCAGTTCATCGTCCCAGCCAAGAACAGACCCTCGCGAGGCTGTTCTTCCTTGTATTGTTCATCATCAGCCCAAGAGGCAATCCACCACACCACACACTGGAGTAGGGTATTACACCGCAATGGTGGCCTGAACCAGTATAAACTATGTGTCTCTTGTGTTGTTCCTTCCGTAGTTTAGATCCTAGCGAGTCGGCGGGGTGTAGGTAGACAGAGGGCGAAATCTCCGCGCGCACCCTGGTGTTCGAACCTCAAGGGTCTGTCGGAACCCGAAATCCGACATCTGGCGCGCCAGGTAGGGGTGCGCCGGGATCCACCTTCTACCACTTCGCGTCCCTCGCATCGTCATCACCATGTCCGGCGACCAGGCAGGCAACCCTGATCCCTGGGCGGCTTGGCCCGCCCGCGCAGAGCCGCTCGCCCCGAGCGACCCCATGCCCCAGGCAGCTCGCGGTCCGCATGGTGCTGCGGGCCGTGGGCGACGCGGACAGGCTCTGACAGCTCTCACACCGCGGCAGGCACGGTCGGCAGCAAGGGCCTCCAACCACGCCACGGCCAAGATGCCGTACACCCGCCGGGAGCAGGCGAACTCAAGAGCCGCGCTCACAGTGGCCCGAGAGCTGCTGCATTGCAGGCTGATGGAAGGCGGCCACGACGTGCTGCTAGAGCGGGTGGCAGAGCTCCTGGGCTTTGCCGCCTCGGGGCATCACCCCTTCTGCACCCAGCTCCCATCTCAGGTCCAAGGCGGCCTGCCCGGGGGCTCCACGCGCGCCCGCGGGCTCCAAGGCCACTCCAACACCAGTGAAGCTGTCAGCACCGGGCTAGCGGTAGCGCTGACTCCGCCCCAGCCAGCAAAGAAGGACTCGTCACGACCCACGGCCCCAGTGGGCCGCCGCGCTACGACTCCCAGGTGGGCGCATCAAGCAGAGCTGCATGGCACGCGGAGAGCTATGGCGCGGCCTTCGGGATGGAGGCCCCAGAAGAATACGTGCCCCACATGATGGACCAAGGGCACCCGCATGAGGGCGAACAAGGCTCGCTCCACAGCCCAAGCTGGGAGGACGAGGCGCCAGAAGCTGAGCTCTTCCAGGTGGCCCTGGACGGCCCCACCGGCCATGCTGGAAGCAATGATTATCTGGTACCGCTAATTCCTCAGGAGCAGGCATACGCTAATCATGGATCACAGGAGGTGCAGGTCACCGCAGCGAGCAACTGCCCCGCTCCCGCGGTCTCCTACCCCTCAGGAGGAGGGCGTCGGGGGCTGCAGGAGAGGGGCCGGGATCCGGCAGCACCACCGCGGCGTTCGGAGCAAGGCGTTCTCAGGAGGTAGGCCCTCTGCTGGGGAGGTGCCTCAGGGCCTGCCCCTGGCGGAGGACCCGTGGTCGTCGGGGGAACCGCTGCCGACCGCTCTACCCCATCGGCGGCGTCCTGGTTTCTGGTCGTCGTTGATGGCACTAGAGTGTGGCGCAAGGCGGGGCCCTCGTCTGGCGATATGAAGCAAGGCCGGTACCTGTGAAGAAGGCCCAGTGCCTGTGAAGCTCGCCGCCCCGTGACACTCTCACGTAATAATGAGTGGGGCTGTACACGCCCCGGAGTCTCAGGGGTGCCGGCCTCAGGCCCTGGGGCTCCCTCCCACGCCCAGCGGCAGCACTTAGCTCCGCGCTGGTGAGAAGACGTCCAAGACTAGACTAGGTGCCGGACGCGCCCTTTTTTCTGCTTTCATTGCTTTTCCCTTGGTTGTCGCTTTCCCCCGCTGGATTTAAGTTGGACTCGAATTTGAGATTTGCGTGTGTTTGGGGAAGGGGTGCTTAGTCTCGTTCGAGCAATCTCTCGCGTTTCGGTTACCACTTCGCCTCAGCTGCCTCCCCACGTGAGCCCCTCGCGAGCCGTGTCTGGCCTAGCTTGTGTGCAGCCCAGACTGCCGCCGTCGTATCCTCTCAGGAGGCTTCTACTGCGAATCCTACGGATTCGATCAGGAGACACTCGAGATGCCACAGCCTCCTACAAGCTACCTCAGGGCCCGCACGGGACAAAGGTAAACTAGCCAGTCGGCTCGTCGCCTAGCCAACCACTTGGCGCGGGCGGTGATGTAGCATCCACTAGTACGCTGAACATGAGTTTTACATGAGGGGCACCCCCTCCCAAAATGCTCTTACAACCATCAGGTCAAAACCTGAGTTCTATTCATGTAGGGTAAGGAGACAGGAACGATATACGGTCAGTCGGATAAATCCCCCAATGCATCCTCAGGAGCGCCGCCCGAACTGTTGCTGGCGTCGCTGGCCTCGCCATCGCCCTCTGCGTTGCCATCAGCGGCATCAGGACCGTTCACCACACTGCCGTCATCGGCGGCCATGATCGCGTCATCGTTATCTGAAGCGAAGGCCCTGACGAGAGCGTCCACGTTGTCTTCCACCCAGTGCGCCAGGTCGTCCCGGACGGCCTGGGGGACTAGGGCGATGGCAGCGTCGAAGTCGAAGTGGGGATCCATGTTTCGGAGATGGCTGAAGACGCGAGAAAAGGCGCGCCCGAGTAGGGCGCGGCTCCTCTCCTCCACCAACCTGTTGGCTCTAACCGACCGCGCCTCCAGCTGCGTCACCACGTCGGTGAAGAACTGAAGGTTGCCGGCGTAGTTAAGTGCGTGCGGCTCGCCAACGGCTGCCTCACAGATGTTACCAAAGGCTGTGTTGGCTCTCTCCCGAAGCGTGGTGAGCATGGCGCCGTCCTCATGCTCCAAGATCCGCCGCTGGCGTATCTCGTCTGCATTCTGGCGCGCGACGACCTCATCCTCGTCCACCCGTTGGCGAAGGAGAAGCACCTCGGCATGGGAGGAAGTTGACTCCCCCTGCGCCACCTCAAGTACGGCCCGCAAAGCATCGACCCGACACGTCGCTTCCTCCAGCTTGACCCTCAAGACAGCGGTCCTACCTTCAGCCTCGGTCCGGATCAACCCCAGCCTCTCCTCGAACTCGCGCTCAAGGCTCAAGCGCGCCGTCGCTGCCCGACGTCCGACCTCCTCCGGGACACGGGCTTCCCGCGCAGCTACATGATCCTCCGCCTGTGTCACCAAGCGCTCCCTTGTCTCTAGGTGTTCATACTCGCGTGTGCGTTCAGCGGCTTCCAGCGTCAGCGCCTCCTCACGCTTCTGGAGCTCCGCTGGGTCGCCTGAAGCCACCTTCATCGACGTGAGGGCCGCCTCGCGCAGCTCCACCTGCTCTTCCAGTGAGTGGCACCGGGCCAGGAGTTCCCGTGCCTGCTCCTCCATCGCCTCTCGCCGCCAGTCAGCTTCCCGGGCCTCCTCGACAGCCCGGGAACGGTCCTCCCGAGAGGCCGCCAGCGACGCCTTGGCCTCCTCATCGTCAAGATCGCGCTGATAGCGCGCGAGGGCGACAGCCGCCTCCAGCTCGCGCCTCTCTGCAACCAGGCGCAGGCCCTCGGCCTCAAGGCGCGCGTCCTCATCAGCGAGCTCTTCACCAAGCAGGCTCACTGCGTCAGCCGCCCTCCAATGAAACCCTTGGCGAAGAGCGCGACGCTCCTGGGCACGCTCGAGTACGTCTTCCACACCATCATCCGCCCCAAGCGAGCGCCGGGGGACACGGATCAGCACTCCCCCTCCGGGCAGGGGACTGGGGGCTGGCGCCCTCGCGGCGACCGGGCATGCCTCGCTAGAAGCCCGGCCTGGAGCCAGTCCATCCCCAAATGAAGAGCACGGGGAGTACCCCAGCCAATCACGGTCCACGACCAGACGAGAAGTCCACGGCAGGCTGGCTATGCCACGAGAAGGCTCACGAAAGAAGGTTGCGAGGCGCGCAGGGTCGCGATGCTCCTCAGGATGGTTCATCTCTCCAACCGGCCTCACCGCAAGGGCTCTGCTGCTCGGAGTGCTCGAAGCCGGTGGAGAGGGCGGAGACAAGGGGATGGCTCCTCAGTCATCTCCGTGAACTCGGCGGGAAGGGCCCTGCGGAGCAAGGATCAGGAAAAGCAATGGAAGGATCAGGAGCTGGGAAGTGAAAAGGCTTACTCATCGGTGGCGAAGTACTTCCTACGCTTCAGCAGGCGACAAGGGTAATCATCACCCAGGGCCTCCCTTCTCTTCCGGAGAGCCTCGAAGTCCACGCGGAAGTGACCCAAGAGTCGAGCGCAGGGGTCGGCCTGCGACGAGGAAGAAGCGTCAAGGCGACCCACGTCTGGGGCGTCTGCCTGATGCGCGCTACCGGTCGCCTCACCAAGAAGAGCAGCTGGGGCCTCAGGGGCCACAGCCACAGGCGCTGCGGGCAGCCGCTCGCAGCCCTCAGCCACAGCAGCATGGGCCTCAGGGGCGACTCTCTCATGAGCGCCGCCCAGCACTGTCACCTCGGCGGGGGCCCCCTCGGCCTCCGGCGGCTCATGCCTCCCTGCTCTGCCACTTGAGGAAGAGTCGCCTTGGCCGACTGCAAGGGCGGCCACCACCATTGGGTTCTCGCGAGGCCCCTGGAGGCCAGCGGGGTGCGGCCCCCATTTGTCGAAGATGGGCATCTGATTCACAAAGTCGCTTCTATTCGGGCAGAGGTACAGCAAGGCCCCCCCTTGCCGGATGCTGCCGGGGGAGGGGTCCCCAGTCAAGACCAAGAGCACCTTCCTCAGCGCTTCAGGCATCAGGTCCTCTTCCTGGAGCCTCATACGATCCTCAGGCCCGCTGAAGGCCCACATCCGGTGAGAATGGCATTTAAGAGGGGCAACACGGCGTAGCAGGAACTCCTTCACCACCTTGGGCGCCGTCACGCCGAGCGCCCTCAAGAACGCGATGCGACGCCAGACGAAGACGAGCCGGGAACTCGTGAGCGTCTCCTGGCCCCAGCCTGAGTTGGGGACACCAGGCGAAGATGGCTCCGACAGCAGGGGGCTGGGCACCCCTACGTCCAAATACAGCCATCACTCACGAAACCCAGGTGCGGGCGGAGGAAGACTGAAGTCGGTCCCTGAGGCCGCAATCTCTGGTGCAGCAATGAAGCTCATGCACCCCGAGCATTGGGTGGGGTCAACAAGGTGCAAAGAGAAGAAGTGGCGCATCAAGGCAACCGAAGGAAGGATGCCCATCATTGCTTCGCAAACAAAGGTGAAGACCGCAAGAAGAGTGATGGATTCAGGACCCAGATGCATCATATGGATCTGATAGTGGGAGAGCACAACGTTGAACAAATCGGAAAAGGGGGGAACCAGTCCCGCCCATAGGGCGTCGGCGAAATACCGGACCTCAATGACTATCCTGTCGATGGAGAAGCGAGACGCGGGCGAGGCCGTCGTCCTCCCGCATTCATTGAAGATGGTGGCCAGAGCCGAGCTGACCTTGCCCAAGCCCTCTCGATTGATTATGATCGACCGGTCAACGGCGGGGGCCGCCAACGACGGCGAACGAGGCGGAGGCATGGGTTTCTTCCCTCTTCCCTTCTTCGTCGGAGCCATGGTGATGGAAGGGGAGGGGGAAGGTTCGAGATTGGATTGGATGCGGAAGCTGGAGTTCGAGAGGAGAAAGGACAGAGAGCGCTCGAGCAACGGAAAGGGGAGCAGCTGTGTACGACCATGAGGCCGCCTAACATGGCACAAAACGAGGAGGCGTGGGGGAATGGTGCCGCCCACGTCCAATCAACCGCCACACGGCGCCCGGGGCCGCAGGCTGTTAGGGCCCGCGGCGCTTTGCACTTGCCCTTTCGCCTCTCTGCTCGGCCAAGTCCGGGCGCGCCTTGGGCCCGGGGGCTACTATCGGCATTCTGGGAACAGGGGTCCCCATACTTGCCTGCCTACGGCCTACGGCGTGGCTCAAAGGGGGGCCCAGCACGGCCCATCTTCATCAACACAAGCTAAAGACCCTCGCGAGGGGCCAAGCCTGACAGGGCGTACGACAAGGAGCTTCCTCAGGCATGGCCAAATCAGGCTGGCCCATGAGGAGGCGGAGAGATCAAGGTGGGGTACCTCGCGAGGTGCCCATGACGCAAGCCATGACGACCAAGGGCGCCAGTCGGGTGCCAGCCCGTGTAGTGTCCTCCTTTCCTCTTTGGTGCAAAGGGAGAAAGCGCAGGCGAGAGCATCAAGCAAAGGCATCCATTTCAGTGCAACAAGACCAAGACCAGCCCAACGGCAGGAAGGAAGTCATTGTGGAGCCCAAGCAGGCGTCACCACCAGAGCCTTTGACAGGCGAGGACCAACTTTAGTCAGGATAAGTGTACCAGATGTTCCCCTTCAAAATGTCCAATTGTTGGCGCCCTTCCTGCTTAATATTTGGGGAGAGGCCCAGGGCCTTTGCCTATAAATAGGACTAGCCACCACCAAGGTAGAGGAGGAGAGGATCCTCGCCAAGAAACGAGTAGAGAGAGCGACTGAACTCCCCTAGCAGTTCGTCGTCCCAGCCAAGAACAGACCCTCGCGAGGCTGTTCTTCCTTGTATTGTTCATCATCAGCCAAGAGGCAATCCACCACACCACACACTGGAGTAGGGTATTACACCGCAATGGTGGCCTGAACCAGTATAAACTCTGTGTCTCTTGTGATGTTCCTTCCGTAGTTTAGATCCTAGCGAGTTGGCGGGGTGCAGGTAGGCAGAGGGCGAGATCTCCGCGCGCACCCCAGTGTTCGAACCTCAAGGGTCTGCCGGAACCCGAAATCCGACACCAGTGAACCAGCAGTGCGAACCATGGTAGCCCAGTGAACCAGCAGTAGAAAACAATGTGGTGATATGGCCATAAAAAACAATGTGCTACCGTCCACACTGTAGCATGTACAGTAACACTCCTGTTTGTTTGGATCCCTGAGTTAGAGCTAGTTTGGGTTGAAATAGCCTCAAATTATCGAAACAAGAGGGGTTAGTTTGAGCTAGTTTGCTCTAACCCAGCTAAAAAAATAGCCCAGTGGAGAGGTTCTAATTGGGTTAGTTATCCTCGGGCCCACTAAAAGAGAACTAAAAAAATATCCCCTGCCCACACCAGATCGCCCCCCCTCTCGCACGACTCCTCTCTATTACCCATAGGGCCGCCCGCCCAAGCGCCGCTCGCCCTCTCTTTCCTCCGCCCGCCCTCTCCTTTCGGCCTCCGCCGCCCTCTCCCTCCGGCCTTCGAAGGTCGCCCCGCTCCCCCTTCACCAGTCGTTTTTCTCCCTCTGTCGTGCGCGGAGGCGGCGCATATACCAGGTAGGTCGCGAGAGGGGTGAGTTTGTTCGTTCCTTCTCTATCTCACGACCATATCATTGATCTTGCTTGCTATAACGCTAATTCTGATTTGGAAAAGTAGATCCTGATCAAACTTGGTATAGATTTGTGGTGCACGCATGGAATTGTTTGATGCTGCTTGAGGAGGTAATAAATCTTTCTAGAGGCCCAAAGATTCAGTTCAACTTTCTAGGTATTTCAATTTCAGGCTTGCATTATTTCTAGAGGACTAAAGATTCGGTTCACCTTTCTAAGTATTTCAATTTTAGGCTTGCATTATTTCTAGAGGCCCAAAGATTCAGTTCACCTTTTTAGGTATTTCAGTTTCAGGATTGCATTATTTCTAGAGGCCCAAAGATTCAGTTCACCTTTCTAGGTATTTTAGTTACACGCTTGCATTATTTCTAGAGGCCCAAAGATTAAGTTCCCAGTCGACGGCAAGCGGCCCTGCTACCCATGCCGGTCTCGACCTCAACTCGCAAGGGCCGGCGTTGGAGGGGTTCCCGGGGCTTGGGCTCTATAGAGCCTTCCTCCAGAGCGACGATGGCGAGCTCCTCCCTCGATCCATGAGGGGCTCCGGGCTCCCTCCCTATAGTGAATGACTTCCGTGATGAGTTAGCTCATGCTTTGTTTCATGAAGTGTTTTTTTATTTTGTGAAGCTTGATTGACGACTTGTATGTTTAAGTGGGATATCTCATTTGTATGGACAGAGTAAAAATTATCATGTTTTGCATGCTTGATTTGTATAGATGGTTCGTTTATGTCAATTGTGAGCGGGAGGAGGCCACAGAAGAGCCGGCCACACCAAATCCGACAGGAAATAAGGTCCAAAGTAGTCAAATTATTGACAAAGAGCATTTATTGTCAATCTAACTCTGCCATCCAAACACCTCTTTGGTTTAGAGTTAGTTCAGGGTTAGAATCTAACTCTATCCTCTAACTGAGTTAGAGTTCTCCTCGTCTCGGTTCATCTCCATCATACTTTCCCCACTCCTATGTTTTCAGTATCCTGCGAATCAAAGAGGCCCTTTTTTTGCGAGAAAAATCAAAGAGGCCCTTAGACTGGTTTAGGTCCGGTCATTTTTTATAAACGTGTTATGTCCAAAATTTAATGAACGTGCTCCGGTTTCTAAGAAAATAATCCGGTTTCATGTAGTAATTCATTCATTTATTTATTCTTCTGCGGGGGGTATGCATGTAATTCGTGAGGTCTGAAATGTAAAGTACCCCGGCATATGCTCCGAGTCGTGCATGCACTACGACCCAGATGCTCTATGTCCCACATGTCAGCGAATGGGAGCACGTGGAAATAGCCTAGGAGTACATATAGGAGGATAAATGCATGAAAACATGTGTACTGTGAAGCATTGCTGCGGTTCGAAGAGACCTAAAGTGATGACAGCTATAGGTCACACGCACCCAACTAGTGGTACTAGACATATGACTATTTTTTCCCTCAAAAAAAAGAGGCACGAGTGCTCAGTACTCCTATTCTATAAACACGAGTCCCATCTGACAACAGCGTCCGTGCTACAACTAGCTCTCCTCCCTCGTTTCTCTCTTCTAATTCTAAACTCGGCCAACGCCCGGTGGGGGACGCGGGGAGGGTTTGCTCAACTGCGGCCCCACCTTACAGTGAAAATGTTACAACTGGAATAAAAATGCCATATACTCCCTCCGTTCCTAAATATACGCCTTTTTAGATACTATTTCAAATGGAATATAGCATACAGATGTATGTATACATAGTTTAGACTTAAGGGAGTACTATACTAATAAAACATTAAGGCCACGAGGCGATGCAGTGCTGGTTACAGGAGGCAAGAAGAAGAGATGCATCCATCAACGACGTCCACCTCCTCGACCCAGGGTGCCGGCCCACCGGACGGCGCCTAAGTAGCAGCGGCTTTCGTGGCCAGGTCGACGTGCTTCTGAACAATGGCGTCCAAAGATTCCAGCCGCTAGAAGAAGGCCAACGTCTTTCTGTCCTCGCTTGCCTTGTAGTGGCCTATGTAGACGATTTCCTCATAGACGTGGATGTGCAGGTCGACGATTTCTTGCATGGCGAGGCGCTGCGCGGTGAGCGCGGCCTCGAGGTGCACATTCTTCGTCGCGACCTCCGGCACTTGCAGGGCCACCAGGGCTTGAAACAGTTCGTCACCATGGAGGTCGATGAGGGTGGCAGACAATGAGGAGCCTGGGCGCACGTGCTGGAGCAGTACGGCAAGGTCGTCCGCGCGCTTCTTGACGGCGGTGAACTTGCAGATGGACTTGACCATCATGTCGTCCATGCGAGAGGCGAAGCCGGCGTCGGCGAGGGCTACGATGCCGGTGGTCGCCAGCACCATCTGGAAACGCTGCACGGTGCGGGGCCGCCGACCGGCGCCTTGGATGATTTGGCACAGCTGACTGCCGCTCGTGTCCATCGTCTCCATAGGTGCGTGTGGCTTCTGGTCACTTGGTCTTGGATTGGAGTGAGAAGTGTTGCGCAGAGACTTGGGAGTAGATGGATTGGAGTGGTGGGGCGCCTTTATTATATGAGAGTCCAAACTCTGTTGCATTCACATCGTGTTGGCTCTATTATGCTTCTCCAATTAATTCTCTCTGCATGTAATTAAGGATGCATCATTGACCGTTCAACATCTCGGGAATCGCTACCCTCTCCCTCCTTGGCATTCAAGCACCTATGGACCCGTCGACGACGAGGTTCCTATGGTGACTTCGTAAATTTCAAGATGATAGTGTCGTGCGTGTGTGCGTTCATAGGGGTGAGTGTATGCGCGTGTATATGAGCGCTTGCATCTGTACTATGTCAAAATAAACGTAAATGCATGTCAAAAAGAGACTAGTCTGTATACTCAATATTGTGCACCTCGGAGAGGAAAATGATAGAACTAGTACGTATTTATTTACGGTGCCGATTCACTCTTTTTGCTCCATATGTACTCCGTCTCGGTGTAGTCCAGTCACTTGTTGAAATCTCTAGAAGGGCAAATACACCTTTCTGGTTTACAGGGCTATACTAGCAAGTAGTTGTACGTACTAGTACAATAGTGGGCTCACATAGCAATTTTGTCTCATGCAAGAGCCTGGCTATATGCATGCTCCAATGTTCGCAACTGCAACGTTCGGTTTGCGCTTGGCTCTTCGCCTCTTCTAGAAGATGAACAATGATGTTGCTACTACTGCTTCTAAAGTGTCGAATCCACTGCTGCATGTCCGTCCACCACGAGCGGGACGGATAGGTTGTTGTAGAAGTACTACTAGCAAAAGCATGTCCTCGTTTGCGAGCAACCACGCACATGGGCGAGGGAGAAGGCCTGTAGTAGTAAAATCAAGCTTCTCCTCGTTGTACGAGTTGACGCGACACATCATAGGACTGGCCCCACATGCTTGCCTCTAAACTTGGATGAAAGACCCGCAGTGTACAATATATTTGCTGCAACCTCTAACATTTACCCACCAAAAATTAAAATATTTGTGGCCATATGCATCATTCTGATGCAGAGGCCGGGGAGTCCCCCCTTTTCGTAAAAACAACAAATTAAAATATATATTCCTGTCTTGACCAGATGAGCGTGCAAACTACAATCACCAGGGTGATAGGTAGGGCCAGAAGACTATTTTAATTTTTTTTAAAACTTCAATACAGCCACATAGCATGGAGCCGACCCCAACGATTTTAAGCTTACAGGAACGGTACACACTATCCTAGACTACTCTACACATGAAACTGCCACACGAGCGTCCGGGCTGCACTTGGCTCTTTGCCTCTTCGGGAAGTTGAACAATGATGGAGTACTACTACACTGGAGGAGTACTATAGTACGCTTCTGGCCATCTCACACCGATTGAACTCCTGCATGTCAACCGCGTGCGGGTGGGAGAGCATGTAGCTAAAGCTTCTCCTAGTCTTGCCAGCCACCATGCTCATGGGCGAGGGAGGAACGCTCCTGCCTTTGCGTGTATGACAGGTGGGCCCGACAGGTGTGTGGCCAACCTGTCATTCAGCCAAAGGCAGGTGCAGTTAAGTCTGCGAGGGAGAGGATAATCAAACTTCTCGTTGATGCACGAGTTGACGCGACACATCAAAGCACTACACTCGATATATTTCAATAATTTGCGTTTACCGATGCATTAATTACAATGCATGCATGCATGCCGTGACTCTCCTTTTGATACTTGCATGTGTTGATTTAATGCACCTTGAAGTAGTATAAAATATGTGACGGTAAAGCTTTGTAATGCCCCGGCCCAAGTCAAGAGATGGTTGTGCACGAGGAGGGCAAGATCATGCAGACCGAACAAGACCCGACGATGGAGCTCTCTAAGGTCTCGATGGACCTCACCGTGCTCCACTGCCCCTTGTGCCTCCGCCCCTTGACGCCTCCAGTGTATGAGGTTCGAATACACCTCGTCCGTTCGGCTGATTGAGCAAGGTGCAGGTTTCTTGATTGATGTGCTGTTCGATTGATTTCTGTAGTGCAAGGGAGGGCACCTGGCCTGCGCGGACTGCCGCGTCAAGCGCCCCGGGAACCAGCGGCAGTGCCAGAAGTACGAGCGTGGCGATGGCTTCAACGTGCCGAACACGGCGGTGGACTCCGTCCTTTCATTGGTGAGGGTGGAGTGCCTGCACGAAGGCTGTGGGCTCTACGTCACTTACCACAAGCTCGCCGATCACCAGAGCGTGTGTCTGCTCGCGCCCTGCAAATGCCCTGTGCCCATCTGCGGCTACGAAGGCCCGCCGCCGGCGCTCTACCACCACATCAGCACCGCACATCCCATGCCCGTGCACAGGATCCAGTACGGCAAGATGCTCCAGCTGCAAGTGCCACTGTCGGAGCCATGGCTCTTGCTGTTCGCGAAGGAGGACGGCCGCGCATTTTTCTTGGTCAGCGGCATGCTCGACATCGGCGCGCCTATCGCCGTGTCGGTCGTCTGCATCAGAGCGGGGGCATCCCCACTGCCACACTACGTGGCCAAGCTATGGGAGAACGGCCCGCCGGGGGAGCCCAAAGGCACGACCGACGCCGTCAAGGTGGAAATGGAGGTGACAAGCAACAAGGATCCCAGCGATGTCGATGTGCAGGAGCTGACCTTCTTCACAGTTCTGCCCAAGCTGCTGGCCGGGGCTAAGCTGGTGTCCCTCCACATTCAGATTGACAAGCTCACGTCCTAAATGTTTCTACAGTGCCTTCTATTTATCTTAGTAATATGCTAATATAGGGATTACCTCGGTCTACTTTAGCTTAAGAAATGGTGGGTTTTGGTGGTGATGCAGCAATTACTTCGACATCAGATCAGTAATTTCCAACAGTCGAACGGATATTTTGTGTCTGTTGGATATGAAGTTCCTTTGGGTAAGAAGTTCTACTTGTCATCAAAATGGATAAAAGGAGATGTATGTAGATGTATTTTAGTTCTAGATACGTCCCCTTTTGTCCATTTTGATGACAAGCACTCCCTCCGTTGCACAATACATGCCTTCCATTTGTCAAAATATAAATGTATCTAGACATGTTTTAGTATATACGTACATCCATGATAGAGCCAATCGGATGGTTGAGAACACTACAGTTCGTAGCTACAGATGCGTGTGTGACTCCCAGATGCAGAGGCCGGGGGTCATCATCCTCCTTTTCGAGAAAAAATAGACGCGTGTGTGAGAGGACGAGTGCATGCGTGCACCTCTTCTCTTCCTTTATAACGTACTAAACTCAGAGTACAAGTTTTTGTGGGTGGCACGATGGCGCTTGCGAGAAGTCCCGAGAGATAGGTTTAATGCGTCTGAAAAAAAAGACTAGCCTAGAGCTCGCCACGTGGCTATTCCTATCGAACGCCCCATTAACCGTAAGATATGTATACGATGGTGCCAGTTATTGCACGTACACAGCAGTACTCCCTCCTTTCCGGTTTATAGGGCTTAATTCAAAAATCTCACCAACCAAGATGGTGAGTGGTGGAATATTTTTTGTAGTTTGCAAAAGCACGTAATTAATGATCTTGTTTTTCTAAAAAAATTATGTTTATCAATGCATTAATTGCAATGCATGATGCATAAAGTACATGCATTGGTCAATTTTCTCTTAATACTTGCATGCAATGATTTAATGCACCTTGGAATCTGAACAAGTGATGGGGAACAACCAAATTGAGCCTTATAAAATGGAAAAACTAAAATTTTGAGATAAGCCCTATAAACCAGAAAGGAGGGAGTAGAAAAAGAACTACTCTATCCGGCAATAGTGTTGCACTTCGAAACTAGAACCGTCAATAAATTTTGAGCTTGCGTCTCGTCACATTCCAAATTACTCCATGCTATATTGAATTGCAAACCTGTTCACACTGATCACAACCTAAACGGTTTCCCACTTAGGAGCGTATTAGTACTCGGTTATAAATACTAGTATGCCAAGATGACTGCACATTCCTCCTCAACTCCTCATCCACAAAAACAAACAAGTCATTCAGCATCCTTCCCTTGCGTCTGCCATGGCCAACGTGAGTTCTGGGTCGAGAGATTGCCAACAGGGAGAGGCGAGCATGGAAGTGGAAGCACGAGAGATGTCCCGCCTCGCAGCGAGAGCAGCCGACATGTCCCGTCGCACGGAAGTCGAGCACAGAGGTCCCGCCGTGCCGCTGAAGTAGCATGAAGGTCCTGCCGCGCCGTTGATCCAGCAGACTGGTCCGGTGGCGCCACGGAAGCAGCAGAGATGTCCCGCCGCGCCTGGAATGCACCAGAGATATCCCGCCGTGCTGCGACAGCCTAGGAAAATTTCTCGCGGGCAGGCGACGACTGTTAGAGGCGCATGCATGCGATCGTCCATAGCCAGATGGATCAGATCTCCAGCTGGGCGAGGTTGCAGGACGACATGAAAGCCTCGTTTGAACAGGCTACCGGCATCATCCGACAACTAAGGGAGGGCAATGAGAGGCTCCGGGCCGAGCGCGACCTGTTGAGGGAGAAGATCGTCCGAAGTGCAGACCAGCAGGAGGAGACAAGTGCCTTGTTGAAGAGGACCGGCGTCATCGTCAAGAAACTTATGGACGAGAATGACATGCTCCGCAACAAGCACCAAAGGCTGGTGGAGGAATCCGTGGATGTTCTCAAGCAGCGTCTTGAGGACAAGAAAGACCTCATCGCTGCTCGCCGCGGAGACTAGTTCCCGCGGCCTGCAGCAACGCATCAAGAAAGTAGAGATGAGCAAGCCAGATCCTTGTATTCCTTCTTCTTTTGCCCTTGTGTATTTCGAGCGTAGCCGCATGTGGCTTTTTTAATTTTCTTTCTAATTATGTAAGACAATTAATCGTCCGTATATATTCATCAATCTTGCTATAAGTCGCAGTAGATGCTATATAGGTCCGTCAGATCTTACATCAAGATCCGTGCTTTCAGATTTTCTTTTTTCTCTCTTAAATGTTAGTCGAGTGAGACATAGCCACGCCATTAAACAGAGGCTCGAGCGCCATTAATGGAGACCTTGTGAGAGAGGTGGATGGCAGATGGAGGTCAAATGACTCTCCTCTCGATAAGCACGCGCAGGGGTCTGATTGCACGCCTCTCGTACTCAAATAGCTACCCTGCACGGCGCCTCCTAGCTAATAAAAAATGGGGACGTGTGGCGGCACGTAAATGGTACTAGTAAGTAGAACGCCCACGGTTTCAATAATACTTGTGTTTCCAATTGTAACGTGACATCACTTGTTCCAAAATGACCTTGTTGATTGTTAATGTGTGCGCCTTCACAAATCGGACTGCAAAATTACCACAGCATGTTGGTGCCATGTCATGGCACCAAGCCAAGTTTCATTATTTTCATGCGTGTTTTGGATTTACAGGAATTGAAAAACTAAGTTTCTCAATGTTTCCAACCCAGCCACGACGCCCAGAATTTTGAATTTTATTCCCATTTCTTGCATGGAACCTAGAAATTTACCCGAGGACACACATGTGATTTTTCAACCAACTTTGGTGCACTCGAACATGTGCTTGTATTTCAAATTTGAATTATGCACACAAAGGTGACACGTTCCCTCCCAGAACCACAAGCCTTCTTGAGAGAAGCTCCAATTTGCAAGAAGCTTATACCAAAATTTGTTCCTATTCGGCCAATTTTTTTTACCATGGCATGGTACTACCATGACATAACACCATGCCAAGTTTCATGATTTTAAAACCAAGTGTCTCAATGTTCTCGATCGAGCCACGATGCCCAGATGTTTGAATTTTATTTTCATTTTTTGCATGGGACCTAGAAATTCACCTGAGGACACAAATGTGATTTTTCAACCAACTTTGGTGCACAGGAGCTTGTGCTTGTAGTTCAAATTTGAATTATGCACATTAAATGACCAAAACCTCAATTAATGTGTAAATAAGGCCAAACGAAGCCGGAATAATTCCAAAATTTAACAGGGCACTCATATAGTTCTATGTTGCCTTTGTAAATAAACTCAAGGGGGACAACGTATACGTTTCACACTCAAAGGTGACACGTTCCCTCTCAGAACCGTGAGCCTTCTTGAGAGAAGCTTCGGTTTGCAAGAAGCTTATACTAAAATCTGTTCCTATTCGGCTAATTTTTTTACCACAGCATGGTAGTACCATGACATGACACCCATGCCAAGTTTCATGATTTTTAGACGTGTTTTGGATTTGCAAGAATTTTAGAACCAAGTTTCTCAATGTTCTCGCCGACCCACGATGCCCACATGTTTTAATTTTATTCTCATTTCTTGCATGAGACCTAGAAATTCACCCGAGGACACAAATGTGATTTTTCAACCAACTTTGGTGCACGGGAGCATGTGCTTGTAGTTCAAAATTGACTTATGCACATTAAATGACCAGAAACTCAATTAATGTATAAAAATGACAAATGAACACGGAATAATTCCAAAATTTAACAAGGCACTCATGTAGTTCTATGTTGCCTTTGTTAAGAAACTCAAGGGGGGGGGGAGCGTATATCGTTTCACACTCAAAGGTGGCACGTTCCCTCTTAGAACCACGAGCTTCCAAATCGGCCCAATTTTTTACCACAACATGTTAGTGCCATGACATGACACCATGCCAAGTTTCATGATTTCCAGGCGAGTTTTGGATTTACATGAATTTAAAATCTAAGTTTCTCGATGTTCTCGGTCGAGTCACGATGCCCAGATGTTTGAATTTCATTCTCATTTCTTCCATGGGACCTAGAAATTCAGCAAAAGACACACGTGATTTTTCAACCCACTTTGGTGCACCGGAGCATGTGCATGCAATTCATATTTAGATTATGCACATTAAAAGTCCAAAAACTCAATTAATGTATAAAAGGCCAAATGAACCCGAAATAATTCCAAAATTTAACAAAGCACTCGTATAGTTCTATGTTGCCTCTGTAAAGAAAATCAGGGGGAGGTAGCGTATATCGTTTCGCACACAAAGGTGACACGTTCCCTCTCGAAATCACGAGGCTTGTTGAGAGAATCTCCGGTTTTGCAAGAAGCTTATACCAAAACTTGTCCCAATTCAGCCAAAAATTATACATATGAAAACAGGGTTTAGATTATCCTGAACATCTCGCTACCTAGACCAATAATGTACTATGATTTGAATTCAACATAAAATGGATACAAATATTTGAATTGGAGAGCGTACGGTACATGTAGTTCATAGTGAAATATGATTACTGCTATATGCATGTTTTTTGTTATCAACATAATATTTAAATTATTGTATAACTTGACAACAATCGTATTCAAATAAGGAAAATTGATTCAAATTTAGTCCATATGGTAGACGACAATATATATGTTCACATGGTGGAGTAAAATGTTCATATATGATGGAAGATCAAAATTTATGACTACATCAATTATAAACCGCAAGGTCACCTAACGATATATTCGAATTCAACATAACGTGGATTCAAAAATTGAAATTCGAGATCCTAGCGTTTGTAATCATATAAAAAGGGACATTACTCTTTTGGTGGGAATTGATTTGTTTTTTGTTGTTATTGAGGGAAGTGCGAATCGATTTGGTACTGTGCAGGGTAATCTTGTTCTCCCGATTTTTTTTACATTTTTCTTGTAGTTTTTTCAATGGCATCTATAGCAATATAGTAAAAGGGGACATGAATCTCTTGTGTCTTGTATGAATTGTTTTTTTACACGTTAAGTTTGTTCTGCCGAACAAGGAATCCGCACCTTGTTATCTTGAAATTTTCAAGCTCGAGTATCCTTTGTCTCACCTGCTTTGAAACTCCCGCCTCTTCAACCCGCGCCGCGCCTTGTTATCCCGAAATTTTGGACACACACGAGAACCCCCTCCTCATCCGAAATCGCTCCCGCAGCCCAGACATGCGAAATTCCCCTTCTACCCCTCAGCCAGAAATGAAGCTCCATGTCGCGGTGTCAAAACCAGTGGGGGTACGCTGGTAACTTACCCTACATTTCGGACAAGCGCGTCCCTAAGCTTGGCTCCCCCCTCCCCCTTCGCCCCACCCATTCATACACCGAGGCCGCCAAAACCCGCGAAACCCCACGCTCCTCCGTCGACCTCCCGACCACCGCCCAGCCGGAGACTCTTCCCCGACTATGTCGTCCACCGCAACAGCTCGTCGTCCCTCATCCACTACACTGGATGAGGATCCGTTGTCGATCGTGTCGTCCCGCCATATCAGCCGCCCCATCCTCCACCTCCAAGGAGCTACCCCGACATTCGCCTCGTCTATCGTGCCACCTCAATACCCACAGCACCGTCTTGACCAGCCCCACCGGAACTGCAGCACCCTCACCAATTCCTCCGATAAAGCCAAGGCCAACTCGGTGCCACCAAGGAGGTTCTGCACTCACACTGCATTTTATCTTTTATTCGATCTCAAGGGGCTGCTGGTGCTTGATACCGAGCAGACATGGTGGGTCTCCATCGGTGGCGCCGTCACCGGCCACATCATCCACGGCGTCTCTCCCCCATGTCGTTGCTTCCTCGGCGGCGACTTCCACAACGGCACTAGCTGCAGCTGCTCCGGCTCTCGCTCGCATTGCGGCTCTGTTCTTGCTGTTGGTCGTGCTGCTGCACTGCTCTTGCTTTTGTTCGTGCTGGTACTCTACTCTTGCTCTCGCTTGTGCTGCTGCTACTGCTGCACGACCTCCGGCAGCTACAGGAGTTGCTGCTTTAGCACTCGCTCGCAGTGCTACTGCACGACTTGCTCTCTGCTAGTGCGTTCCCTGCTCGAGCGTCTATTTAGATCACTGCTTCTCTGCTCCTAGTGCTCGAATGCCCTAAACATCTATTGCAATGCTCTGTTACTAGTTCAATCAATTTCGACAGTAAAATCCAGTTTCGACTGTAAAGTTCATTTTCTTCAGTTAAGTTCAGAGTGAACAGTACTTACAACATCTGTCTTGCTGTTGCGCCGCTGATGCGTTTTACATCTAGCACTTTTTGGTGATGTATTTTACATCATCTATTGCATATGATATTAGGGTCCCACTTCAGATTAACGTTGTCTGTCTTGTCCTGCTTCAGCCTCGTCGCCGTACACCTTAGCGGAGCTGCTGCAACGACGAAACCGTCCATCACAGAGGAGCAGTACCCTCAATGCCGTTTCCAGAGGCCTCGGATCTTCTTCCCCGCCTCCGACAGTCACACCAGCATCATCACCATCCTCCACGTCAAACCCAATGATGTCGAGGTCCACAAGGCTATGCCAAAGAGGTTGTACACTCATCGCATCACTTTGTTACTCTGCATTCATGTTGATCCCTTCGGGATCCTTTGCTATGGAGCTACTATTCGTGCAAATCTGTTAGGAGTGGAGCAAAGCAAAAGTGGAGGATTTTTTTTCCTTTGGTGACTCTTTCGAAGAAAAAATGTAGGAATTTTATTCACTTGGACGTCCTTTTCAAATTAATATGCACGAAGAACAGAACTAATTGCATTACTGGCATAATAAGATTCTTATTTTTTTTCATTTTCACGTGGTTTGACTTTAATTTGACCACGTTTCTCCATTCCTGTGTTCTTCCAATTCATGTGAACCAAACACCCAGGTTGACTGAAATCCTATGTTTCCAAATGCTCTGTTTTGCACGTGCATTCCTATCCTATTCGTGTGTTTTTCCTGTCCCTGCATTTATAGAATCCTCTAATTCTAAGGAGCCCTTACAGATTTAGTTCATTTTCAGATAGGCGTCAAAGAAAACTCTGTGTGTTATGTCCTGCTCCTGCCGTGCCGTCATCCACCCCACCTGAGGTGCACCATCGACAGAAGCGTTCACTGCAGCAGAGATCCCCCCTGCAGACTTTGTTTCGCCGCCTCTGATCATCTTCCCCGTTGCCGGCAGCCATGCCAACTGCATTACCATCATCGACTGAGCAGATGAACCTGAGGACTACACAGTTCCGGAAGAGAGGTAACAGTCGTGTTTGCTTACGTTATACATCGGTTATTATTATCTGCTACTTTATCATTCAAACTTGAGTTTTGAAATGTCCATGGGTCTCATATCGAGCCAGCAATGAATAGTATTTGTCTACTATCTGGTTCATCTGGGGTCTTCTATGTGGTTCATGTTGGGTGGGCAACAAACAATAGATGATCCATTGTCTATCTTTTTAAACTGAAGCTATAATCTACCTACTATCATTAGTTTTGGATCCATCCACTCGTTTGCTACCATCAGTCTTGATTTTTCATGCACCCCTTAGGCCTTACAAAATCTAACTATTTTTTTATTAGGCATGTTAGATATTGCACACAATCGTACTGAACATGTAGAGAAAAAGAGAAGACCGTTGCATGGGAATATAATGGCATGCAGACGCCGCTCCATGGTGGGCTAAGTGGGCCCCCCTCCTGCATTTCTAGATTGTATTCCAGAGGAAGATAACTGTTCAGATGGAGATTCAGAAGGAGCCGACTACGCCTGTTTACCACCTGAGGTGTTTGCTCTAACCTGGCATGCTGATGATGGTCATATCATGCATATGGCGCCTTGCATTGCTTACATTATACATCTTATATGTCATCAATGTAGTTTAGATTTGCTTTGTGTGAAAGCCACCTGTTTGGTTTCTATATCATACTCCCACCATTCCTAAATATTTGTCTTTTTAGAGATTTCAACAAGTGACTACATACGAATCAAAATGAGTGAATCTACAATCTAAAATATGTCTATATACATCCGTATGTGGTAGTCCATTTGAAATCTCTAAAAAGACAAATATTTAGGAATGGAGGGAGTATATGGGAATTATGCAATGCCTTTCTTCTTTAGCCAGGCATCATATACGTGAATCATGCAATGCCATCCTGTTTAGCCAGTCATCGTATATGTGAATTGTATGGTGCCATATTTTTTTCCATAATGTATTCCATTTGTCAACAATGTTTATACATTCATCTATTCTTCCCGTGCATCAGCCATTTGAGTGGGTCATGGGAAAATCTGGAGTGAAAACAAGGTCTTCTGAGCAGTCAATGCTACCTGTCGATGTAGATTTCTTGCTGGTTACAGATAGCTCCTCAGAGGAGGATTCAGAGATAGATGACCAGTCGTATCCCCCCTGAGGTGCATGCTCTAACTTGGCTGGGTTATATTGCTCATATCATGCATATGGTGTCTTGCATTGCCATGCCATCTGCTTAGATTAGACATGCTTTGTGTGAATGCCTCCTGTTTGCTTTCTATATCAGATATGTGAATTATGCAATGCCATGTTTTTCAGCCAGTTATCATATATGTGAATTATGCACCGCCATGGAGCCAGGCATCATATATGTGAATTATCTCATGCCGTCTTTTTTTTTCATTACGTATTCCATTTGTCGACAATCTGTGTATATTGAACTACTCTTCATGTGTATCAGCCATTTGAGCCGGTTATGGAAAAATCTGGAGTGAAAACAAGGTCTTTAGAGTAGGCAATGGTACCTGTTGAAGCATATATCTCGATGGTTACGGGGAGATCCTCAGAGGAGGATTCAAAGACAGATGACCAGTCCTATATCCCACCTGAGGTGTATGCTCTAAGTTGCAATGTTTATATTTCTCATATGATGCATATGGTGTTGCATTGCTTAGTTTAGACATCATATGCACAATATTGAATTCCATCTGCTTAGTTTAGAGATCATACATGCGAGTGCCAGCTGCTTAGTATATGAATCAATTATGTCAATTATATCATGCCATCCTGTATACTTAGACAACATGTATGTGAATTATTTCATCCCAACCTATTTTAGAAAGACATCATATAGTTTTGTCATGTCATCCTGTTTAGGTAATCACCATATGTTGAATTATGCCATTATATCCTGTTAAGTTATCAATCATATATCTGAAACTGTGTCATGCTATCCTGTTTAGTTAGGCATCATATATGTGAAATTGTGTCATGCAGTCCTGTTTGGTTAGACAACATATATGTGAATTACCACATCTGTTTATCATACAATGTCTGTACATTCAATTTCTTTTCTTGTTTATCAACCATTTGAATTGGAGGGGGTGATGGCAGTATCTAAGGGAGCAAAAACCCGTTCTTCACAAAAGACAGTGCTACCCGTCGATGCATATAGAACCATGGTTTTACTGGCCCACAAACTAGCTCCACCACACATAATCGAGACTCTTCCAGATTGCACACTTACACCATTGGGTAGAGAACCAGCTACAACCCATCTAACCGCAACCCCAGCGGATAGTAACCCACTTCTAGTTGACAAAGCACCATGTCCATCGCAGAGTACCCCCACACGAGCACTTTGTAAAGCTACTGTAGTGCCCAAAGCACGAAGACCACCACAGCTAACCCAAACTCCATGTTTAAAGTAGAAGAGCAACTATTCTCAGGTCAGATTCCGTAGCTATGGTCCATACTCCTTTGCTGTTGCATCACCATATTTACTCATACCAACTACTTTCGAATTTGAAGGATCCAATTGAAACTCCAATGGCGCAACAGGTATGTTTTAAACCTATTTCTTTAACTGGATTGCTGTTTTAACTTCTTGCTCTATGTTGATTTCAGTTTAAGTTGTATAAACAGTTATGTTCTCATGTGATGCACATTACAAGTGCTGCCAATGATGTGTAGTTTCTCATACTTATATTCTGTCTATGCTGTTCTGTCTTAAAAATATATGAGTTGAACTGTGTCTCTATCTTGATTAGGGAACATAAACTAGAATGATATGGACAATACAGTGACCATAGTACATAGATATGTTTGTTTCATGCTGTTATCCCGTCCACCTTACTACTGAACCGGTTTACCAAAATGAGTTTCGTATACTACAAGCTAAACCTGTGATGTGTCTCCTTGTTTCCCTTGTAGTATGCAAATAGAATATTGGAGAAGAGCACCCAACTATGCAATGGCAGAGAAAGTAATGCAGATAAGGTTCAAGATAGTGAGACAACCCTGTTGGTCTCCAAGAAAGGTGATAAAGACGATCTTGTAGACAGTGAGAAACCCCCACAGTCCTGCGTTGATGTAGTGTTCGAGTTACTAGCCAGTACCGCTGGCACAAGCTCTTCGAACTCACTGCCTGAATCACTTCGGCTTCTTCAGTCTCAGCTACAAGCTGAAAGGCATCAGTCAGCTGTGCTGCGGCAAGAAGCCGAAGGACTGAGGAAGTCCCTGCAGAATTTAGATGCTTACTTTCTTGTGCAACAGCAAGCACTTGAGGATTTAAGCGCCAAACAAGAGAAAGTTAATAAGCTTGCTAAGAATCTTGCCAGCATTATGGGTACCCAGGATATTGTTTCTTGAACTCTTCTGAAGTGGTTTCAGTTTTGGACTTGTTTTGCTGTGGTGTTCATATGCTGCTTTGTTCCCTATATTTGCACTGGTGGCGAACTTTGATGCCCAATGGATGTAATATGTGTAATAGCCATGATAGCCTAGCATAAGTTGCTTGCTTATTTATTTCCTTGTTGTCTTGTTTATTTGTTTGCCTGTAGTCAGTGCAGTTCTTTTTCCGCGGTTTGCTAGTGGCTGCAATAACCTATTTTTTAAAACTAGGCCACAATAACCATGGGCTAATATTTACTGTAGTGATACTGGGCCTCCTACGGGCTGTAGAAACAGTGGGCCTTCTACAGGCCGTAGAAACAGTGGTCCTTCTACGGGCTGTAGAAACAATGGGCCTTCTATGGGCCGTAGAAACAATGGGCCTTCTACAGGCCATGTCATCAATGGGCCTTATACGGGCCGTATGATCGATTGGCCAAACATGGGCCAACCAGACCGCATTATGGCCGTAAACGGGGCTAGAGTTGGAATCATCCGTTCATGGGCTGACCATAACGGACCATCGTTAATAGGCCGTATTTGATGACGCTATGAAAATGGCCCAACGTATTAACGGACCACAAACGGGCTGACTGTAACCATGGGCTGAATTTGGCCCACAAGCAGAAAATGACAGTAATGGGCCGTAAGTAAACGAATGCTGGAAATGAGCCCAAGAATAAATGGGCTCGGAGAAGGCCAAAAGATAACATGGGCTGGAAACGGCCCAACGAAATAACGGGCCGTTAATGGGTATAAAGTGATACACTATTTATAACGGGCCAGTTTCACCACGGACCGTTAATGGGTGTAAAGTGATACACAGTTCATGACGGGCCAGTTTCACCACAGGCCGTTAATAGGCCAAGGGTTACATAGGGCCTCATATGGGCTGAAACACGTCATGGGCCATACATGGGCCAGAAGTGAAAATGGGCTGGAATCATATTGGATGGCCCAGATGACGCTACTGGGCCTAATTCGGATAGGGCGTAACGTGCCTTGGGTTAGCAGGCTGTAAATGGGCTATATGCGAACATGACGTTAACAAGCTTTCCATGGGACGGCCTTTTCACAGGAATGGGCCTCTGTTGGGCCGTGCCATGTGTCAACGTATCATAGGCGCTTTCTGTCCAATGAGTGGATGACATCTGTCCAAACGATGAGCCGACACGTGTTTCCTCCAGCCAATGATGATTTTAAACGTGGAAAATCCCCATTGGTCGGGGATGTTAATGGGTTATCGGATCCAAAACTCGACCCGATAGCTTAACGGCGTTCCGTTACGGTGGATGCCACGTGTCGGTCACCCTTGACGAAAGCACTTCTGTGACGCGCGATTTATCGTCATGGAAGTGGACACTTCCGTGATGATAATTTTGGTAATGTCATGGAACACTTCTACGACAGCACAGGTATGTCTATCTTGATTCTGTCATAAAATCGTCATGGATGTACATGCATGACAGAAAACGCGACCTACTGTGACAAACACGTATCATCACGGAAGTGTACTTTTTTTGTAGTGCTAGCGGTCGAGCCGACTTCGCCTTTGTTCATTTCGTCTTCTTCTTCTGGTCGCCGATCACACTGGCGAGGGCGGCGAAGGATGCCACGGCCGTCGAGGATGCCGCATTCTGCAGGAGCCGGTCCGATCCTGTTGACCGGGTCGAGGAGGAGGAGCCGGCCGACCCGGACCTCGGCCTGGACCCGACCGACACCGAAGGCCTGGCATGGCAGGACAGGAATAGGGCCAAGGCGGGGCTGGAGGAGGCGTCGGTCCGGGCTTGGACCGACGCTGCAGCGGCATCGGCGTGAGCCAGCGAGGAGCCGACATGGCGTGAGATGCCGGAGGGCACGGTGGTGGCGGCGACGGTCTTCGAGCCGTCGTCGATGAGGCAGCACGGCCGAGGAGGTCAGGCTGACGTGGTGATCCTCGACCAGGAGGTCATGGAGGTGGAGGACGACACCCCGCCACGGGTCGACGCTATCGAGCGGGCAGGGGTCGGCGGAGGCAACGATGGCACCGTCTTGGAGGAGGCGCCATGGATGGCATCATAGGGGACGCCACCAGTGTTGGAGGAGGCGCCGCGGGTGGTGGCACCGCAGGCCACCCCGACTGCCGAGCCGGCGGTGGCGTCGCAGGCCATGCCGTTGTCCGGGTCGTCGGTGGCGCCGGAGAGGGCGCCGGAGGAGGGGCTGGCCGCGGCGGGAGCGGGCAGCAGGGAGCATGCCCTGGTCCTTCGGCAAGGAGCACGTCGGGCCGCCGCGTCGTAGCCAGCGCGGAGCGGGAGCGCTGTGGTCTTAGGGCCCCAGACCCAGGAAGGCGGCGATGGACGCTGTCAGCCGCCGCCTGTGCGGATGGACGGACCGGCTGGAGGCCTTCGCACAGGCCGAGGTGGAGTGGACGCGGGATTTGGAGCGCGCCGTGCTGGTAAGTTTCTTCTGCAGCTTCTTCTTTGTGGGGGCGCGCTAGCGCACCCACTAGGTGTAGCCCCCGAGGTTCAGGCCAACTACGTAGTAGTTGTGTCGAATCTTTAGAATGCCTTCTTTGTTCTGATCGTTGCCTTTTTTAGCAACTCGATGCCTTCCGGGTCAGCGCCTTCAACCGCCTCCTGGGCAAGTACCGAGAGCTCAAGGAGCAGCTCGCCGCCAAGGAGGAGGAGCTCCGCGTCGCCACAGGTATCTTCATGCTCTTTTCTAGTGGGGGGGCGCTAGCACACCCACTGGGTGTAGCCCCCGAAATTTAGGCCAACTGTGTAACAGTTGGGCCAAATCTTAAGTCTTGCTCTTCTTTTTCCTTTTCTGAATCTTCTTTTTGCAGCCGAGGAGTTGTCCCGGCAGACCCCGCTGCTCCGGGCCGGTCATTACTAAGACCGACTCGTTGCCGACACTGGCCGTCTTGGTGCCAAGGTGGCGCAGGCGAAGCCTGAGGCGGCGGCGGCCCACCAGTCACTTGATGAGGCCAACCAGTTGCGAGAGCAGTTGGCGGGCCAAAAGATCCGCCTTGAGGCCGAGGGCCTTTAAATATTTATGTGTATATGCCGTGCATGTTTTTACTCTTGCTTCTCATTTTTTGAACCGATTTCTTGCGCTTTTCCTTTCTCAAATCTCCCCCCTGCGAGTCAAACGGCCAAGGCTCTGGCCCGTGACAAGGAGTTCGGCTCTTTGAGAGGAGCGTGCAGTACTTCGGTTTTTCAAAACGTTGAGCACGAGCGAAACACCCATTGGGCCGGCTGGCGGCAACCCGGCTGAGCCGGTTGGCGAGCAGCCGGTCTTGCGGCTATTTTTTAAAGTGACGGGCCGGGTTGATCGACCCGGCAGCCTTTAACTTAGTGTTTGAAGAGCGCAGGAGCTCTGGCCCGTTGAGCTTGCCAGCCGACAGCCGAAGCCGGGTCTGTGGCTCAGGGCGATGTGGGGGGCCGCGATGTCCTTAGTGCGTCAGGAATCACCAGGGAAGGCGGCGGGTGGCGATTGAGCCGGCCAGCCCCTGAGCCCCCGGGCCGAGCGAGTCAGACCGGTGGCCAGGTTCAGGAGCATAGTGATGCATAAAAGTAGGGGGCACAATAACTTGGTCGGCAAAAGGCAGCCCCCGAGCATCATTCGGGGACCCCATAGTTTCATACGTTTACAAAGGGCAGCGATACATACACTCGTACGACTAACGGTAAAACGGAAGGAGGAGTTCCGCATTCCACGGCCGGGTCATTTCTTCACCGGTGATGTATCTCTTGCGCTTGTTTGATTTGCGTGTGTCGATGAGGCAGTAAGCATTGCGGTCGCGCAAAGCCCGGCTCACGATGAACAGGCCCTCCCATGGAGGGGACAACTTGTGCTAGCCGGCTTGCTCTTGGACGAGTCGGAGGACGAGGTCGCCTTCGCGGAACGCGAGGTGCTTGAACTTCTTGCTGTGGTAATGCATCAGGCCTTATTGGTATATGGACGAATGCCTGAGCGCCAGGAGGCGGGCTTCTTTGAGTAGGTCGACGCCATCTTCGTGGGCTTCTCTGGCTTCAGCTTTAGTGTACATCGCGACATGCAACGAGTCAAACTCGACGTCGGTCGGGATGATGGCTTCGGCTCTGTAGAGGAGGAAGAATGGGGTGAACCCAGTCGACCGATTCGGCATAGTTCGGAGACTCCAGAGAACGGCTGGCAACTTGTCGAGCCAGCTGCCGGGTGAGCGGATGAGTGGCTCGATGAGCCGCGGCTTGATGCCGGACAGAATGAGGCCGTTGGCCGCTTGACCTGCCCGTTGGACTGTGGGTGTGTGACGGAGGCCAGGTCGAGGCGGATGCCGGAGACGGAATAGTATTGCTCGAGCGCGCTGATGAACCACAAGTGTAGGGGATCAATCGTAGTCCTTTCTATAAGTAAGAGTGTCGAACCCAACGAGGAGCATAAGGAAATGATAAGCGGTTTTCAGTAAGGTTTTCTCTGGAAGCACTGAAATTGTAGGTGATAGATAGTTTTGTGATAAGATAAATAGTAATGAGTAACAAGTAAATAAAGTAAATAAAGTGCAGCAAGGTGGCCTAATCCTTTACGTAGCAAAGGATAAGCCTGGACAATTTCTAATAATGAGGAAGGAGCTCCCGAGGACACAATGGGAATTATCGTCAAGCTAGTTTTCATCACGTTCATATGATTCACGTTCGGTACTTTGATAATTTGATATGTGGGTGGACCGTTACTTGGGTACTGCCCTAACTTGGACAAGTATCACACTTATGATTAACCCCTGTTGCAAGCATCCGCAACTACAAAAGAAGTATTAAGGTAAACCTAACCACAGCATTAAACATATGGATCCATATCAACCCCTAACGAAGCAACGCATAAACTAGGGTTTAAGCTTCTGTCACTCTAGAAACCCGTCATCTACTTATTACTTCCCCATGCCTTCCTCTAGGGCTAAATAATGGTGAAGTGTCATGTAGTCGACGTTCACATAACACCACTAGAGGAAAAGACATCATACATCTCATCAAAATATCGAACGAATACCAAATTCCCATGTCCTCAGGAACAAACGTAACTAGTCACAAAGCATATTCATGTTGATAATCAGAGGAGCAATAATATGCATAAAGGATCTGAACATATGATATTCCACCAAGTAAACCAATTAGCATCAACTACAGGAAGTAATCAACACTACTAGCAACCCACAGGTACCAATTTGTGGTTTTAATACAAGATTGGATACAAGAGATGAACTAGGGTTTTGAGAGGAGATGGTGCTGGTGAAGATATTGATGACGATTGACCCCATCCCGATGAGAGGATCGTTGGTGATGACGTTGGTGATGATTTCCCCCTCCCGGAGAGAAGTGTCCCCGGCAGAACAGCTCCGCCGGAGCCCTAGATTGATTCCGCCAAGGTTCCGCCTCGTGGCGGTGGAGTTTCGTCCCGTAAGCTTGCCCACGATTTTTTCCAGGGTAAAAGTGATGATATAGCAGAAGATGGACGCTGGAGGCCCACCAGGGGGCCTAGGAGATAGGGGGGCACCCTATAGGGGGGGGGCTGTCTCCTGGACAGGGTGTGGGCCCCCTGGCCTATTTCTTTCGCTCAGAAATTATTATTAATTCCAAAAAGTTGTTTCATGGAGTTTGAGGACTTTTGGAGCTGTGCAAAATAGGTTACCAATGTTTGCTCCTTTTCCAGCCAGAATTCCTGCTGCCGACATTCCCCCTCTTCATGGTAAACCTTGTAAAATAAGAGAGAATAGCCATAAGTATTGAGATATAATGTGTAATAACAGCCCATAATGCAATAAATATTGATATAAAAGCATGATGCAAAATTGACGTATCACGCGCCCTTGGCGAAGTTGGTGCTGTTGTCCGTGATGATGCTGTTTGGCATACCGTAGCGGACCGCGATGTCTTTGATGAACCGGACGGCTTAGCCCGTCCAGTCTTGATGGGCCATTCTTCGATCCACTTGGTCAACTTGTCCACCGCCACCAGCAGATGTGTAATGCCGCCTCGGGCGGTTTTGAAGGGTCCCACCATGTCGAGTGCCTAGACTGCGAAGGGCCAGGCTTTCGGAATGGTGCGGAGTGCTGACGCCGGCTGGTGACTGCGCTTGCTGAAGCACTGGCATCCCTCACACTTGAGGACGGGCGACTCAGCGTCTTGGAGGGCCGTGGGCTAGTAGAAACCATGGCGGAAAGCCTTGGCCACCAGGGATCGTGATGCGGCATGATGCCCGCATTCGCCCTGGTGTATGTCGAGGAGGATGTCGATGCCTTGGTCCTGCTCGATGCAGCATTGGAACACGCCGATGGAGCTGCGTTTTACGAGCTTGTTGTTGATGATGCTGTAGGCGGACGCCCGGTGTTGCACTTGCCGGGCCTCAGTCTCATCCATGGGGAGAACCCCGTTCTCCAGGAATTCCAAGATTGGCAGGGCCCAACACGGAGCCGTCACCACGGCGAAGTCGGCCACCTGGGTGGGTTCCGGGTCGGGAGCCCCCGAGCTGGGTTGAGCAGCCCCCGGGTTGGGGATGGCGACGGCCGGGTCTAGGGAGATGGTGGCCGGGTTTAGCTAAGCAGCCCCCGGGCCGGGTTCGGCAGTCCCCAAGCCGGGTTCGGCAGCCCCCGGGCCGGGTCGAGATGCGGCCGGGTCGTCTGGGACGTGGATGGACGGCTTGCGCAGGTGCTCGAGGGAGACGCCGGAAGGGATGGTCTGCCGGGACGAGGCGATCTTGGCGAGCGTATCGGCCGCTTCGTTCTCCGCGCGCATAACATGGAGGAACTTGCAGCCCTTGAAGGACCCGGACAGCTTCTGGACGAGGAAGCGGTACCTTGCCATGTTAGAGTCGCGGGCGTCCCACTCGCCGGAGCACTGTTGCACCACCAGATCGAGTCGCTGTAGCACATGATGCGCCGGATGCTGAGTTCCTTGGCAAGCCGGAGGCCGTGCACAAGGGCTTTGTACTCGGTGATGTTGTTGGAGGCGGCGAAGTGGATATGGAGTGTGTAGCGGAGTCGGTTGCCCTGTGGGTACGACAGCATGATGTTGGCCCCTAGACCGAGTTGCATCGAGTTGGGAGGCGACGGTAGGTACTGGGTCTCGGTCCAGTCAACGAGGAAGTCGTCCAGGGCCTGAGACTTGATCGTGGTGCGTGGCGTAGAGGATGGTGTGGCCAGCTAGCTGGAGCGCCCACTTGGCGACACGGACAGAGGCATCCCGGCACCCGATGATTTCTCCAAGAGGGGCCATGCTGACCACGGTGATGACGTGCTCTTGGAAGTATTGCTTCAGCTTCTTGGCAGTGAAGTACACGCCATAACACATCTTCTGGTAGTGTGGGTAGTTCTGCTTGGAGTTGGAGAGCACCTCGCTCAAGTAGTAGATCGGACGCTGGATGGCTTGTATCTTGCCCTTCTCTGGTTGCTCGACCACCAGCACTGTGCTGACCGCCCGTGAGGTCGCGGCTATGTAGAGCAACAACGTCTCTTTGTCGGCCGGCGCGGCCAGGACTGGTGCGGTGGAGAGCATGTGCTAGAGGTCTCGGAAGGTCTCGTCCGCCTGGTCGTTCCATTTGAACGGCGTCGTCTTCTTCATCAGCTGGTACAGGGGTAGGGCCCTCTCGCCCAACCGGCTGAGAAACCGGCCGACGGAGGCCAAGCAGCCGGTGAATTTCTAGACATCGCGCAGCCGAGCCGGCTTGCGCATGCGCTCGATGGCCTTGATCTTCTCCAGGTTCGCCTCAATGCCGCATTCCGAGACAAGGAAGCCAAGTTGCTTTCCGGCTGGGACGCCGAAAACGCATTTCTCCGGGTTGAGCTTGACCTTGTATTTGCGGAGGTTGGCGAATGTTTCCTTCAGGTTGTCGAGGACCGTGAGGTGCTGCTTGGTCTTCACCATGATGTCGCCCAAGTAGACGTGGATATTGCGGCCGAGTTGCGGCAGCAGGAATTTCTGCATGCAGCGCTAGAAGGTGGCGCCGGCGTTCTTCAAGCCAAACGACATGGTGATGTAGCAATACGCCCCAAAGGGCATGATGAAGGATGTCTTCAGGGCGTCGGCCGGGTCCTGCTTGATCTGGTGGTAGCCGGAGTAAGCGTCCTGGAAGGACAGGAGCTCGCATCCGGCGGTCGAGTCGATGACTTGGTCGATCCGGGGGAGGGCGAACGGATCCTTGGGGCTGGCCTTGTTGAGGCTGGTGTAGTCGATACACATGTGCCAGGTCTTGTTCTTCTTCAGGACAAGGACTGGGTTGGCTAGCCGCTTGGGGTGAAACACTTCCATGCTGAAGCCGGCCGCCAAAAACTTGTTGACCTCTTCACTGATGGTTCTTCTCTTCTCTTCGGAAAAACGTCGCAGGGGTTGACGGACAGGCTTGGCGTCCTTGTGGACGTGGAGTTTGTGCTCGGCACACTTCCTCGGGATACCTGGCATGTCCTTGGGGGTCTGATGACCCACAATTATAGGGGATCTATCGTAGTCCTTTCGATAAGTAAGAGTGTCGAACCCAACGAGGAGCAGAAGGAAATGATAAGCGGTTTTCAGCAAGGTATTCTCTGCAAGTACTGAAATAAGTGGTAACAGATAGTTTTGTGATAGGATAAATGGTAACGAGCAACAAGTAACAAAAGTAAATAAAGTGCAGCAAGGTGGCCCAATCCTTTTTGTAGCAAAGGACAAGCCTAGACAAACTCTTATAATAGGAAAAGCGCTGCCGAGGACACATGGGAATATCGTTAAGCTAGTTTTCATCACGCTCATATGATTTTTGTTCGGTACTTTGATAAGTTGATATGTGGGTGGACCGGTGCTTGGGTACTGCCCTTACTTGGACAAGCATCCCACTTATGATTAACCTCTATTGCAAGCATCCGCAACTACAACAAAAGTATTAAGGTAAACCTAACCATAGCATGAAACATATGGATCCAAATCAGCCCCTTACGAAGCAACGCATAAACTAGGGTTTAAGCTTCTGTCACTCTAGCAACCCATCATCTACTTATTACTTCCCAATGCCTTCCTCTAGGCCCAAATAATGGTGAAGTGTTATGTAGTCGACGTTCACATAACACCACTAGAGGTTAGATAACATACATCTTATCAAAATATCGAAGGAATACCAAATTCACATGACTACTAATAGCAAGACTTCTCACTTGTCCTCAGGAACAAACGTAACTACTCACAAAGCATATTCATGTTCATAATCAGAGGGGTAATAATGTGCATAAAGGATCTGAACATATGATCTTCCACCAAATAAACCAACTGGCATCAACTACAAGGAGTAATCAACACTACTAGCAACCTACTAGCACCAATCCCGGACTTGGAGACAAGAATTGGATACAAGAGATGAACTAGGGTTTGGAGATGAGATGGTGCTGATGAAGATGTTGATGGAGATTGCCCTCTCCCAATGAGAGGAGCATTGGTGATGACGATGGTGATGATTTCCCCCTCCCGGAGGGAAGTGTCCCCGGCAGAATAGCTCTGCCGGAGCCCTAGATTGGTTCCGCCAAGGTTCCGCCTCGTGGCGGGGGAGTCTCGTCCCGAAAGGTTCTCTGCTATTTTTTTCTCATCGAAAGACTTCATATGGGAGAAGATGGACGCCGGAGAGCCACCAGGGGGCCCACGAGGTAGGGGGGCGCGCCCAGGGGGGCGCCCCCACCCTCGTGAGCAGGGTGTGGGCCCCCTGGCCTTCATCTTTGGTGACGATTTTTATTTATTTATTTTAAGGTATTCCGTGGGGTTTCAGGACTTTTGGAGTTGCACAGAATAGTCCTTCAATATTTGCTCCTTTTCCAGCCCGGAATTCCAGCTGCCGGCATTCTCCCTCTTCATGTAAACCTTGTAAAATAAGAGAGAATAGCTATAAGTATTGTGACATAACATGAAATAACAACCCATAATGCAATAAATATTGACATAACAGCATGATGCAAAATGGACGTATCAGGGTCCATGAAAAGATATCCCGATTCTCACGTAGGAAGTCGATGAGCTCGCCTTCCTATTTGCTGTCGAGGCGGGCGCCTACGACAACATACTTGCTGCAGCTGGGGTCCTCCGGGTTCAACTTCACTTTCTTGGTCTCCTTTGAGGGCTTGAAGGTGGCTTCGTCGACTAGCTCTGTGGCGACGATCCGGTCGAGCTGGCGGCGCTCCTCAGCAATGACCAGCGACTCAGCCAGCTTGGCGCCGTCTCAGGCGCACTCCAGGGACTTGCGGTAGTCGGCGGTGACGGTGATGAGGCCCTTCGGGCCCGGCATCTTCATCTTCAGATACGCATAGTGGGTTACCGCCATGAATTTGGCAAGCGCGGGTTGGCCCAGCAACGCGTGGTATGCGCTCGACAGGTCCACCACCTCAAACCACATCGGCACGCGCCGGAAATGGTTGTTGTAGCCGAACAGGACATCAAGCCGGACCCGGCCAATGCGAGAGCAGGAGAGGCCGGGTACGATGCCGTGGAAGATCGTCCGGGTCAGCTCCAGGTCCTCGGCCTTGAGGCCGAGCTTGGTCATCGTGTCACGGTAGAGGATGTTGATGCTGCTGCCGCCGTCGATGAGGACTCGGGAAAACATGCATGTACACCACGCAATGATGGTGGGGTTGAGGACGAGGGCATAGCCACCCGGATTCGGCATGACAGCCGGGTGGTCTTCCAGGGTCCAGTTGACCGGGCGGTCCGACCAGTGCATGAACTCTGGTTTGGCCGGGATGACGGTATTCACCTCCTGCCGAAGGAGGTGCTCACTTTGCTTGTCGTCGCCGAGGCTGGTGAAGACGACATAGGCCGCGTTGTGGTTCGGGTAGGCGTCATCGCGCATCGCGCCGCCGGCCGGGGGCGGTGGTGGAGGCAGAGGCGGCTGCCCTGCGCCTGGAGCCGGAGCCGGAGGAGGCGGGACATCGCTCCTCATGAAGCGCTCGGTGATGCCGCACTGCCGAAGCGTGTGCGTGGACGGCCTTGCGCCGCCGTGGTGCTTGCAGGGAGCGCCGAGCATCTCTTCGAAGCTCATGATGGGTTGTCACGCCTTCTTGCCGGTCTACCGACGCTTGGCTGCCGAGTCCGCCGCGGGTTTGGTGGTCGTGACGAGCCAGTTGTCGTAGCGCTGAGTCGGCTGGTCGGCCTTGCGCTTGCCTGGATCTTTATGGCAGAGCCGGCGTTTGCGTACTTGTCCGTCATCACCATGAGCGCAGCCATGGTGGTCGGCTTGGAGCGCAAGAGCTTGTGCTTGAGGAGGGTGCCGTCTCGACACCCATTGATGAAGTACTAGATTGCTTGGACCTCGTTGACGCCCTCGCAGCTGTTCCGGAGCACGGTCTAGCGTGCGAGGTACTCGCGGCTAGTCTCCGTCGGCCCCTGCACGCACATGGCGAGCTAGCTGGGGCGACCAGGTCGCTTGTAGGTTCCCGTGAAGTTGCGGACGAAGGCTTGCTCGAAATCGACCCACGTGTTGACGCTGCCCATCGGCAGACTGTTCAACCAGGTGCGGGCCGACCCTTGGAGCATGAGCGGTGCGTAGCGCACGGCGAGTCGACGATTGGCGGCGCTGATGCCAATGGTGGTGGTGTAGTCCGTGAGCCAGTCATCTGGCTTCATGGTCCCATTGTACTTGGGGGTGTCGCGGGGAAGCATGAACCCTTTGTGTCGTGGATTTGTCATGGCAGATGTCCTTGTGAAAGGACTTAGTCGTGGAGCCATCGCTACGGGTTAACTTGAAGGGGTTAAAGCGGACACAAAGACACAAGGGTTTATACTAGTTCGGCCCCTTCGATGAAGGTAAAAGCTTACGTCTAGTTGTGATGGAGTTGATGTGGTTTCGATGGCTAGGGAGCAAACAAGCTTCGCCTCGGCTCGAGTTGTTGTTGTCTGTCCTTGAACCGCCGCCGGGTCGTCCCCTTATATACACGGGTGACGCCCGTCGGTCCATAGAGTCCCACACCGGTTCATACTCGTATCCTGGTTGGTCTCTCTCTATTCCTAACTTACAATGCAAGTTTACATATCAAGCCGGTTTACGGCTATAGGTTCTAAACCGACTACAGGCCTTGGGCCTTCATCTGCTTAATCACCTTTAAACTACTAAGGAAGCTAACCCGGCCCAGGTAGGCCGGTTCACGCCCAGTGGTAATATCCCCAACATTAGGCCCCAGATTGATTTGAACTGGTTCATGTCAATCCTTCACAAAAATCTTTGTCTTCAACATCTTTTGGTAATTGGTAAACCGCCATGTCGTCATCATCTCGGGTTGCTGTAAACCGGCATGATGTCATCATGAAGTTAACATTTATGACGCCTTCTTTTATTAATAGATCTGCGATACCCAAGTCAGCAGCTCCACTTTCGAATCTTGTGGCTCCTGGATTCGCGCGCCTGACACACGCCCTTTGCCTTATAAATAGGATCGAAGGGCCATTTCCTTTTCTCCCCTTCGTCTCTTTCTCTTCGTCTTCCTCGCGTCGCCAGCCTCGGAGCTCCGCCGCCGCTGTTGACCTCTGCACCGTCTTGGGCCGCTGCATCAACCTGAACGCACCAGAGCACCACGGTAGCCTTCCGCGTCTTCCTCGACTCTGGTAAGCCCTCTGTTCTTCTTAACATAGATCTATTCTAGGGTTTCGTGTTCTTGCCGTGTTCCTCACTTGTTCATGCTCGTACCCAGACTCCTGGATAGATCTGTGAAACCCTGCTCTGATTAGCAGTAGCCTTTTAGCATCCACCTGTAGTTTCACACTCAAGTCCATAGATCTCATCTACATACCTGCCCATTGATTCACTTCCGTTCTGCTTTAACCTTTTGAACATTTTTTGTTTTCCTGAACTTGCTTCAGATCCATTGCTGCAATAAGACCTTGTGAAACCTATTTCTGCATACTTAGCCATCCGCAACCTCAATTGCTTTCAATGTTTAGATCAGGCGGTTTAACTTAATATAGAAAAAGTTAATAAACCGGTATATACCATTAGTCCCCTTGTTGAACCGCCAGAACTCTTTAGCCATATGATGCCACTTCATAAAAATCCGGTTTGAATATACTGCCTCCGGTTTAGCATTGTTCATACCAGCACCTTCTTTTATCCAACATGTTCTTGAACCGGAATCACCTATTTCTTGTAGATCTCATCATGGCCAAACAAGTATATGAATGCAACTGGGTTCCTTCTCGCGTCACAGAACCTCAGCTGGATGATTTAGTTTCGATCGGTGCTTTAGACAGCAAAGAGACTATCCACTGGAGGGTTCCTGGTGATGAATGTCCTCCCACACCTCAAGAGGGAGAGGTTGTGATCTTTACGAATCACTTAGCCCGGGGCTTTAAACCGCCCGGCTCTAAATTTTACCGGGATGTGTTAGCCAATTTTCAGCTCCGCCCGCAAGATACTGGCCCTAATTCTGTTACCAACTTATGTCACTTCCAAGTACTCTGTGAGGTATACCTTCAAGAGAAACCCATAGTTGAATTGTTCAGAGACTGCTTCCACTTAAACTGCCGCACAGAATTCATTGATGGTCCCAATACCAAATTGGGTGGTGTGGCAATTCAGAAAAGGAAAGAAATCACTTATCCCCATGCCAGACTACACAGCCACCCCAAGGAGTGGAATGCAACATGGTTTTACTGCAAAGATACTTCCCCTGATGATGAAAATCCTTTGCCTGGCTTTCGTCCGGAGCGGCTCAGCAATACACACCCGTTCCCACAAAGGTTAAGTGCCAAGGAGAGGAGTAAATACGCTCCGCAATTATCCAAGCTCCAAGCCTTCATGGCCAATGGTTTAACAGGAGTAGATCTTGCACGCTGTTTGATATCATGGAGCGTACTGCCTCTCAGCCGGCGCTCCGGTTTAATGTGCGAGTATGCTGGTAACGTTGATGACCCACTCCGACACACCAACATCCAGCTCTCCGATGATGAAGTCACAGAAGCTGTGAAGAAAATGCTGAACAAACCGGAGCACCTCTGCGCTCAAACCGGCCTGCTCCCTTTCTGCGCTACCAACAAACCGCCAGCTGTAAGATTTTGATTGTACTTTTTATTGAACCTGTTATTGCTATCTCTGTCTGATATCAATTGCTGCTTAACCAGGGTGATAATCCGTTTTGGAACAAGAAGCTTCTACAAGACAAACCGGAGAAAACAGAACGGTCAACCCGGCTTAAGACCAAGGTTGTCAAGAAGCCTGCTAAAAAGAGGAAAACCACTGCTTCATCTGATCTGGCTGTTGATGATGATGTGGGTAACTCGGATCTTGAGGTAGAACTTGATTCACTAGGCTTACTTTTTACACGCCTTATTGATGATGATACTTGTCAGGACGACGCTGAAGCCAGTAATGCTGATGTCGCTGAGGTAACTATTCTCTCTTCCGATTCAGATCTTTTGCCTTTGCCAAAATTTCGCCAGGCAAACCGGAAAGTTAAATTTTCTCATCCTCTTGCTTACTTGGATCCCAAATTTCTTATGAAGACTCAGCAACATGAAGCTCTCCGCACAACCCGGCACAGCGGCCAGGTAGTTACCTCCGCCGGTTTACCAAACAGTCCGGTTCGAAAACGCCGCTCCGAGGTCCCCGACCTTTTTATTAATTTATGTCCTAAAGCGGGTTTCATCCGTCAACCTCTTAATCCATCCGACTCCGATTATCAGGTTACTTCCCATTCTTCCTCTGGTGAATCGTCGGCCACTCAGCTGCCACCACTGAAAACGGTTCTTGGGTAAGCTTAGACTGAGCAAATGCTTCTGGTATACCACGTTATAACTTATGCCGTTCCTTGACTCTTTGTTTCTCTTTCAGGGCTAAACCTAAACCAAGCAAGAAAGCCCGCCTGAATAAAGCGGCCGAGGAAGACACTGCCCTTGAACAGGATAAAACACCAGATCTTGAAGCGTTCGTTCCTGAGGATATTCCCAATGATCCTCCTTTGCAAGATGATGCCATTACTGATAAAAGGCCTATTGATACCTCAGTCCCTGTTGACCAGCCTGCCAGCTCCGTCCGGACTGATAGATCCTGCAGTCCTTCAAAGCCTGCCGATAAACCGACCGCGCCAACACAAACCGGCGAGTCCAAGGATGATGACGTTGTGATTACCGGCGTAGGTCGCTTTGAACTAGGGAATCCTGTCGCTTTGGCCAAGCATACTGTGAAAGAAGATTTTTCTGCCATGAACAAAGGCAAATGGGATGTTGATCTGGAAACATATGCTGCTCTGAGTGCCCGAGATCTTCATTCTGGTTACTTGAACCGGCTATATACTAGTCGTGACTGTGAAGCTGGCATGGTAAAGATGATGAGAGATAAGTTTGGGGTAACTTCCTTGTGCTTCTTCTTTCTTTAATTACTGCCACTGTATTAATCCTCCTAGCCCCCAAGGGCCGGTTTGTAACCTTCTTCAAGCCGGGACTTGAATATAGTCCTCAATACTTTGAAATCCATCAATGTAGCCCCCAAGGGCCGGTTCAACTTAGTATAGTTAAACCGGGACTCCAATAAAGATTCTAACATCAGAACATAACTGAGCAAATAGCCATTAGCCCCCAATTGCCAAGTTGAATACTTGTATTGAGCTTGGGACTTTGCGATTTAGTAATAGATGAAAATTGAAGGTGCATTAGCCCCCAAGTATCAAGCGTATAACTTGTTATGTGGTTGGTACTTCAAATTCTTGTACCGTTTGTTGAAAGCCAAGCGCTATCTTTATGCAGGCTGAAGTGAGGATCAAAGAGGACCGGATTACTGATCTGCAAGAAACTTTGAAAACCCAACAAGCTGAAACCGACAAGGCAAAGGCAGAAATAACCAGCGCTTTGAGCATCACAGAACAGCTGAAAGAGGGCTTCAAGAAGGAGCGGACTGATTGGGCCACTGAGAAGGCCGATTTAATAAAAAGAGCTGAAAACGCTGAAGCTGCCCTTAAACCGGTGGTAGATGAGCTGACCGTCATAAAGCGGCAAGAACATTCCATGACCGCTGCTATCTTTGGTAAGCTCCTTTTGGTTTCCTGGACAACTCTGGCCTGCTTATAATAGATTCAGTTTGTGATCTTTCCTGTATTGTTGCAGGTACACGCATTGGTCACTTAGGGTCAGATGTTCGGAAGAAGTTGAAGGCTGCCTACACTTTAATTGAACAGCTGTATACCGGAGCGCAGTGGATCATCACCATTGCATCTCATAACAATCCGGCACCCACTTTAATCCAAGATACTCTGAATAGGTTGTCAATGCTTCCTGCTTGGATTGAAGAACTGAAAAAATCTGCTGCTCGAACCGGAGCCATTAACGCCTTAATCCGGGCAAAAGCATGGGTGCCGGATTTCGATCCTGTTGAAGTAGCTCAAGGCTATCCCAGCTTGAAGGAAGATGGCTCAGAGTTCAATGAAGATGATTTGAGGGCGATAAACCATGCAGTACGCCCTCTGGCTTGTCAACTGGCTGAAGAGGCCGATTTGTCGCATTATTAAGCTCAGTACAATGATCAGAACAAACGAGTGGCTGCACCAATTCCTAAAGCAGAGAATCTGGTTCCTCCAATCCGTAAGCATACTTACGCTCCTGATATTGAACCGTCTTCTCTAATCCATGAAGAGGCTGTCTTTCAAGCTTTAATGGGAATCGACTGGACCACTGTTGATTTCCAGCCAATGGATAGAGATGAGGAAGCTGAAGCGGCGCCGGACGACCCACAACCGTCAGACCGGTTTGATGAACATGCTTGAACCGGAAGCCGGTTTAAATAGCTGCTTTATTATGATCCGCCGGAACAACAATGATCTTTATTTGGGCACCGCGTTGCCATGTAATAGGATAGTCAATACTTCTGCCTTGAATATGCCTTCGTGCATAAGTACTGATGCTTTTGCTTTAAATCCTCAATTTATATTTCCTGCAATCAGAAAATCTTGAACTGCGGTGGCAGTTATACCGCCAACCGGTTTATAACCTTGATATATATATATATATATATATATATATATATCAATGTATTTAAAACATATAATCAAATATGCGATACAAAATACTTGCCATCGCTGGGCATGAAGTTGGCTTAGCCAGGCTTGAAACGGAGTATTTATAAACCGTTACCATCAAAGGGGAGAAAACAACTCCCATGTAAACCGTGCTGGGTCATTATGAGCCCCCCCTGCTACTTCATGATGTTAACAAGAAAGTTAAACCGGGCATATTTCTCCGGAATACAAATGAACCGATTTCCGTCAGCTGAACCGGTAAAAAGGTGTTGCTGGTTTAAAGGAAACACAACGAAAATTGAAGAATAGTCATAAAAGAAATATGGCAGCAAAGGCAATGATAAAAACCGTTTGCAAAAACATGCTTTACTGAGCTGATCAGATGGTGTTACCGCGGTCGGAACGGACCAAGCCCCCAATAGGAGTGACAATGGTGCAAGGCAGCCAGGTCCCCAAATGAAATCGTGGCATTTATGCCGATTAAAAGGCGTGGCAATGGTTCGGGTTCGACCAAGCCCCCAAGTGACTTTGTGGCCTTAGGCCGATCAAGAGGCGTGACTGGTTCAGACTTGACCATGTCCCCAAGTGATCTGGTGGCTTTCGCCTATCAAAAGGTGTCGCATTGGTTTGGACACGACCAAGGCCCCAAGTGATATCACAAAGCTTTTTTGAAAAGCAAATTTCAAGGGGTAAACCGGAGGCCGCTTTAAAACAGAACCACTCCATGTAACCACACATGATATGAAAGGACAGAGACCCCGCTTTAGCCGAGGCTTCGGTTTTATTATATCAATGATAATATATACACTGCCATAATATGTACATAGATAGAGCCGATGGCTCAAGTGTAGTAAGGCCGAAGATGAGCTATATTCCACGGCCTATTGGTCTCCACCTCTGATGTGCGTGAGTCTTTATGCTCTCGAATATCAATCAGATAGTATGACCCGTTGTGCAGATTCTTGCTGACCACGAAAGGTCCCTCCCAAGGTGGGGATAACTTGTGCATATCCGTCTGATCTTGGATGAGCCGAAGCACCAAATCTCCTTCTTGAAAACTTCTGGTTCTGACCCGGCGACTGTGATAGCGACGAAGATCTTGTTGATAAATCGCCGAGCGGGCAGCCGCTATGTCATGCTCCTCATCTAATAGGTCCAAAGCATCTTGCCGTGCTGTCTCATTGTCCGCTTCAACATAAGCCGCCACACGAGGCGAATCGTGCCGGATATCACTAGGGAGAACCGCCTCTGCTCCGTAGACCATAAAAAACGGTGTGTATCCTGTAGATCGGTTGGGCGTAGTGTTGATACTCCATAGCACAGATGGTAGCTCTTCAACCCAACATCCCGGTGTTCTTTGCAATGGAACCATAAGTCGGGGTTTGACGCCTCGCAAGATCTCTTGATTAGCTCGTTCTGCCTGCCCATTGGACTGGGGGTGAGCTACTGATGATACGTCAAGTCTGATGTGCTCATGTTCACAGAATTCCTTCATAGCACCCTTGGATAAATTGGTACCATTATCAGTAATGATACTATGTGGAAAGCCAAACCAGAAAATCACCTTTTTAATGAACTGCACCGTTGTAGCTGCATCACACTTGCTGACAGGCTCCGCTTCAACCCACTTGGTAAACTTGTCAACTGCCACCAAAAGGTGGGTTTTCTTATCCTTGGATCTTTTTAAAAGGTCCGACCATATCCATCCCCCATGTTGCAAACGACAAGTAATTGGAATCATCCTCAATTCTTGAGCCGGCACATGAGCACGCTTTGAAAATTTCTGACATCCATCACACCGTTTAACCAAGTCCTCCACATCAGCATGAGCTGTTAACCAGTAAAACCCATGATGAAACGCCTTAGCCACCAGAGACTTTGAACCGGCATGGTGACCACAATCCCCTTCATGGATTTCGCGTAAAATTTCACAACCTTCCTCACGAGAAATGCAGCGTTGAAACGCCCCTGATACACTGCAATGATGCAATTCGCCATTGATAATTGTCATAGATTTGGATCGCCGGACTATCTGCCTGGCTAGAGTCTCATCCTCTGGAAACTCTCCCCGGTTCATGTACGCAAGATAGGGAACTGTCCAATCCGGTATAATATGCAGGGCTGCCACCAATTGAGCCTCCGGATCAGGAATAGCCAAATCCGCTTCACCCGGGAGCTTGACTGGCGGGTTGTGCAACACATCGAGAAAGACATTAGGCGGGACCGGTTTACGCTGAGAGCCCAACCGGCTTAAAGCGTCCGCCGCTTCATTTTTTCGACGATCCACGTGATCCACCTAATAACCCTTGAAGTGACCTGCAACAATATCCACCTCACGACGATATGCAGCCATGAGTGGGTCTTTAGAGTCCCAAGTGCCAGACACCTGTTGAGCTACGAGGTCCGAGTCACCGAAACACTTAACCCGACTTAGATTCATCTCTTTAGCCATCCGGAGACCATGGAGCAAGGCTTCATACTCAGCTGCATTATTAGTACAAGGGAACATTAAGCGGAGAACATAACAAAACTTATCACCTCGTGGGGAAGTTAACACGACTCCAGCCCCCGAGCCTTCCAATTGCCTGGATCCATCAAAATGGATAGTCCAATATGTGTGATCTGGCTTCTCCTCTGGTGCTTGCAACTCAGTCCAATCATTGATGAAATCAACAAGTGCTTGAGACTTCACCGCCGTCTGGGGTACGTACTTCAATCCGTGCGGCCCAAGTTCTATAGCCCACTTGGCAATCCGGCCGGTCGCCTCCCGGTTCTGTATGATATCGCCCAAGGGAGCTGAACTGACCACTGCGATAGGGTGCCCTTGGAAATACTTCTTCAACTTCCGGCTTGCCATGAAAAATCCATATACCAGCTTCTGCCAATGCGGATACCTTTGCTTGGATTCAATAAGCACCTCGCTGATATAGTAAACCGGCCGCTGAACCGGATACTCCTTGCCTGCCTCCTTGCGTTCTACCACAATAGCCAAGCTAACTGCACGAGCATTGGCCGCTACGTATAACAATAACGGCTCCTTGTCGACCGGAGCTGCAAGAACGGGCGGATTGGCTAATTGCCGCTTCAAGTCCTCCAACGCTTCATCAGTAGCTGGACTCCAGATGAATTGATCTGTCTTTCTCAACATCTGGTATAAAGGGATGGCCTTCTCTCCGAGGCGGCTGATAAACTGGCTCAGTGCGGCGATCCGACCCGCCAACCGCTGAACATCATTGATACACTTCGGTTTAGCCAGGGAGGTGATAGCCGTAATCTTCTCCGGATTAGCCTCAATTCCTCTGTTGGACACAAGAAAGCCCAGTAACTTGCCTGCCGGAACACCAAAAACACATTTGGCCGGGTTAAGCATCATCTTGTAAACCCGCAAGTTGTCAAAGGTTTCCTTCAAATCATCAACCAGTGTCTCCTTCTGCCTTGTCTTGACTACGATATCATCCACATAGGCATGCACATTGCGGCCGATCTACTTATGCAGGCAGTTCTGTACACACCGTTGATAAGTGGCTTGAGCGCTCTTGAGCCCAAAAGGCATAGATACATAGCAGAAGGCTCCAAAGGGAGTAATAAACGTCGTCTTCTCCTGGTCCTTAACCGCCATTTTGATCTGATGATACCCATAATATGCATCCAAAAAACTCAAACGCTCACAACCCGCCGTGGCGTCAATAATCTGGTCAATGCCAGGGAGGGCAAAAGGATCCGCTGGACAAGCCTTGTTAAGATCCGTGTAATCCACACACATACGCCAAGTGCCATTTTTCTTAAGAACCAGCACCGGATTAGCAAGCCACTCTAGATGGAACACTTCAATGATAAAACCAGCTGCTAAGAGCCTGGCCACCTCCTCCCCAATAGCTTTGCGCCTCTCTTCGTTAAACTGGCGGAGAAATTGCTTTACCGGTTTATACTTGGGATCAACATTAAGAGTGTGCTCAGCGAGTTCCCTCAGTACACCTGGCATGTCAGAAGGCTTCCATGCAAAAATGTCCCGATTCTCACGGATGAACTCGATGAGCGCGCTTTCCTATTTAGGGTGCAAGTTGGCACTGACAGTGAACTGCTTGGATGAATCGCCGGGCACGAAGTCAACAAGCTTGGTCTCAGCCGCTGATTTGAACTTCAGATCTGAATCATGCTTCGTAGTTGGCTTCTTCAAAGGGGTCATGTCCGCCGGATCAACATTGTCCCTATAATATTTTAACTCCTCCGTGGCACAAACCGACTCTGCATAGGCCGCATCACCTTCCTCACATTCCAAAGCAATCTTGCGGCTCCCATGAACCGTTATTGTCCCTTTTTGACCCGACATCTTGAGCTGCAAATAGATATAACAAGGCCGTGCCATGAATTTGGCATAAGCCGGCCGCCCAAACAAGGCGTGATACGGGCTCCGAATCTTCACCACCTCAAAGGTTAGTGTCTCGGATCAGGAATCATGCTCGTCCCCAAAAGCCACCTCCAGGGCTATCTTACCAACAGGATATGCTGATTTGCCAGGCACCACACCATGGAACACCGTATTAGACGGTCTGAGATCCTTGTCTGTTAGCCCCATGCGGCGGAATGTCTCATAGTACAGGATGTTAATACTGCTCCCTCCATCCATGAGTACCTTGGTGAATTTATAACCTCCCACCTGAGGGTCTACCACCAATGC
>NC_041391.1:402627690-402655973 GCF_002162155.2 Triticum dicoccoides | reverse complement strand
GGTGATCCTCCATGCTCCACACGATAGGCTGCTCCGACCATCGTAAATAACACGGTACGGCCGGTTCAACAGAGTTCACTGCTCGCTTATGAAGTTTCCGGTCGCGCTTATCTGAGCTAGTTATGAAAACGTGATACTGCCCATTGTTCAACTGTTTTGGCTGGCTCTGATAACCCGACCGCTACTGCTGCTGTTGTTGGTTGTAACCCCCTTGACCGTTCTGATTATCCTGGTTATTATTACCGCCCTGATTGAAACCTGAACCGGAAGCTCCATCGTGACCCGGCCCATGGAAACCGGATCCTGAGCCACCACCTCACCCGTGGTCATACCGGAAGGCATTAGAGTTTTTAAATTCCTTCATAATGTAACAATCCTTCCAAAGGTGGTTAGTCGGCGCCTTCTTCGTCCCGTGTTTTGGGCAAGGCTGATTCAGCAAATAGTTTAAGTGATCCGGGTTAGGATTTGGAGCCCTATTACGATTCGCCGCTTTATCTCTGCGCCGCTGACCCTTGTCCTGTGCATTAGTGTTAGCCACAAAGTCCATGCTGCCATCCGCCTTACGCTTGCCTCCGTTTCCATGGCCCGCCGGTTTGTATTGATGCCCCTTAGAGTTGCTATTCTTTTTTCCCTTCCCTGCTTCGTCATCGTCGGTCTCGGGATCCTTGGTACTATCAGAATCAGCATACTTCACTAAAGCGGCCATGAGAGTTCCCATGTCATTACAGAACCGCTTCATACGCCCCAACTTCTGCTTTAGAGGTTTAAACCGGCAGTTGCCCTCCAGGGTTAAGATCGCAGAGTCAGCATTGATCCTATCAAACGAGTGCAAGACTTCAGAAACACGGCGTACCCAATGGGTTGTTGACTCTCCGTCCTCCTGAACACAAGCCGCCAAGTCTACTATGGACTTAGGCTGCTTACACGTATCCTTGAAATTCTGGATAAACCGGGTCCGCAATTGCGCCCATGAACTGATAGAATTAGGCGGCAGGCCCTTCAACCAAGTACGGGTTGTGCCTTCAAGCATCATGGTGAAGTACTTTGCACACGTGGTCTCATCCACATCCAGCATCTCCATTGCCATCTCATAACTCTCTACCCACGCTTCTGGAGATAAATCAGCGGTGTAATTCAGCACCTTGCGCGGGCCCTTGAAGTCCTTGGGCAGGCGTACATTGCGTAAAGCAAGGACTAAACAAGGCACTCCCAAGCTAGATGCGACCCCTGGCCCAGCAGAGGTGGTAGGACGAACCGGTGTAAGCTGATCCGCCTCATTCTGTGCTGCTAACTCGGCCTCCCTTCGTGCCCGGGCCCGGTCCACTACATCCTGAGCATCGTGAACACCACCGGCCGGGTTATTGCCACGGGCCGCTTCACGGCCCCGTGCATTGCTTGATATGGCCGGTTCATCCAGGCACCTACTATAGCTCCGGCTTGGACGAGGTGTGGAATGAATTGGATCGCGGCTGTATGAATATGCCTCCTGTTGAATCAAAGCGGTCCGGAGGAGTTCCTTAACCCGGCGCGTCTCTATTGCTTGCGGAGAGTCTCCTTCAACTGGGATAGCTTCTAATCGCACAGCAGCTGCAACAAGATTGTCCATGGGATTAGAATAATGACCCGGAGGTGTCTGGACCGGCGGAGGAATCACAATGTTCTGCCGAGGAGGTTCCATCAGGCGGGGTTGGACCGTCGCTCCTGGCCCTGGTGCCTCGACCCGGTTTACCTCCAGGTGCCCCGGCGGATTACTGGTTCCAGCTCCCGGAGTGTGAAAGAGATTTCGAGGGTCGAACCCTAACGGCAGGCGTGATCTGTGCTTCCGCTTCAAGACCTCCTGTGATGCGTTCTGGTCGAGCATGAGCTTATAGGCCTGGGCGTCCAAAGCGGCCCGCTCTGCGGCCATCCTATCCTTCTCTGCTGCCAGGTCGGCTTTGGCTTGTGCGATCTGCTCTCTCACCTTTGCAACCTCTGCATCATGGGCCTCCTAATCCGCCGGATTGGCCTCTGCCATAAGTACAGCTAGTGCATCAAACAGGTCAGATAGAACTTGAACCAGTGGGCGCACAAGGCCTCCTGCCCCTGCTGCCGCTGCCGCTGCTGATCCGGAGAGCATCGCTGCTGCGGTCGAGGAGTGATGCGCCACCTACGTACCGGCCATGAATATTCCAACCCGGTTGATCTGCTCAGGGGGGTCCGGAATACTGTCGCCATCGGAACAACCCCTAATCTGGTCGTCTTGCAACTGGTACAATGATTCGGTCTCTCCGGTTGAGGACTCGTCGCCGGAATAGACGACGGTCTCGCTACCGTATTCTGACTCATCCCCATGCTCTCCTTCGTGGATGACTCCCACGAAGGCACGCTTCACGGCCGGTTTAACCTGGGTAGATCTCGCACGCTGAGCCGTCTCGACGGGGTCGGTGCGGATGTCCGGCTCAGGCCCAGGCTCACCAATCTTGCCGATAAAAACGTGTATGCCACCAAAGGGGACCCGATACCCGTACTCGATTGAGCCGGCTTCGGGACCCCATCCTGCATCGTCGATGTAGAGCTTGCCGCGATGACTCTTGGTCATCCGGCCCACAGCATACCCTTCGAGTCCTTTGAGCTTGCCCTCCAAGATCATCAAACCGTCGTGCGATAGCCCCACGGTGGGCGCCAACTGTCGTGGATTTGTCACGGTAGATGTCCTTGTGAAAGGACTTAGTCGTGGAGCCATCGCTACGGGTTAACTTGAAGGGGTTAAAGCGGACACAAAGACACAAGGGTTTATACTAGTTCGGCCCCTTCGATGAAGGTAAAAGCCTACGTCTAGTTGTGATGGAATTGATGTGGTTTCGATGGCTAGGGAGCAAACAAGCTTCGCCTAAGCTCGAGTTGTTGTTGTCTGTCCTTGAACCGCCACCGGGTCGTCCCCTTATATACACGGGTGACGCCCGTCGGTCCACAGAGTCCCACACCGGTTCATACTTGTATCCCGGTTGGTCTCTCTCTATTCCTAACTTACAATGCAAGTTTACATATCAAGCCGGTTTACGGCTACAGGTTCTAAACCGACTACAGGCCTTGGGCCTTCATCTGCTTAATCACCTTTAAACTACTAAGGAAGCTAACCCGACCCAGGTAGGCCGGTTCACGCCCATTGGTAATATCCCCAACACTTTGGGAAAAGGCTCTTCCAGGATGCGTGGGCTGAAGCACCCCGGCCCAATGGCATCACTTTCCTCCACCTCCAGGGAGTGAGCGAGCTGGTCGAGGTGGTGGCGAGCGCCGACATCATCGATGGCGCGTGCACCGAGTCGACTAGCGACCAGGCCACGGGGGGCCGGGTCGGTCGGAGCCGGACGCCGGCCAGGCTAGCCGGGTCCATGCGGGTTCTCCAGGGCGGCCTCGTCACCCAAGCCGCCGGCAGCCATAGCGGCCGGGTCGCGCCGAGTCCGGGCTCGGCCGGAATGCGCCTTGCCAGGTGGCGAGGACTCTGTGTGCTGAAGTTTGCCAGATCCGCCGACGCGGGCGGAGCCGGATCCCACCGGCTTGGCGAGCTAGTTGAGGCGGTCTTGCTGGGTGTTGGCCGCGTTGAGGAGGTTGTGCATCCGCTTGATGCGCCCCTTCAGCTCTTCGCCTGTGGGCTAGTCCAAGCCGACCGCGGCCGCCTGGGCAGCGTGCATGTTCTTCACTGGTGTCTCGTAGACGATCGGGTTAGTGCCGAGGGCGCGGCCGATCCCTCCTTTGCGGGCTTGCACGTCGGCGACTCGGCTCGGCTCGGCCATGGCAGGCGTGAATTTGTAGGCGGCATTGCACTCCAGCTGAGCCGAATCCAGGCGTCGCTGCGTGGTGGCGAGCGTCTCGGTCAGGTCCAGCATCTGCTGACGCCTTTCCTCGAGCTGGGTTCGGGCCTCAGCGACATTGGTGGCGTCGATGTCGGTGACGATGGGGACGCGGAGGCTTGGCATTGTGGCGCGGAACGGGTTGGACGGCTCGGTCCATTCCACTGCGGCCTTGGCTTCGCCAGCCTTCCTCGTCTTGCTCGACGAGGAGAAGGCGTCGGTGCCGGTGATGAAGACCTCCACGTGGACGTCCATTGCCCCGGTAGGAATGCCACCGCCGAGGGAGAGGTGGTAGTCGGAGTAGATGAGTACCTAACGGGGGTACTCGTCGGCCATGGGCGCATCAGAGATGCGCAGCATGGCGAAGGAGGTGGCGAGCGCGTCGACGATGTTGTCCGCCAGCATGATGGGCTCGTCGGAGTCGGAGAAGAGCCCCGTCTGAAGCTTGCTCCTGGCCAGCTCCTCAAGCTGCCCCACGGTGGGCGCCAATTGTCGTGGTGGGTGCACGGCAGATGCCATGGGATGGTTAAAGAGAGGAGGAGGCTCGAGGGCACTGGTGGGCTCCAGAGGCGGGGTTGGAGTGAGCGAGCATGGGATGCAAGACATACCCAGGTTCGGGGCTCTCCAGAGAGATAACACCCATAGCCTGCCGAGTGTAGTTTATATGCGATAGTACAAGGTTGCTCCTGGAGTTGTATGGAGGAAGAAGGAGGGCTGGCCAAGGCTTAGGCTGCTTCTTCTCCTTGGGTGGGTTCTACTGACTAGTGGCTAATTCCTCTATCCTTGCTTGCTTACTTCTCTACTTTCCCGTATGCGTGAGGGTTCCTGGGGGGTTTTATAGGCCAACCCCCCAGGGGTACAATGGTAATGTTACAAGTTGGTGGGGCCGGCTCGTCGGCATCTAAGGACCCGGGCTGGGACCCGCTGGGGGCCTGTGGTTCGCCGGGTTCCCCTAGGTGCGCACCTCGCGTGCCTAGGGGGACTATGTGCCGTCTTGTCGATCATCAGGCAGTGACCGAGTCGAGTCATGTACAATGCCGCTCCGTCAGGTCGCCGCCTGCTATCGTCAGCAGTGATGACGGGGGCACTGTTGCCACGCCGGGCCTGGTCAGCGGGTAGGTGAGGGGCATTGTTTCCACGCTCTGGCTGACCAGAGGCATGGGTGGGGCATTGTTGCCTTGGTCATCAGTGGTTGAGGACTCGTCCCATCGTACGGCTTGGATGGGACGGGAGCTGACCCGTGGCTGGGTTGTGGAGCATGCCACAGGTGGAGCTGGCTTGTTGAGGAAGCCTTGGTTGTGCCGAGTTCGGCTGCCTTGTACTGGTTGTCGAGGCCGAGTCAAGGTGCCTGGCCGGGTTGGAGAGGTCGGCCGGGTCACGGGGCCTGGCCAGGTCGAGCGACCCGGCCAAGCGCGTGCTGGCTTGAGAGGCGACGCCGACCCCGTTGCTTTTGAAAGGATCTGGGTTCCATTGCCTGCCCGGGGTCCATCCCCCGACACCACTCGTCCTTTTGAATTGCTTCACATGGATCTCTTTGGCCCTACTCATTATGCCACACTAACAAATGCATCATCTCTATATGGCTTTGTTATTGTTGATGACTATACTCGTTAGACCTACGTAGATATCACAAAACTGAAGTGCGGGAAGTCTTCAAGCGATTGTCCTCAAGGGCCTCGACGAATTTTGGTGTGAAGATCAAGCACATATGGAGTGACAATGGGACCGAGTTCAAGAATACGGGTCTTGATGACTATATTGAATAACTTGGTATTACTCACCAGTTATCTGCCCCATACACTCCTCAGCAAAATGGCGTCGTGGAGCGCAAGAACAGGACTCTCGTTGAGATGGCTCGCACTATGCTTGATGAATACAAGACACCTCGTCACTTCTGGCCTGAGGCTATTGATATTGCGTGCCACATCATCAACAGGGTATATCTTCCCAAATTCTTCAAAAAGACCTCATATGAACTCCTCACTAACAAGAAACCCAATGCGAGTTATTTCAAAGTCTTCGGTGCTAAATGTTGGATTAGAGATCATCATCAAAATTCTAAATTTGCACCGAAAGCACATAAAAGTTTTATGATTGGTTACGGAAAGGACTTGCACACCTACAAAGTCTTCAACACCTATCACCACAAGGTTGTTGAAACTGTAGATGTGTGGTTTGATGAAACTAACAGCTCGCAAAAAGAGCACCTACCTCCTGTGCTAGATGAAATGTCACCTGAGGAATCCATCAAGTTTAAGGCTACTAAGGATGTCATACCCACTGAAGAATCTGCTGAAGAAGTCAGTCCAGAATGTGAAGAAAATCATGCTGGTGCATCTGAGGAAAATGGCTCTGAAGAAAATGTTGAGCCCAATCAACATCGTTAACTTGCTCATCCTCACATTGCTAATGAAGTGCAGATTGAGAAAATCATCAACGACATCGACGCATCAGGTCCTCTCACACGCTCAAGAGCTTCACATTTGTCTAATTTTTGTGGGCACTTTGATTTGTCTCTATCACAGAGCCCACCAAAGTTGATGACGCATTTCGGGAGCCTAAGTGGATTCAAGCGATGCAAGAGGAATTACATCAATTCAAGCTCAACAATGTCTGGGAACTTCTCAAGCGACCAGACCCACACAAGTACAATATCATCAGTACCAAATGGATCTACCACAACAATCAAGATGAAAATGTCCTTGTGGTGAGGGATAAGGCTCGTCTTGTAGCTCAAGGCTACACACAGGTTGAAGGAATTGATTTTGGTGAAACTTTTGCACCTATTGCTAGACTTGAGGCTATTCGCATATTGCTTGCTTATGCTAACCATCATAATATCATCTCATATCAAATGGATGTGAAAAGTGCATTCCTCAATGGTAAGCTTGTGGAAGAAGTATATGTTGCTCACCCCCAGGTTTTGAAGATCATAAGCATCCTGACAAAGTCTTCAGACTCAATAAGGCCCTCTATGGCCTCAAGCAGGCCCCTTGGGCGTGGTATGATACACTGAAGGAATTCCTCATGAAGAAGGGCTTCAAACCTGGTTTGCTTGTCCCAAATATTTTCACCAAAACATATGCTGATGAATTATTAGTGTGCCAAATATATGTTGATGATATTATCTTTGGGTGTACTAACCAACGTTACAGTGACGAATTTGCCTATATGATGAGTGAGGAATATCAAATGTCTATGATGGGAGAATTGAAATTCTTCTTAGGTCTTCAAATTCGTCAACAACGCAATGGCATTTTCATATCTCAAGAGAAATACCTCAAGGATGTGTTGAGGAAATTCGGCATGCAAGATTGCAAAGGCGTCAAAATCCCTATGCCCACAAATGGCCATCTATGCACTGATGAAAATGGTAAAGACTTCGATCAAAAGGTATACCACTCCATGATTGGCTTTTTATTGTATCTATGTGCATCTAGGCCAGATAGTATGCTTAGTATTTGCATGTGTGCCTGTTTTCAAGCTACACCGAAGGAATCACACCATAAGGCTGTGAAACATATTCTTCGATATCTAGCTCACACTCCAACACTTGGATTATGGTATCCCAAGGGCTCGGTTGTTTATCTCACTACATATTCTGACTCTGACTATGCTAGTGATCGAGTGGATCCCAAGTCAACATCAGGCACATGCAATTTCTAAGATGATCCTTGGTATGTTGGTCCTCGAAGAAGCAGAACTACGTATCACTGTCTACTGCTGAAGCTGAGTACATTGCTGCTGGCTCTTGCTGTGCTCAATTGCTATGGATGAAGCAAACCCAAAGACTACAACATCAACATGAAGAATGTGCCACTATACTGCAACAATGAGAGTACCATCAAGATTGCGCATAACCCAGTTCAGCACTCGAAGACAAAGCACATCCAGATTTGTCATCATTTTCTTCGAGATCATGTGTTGAAGGGTGACATCTCCATCGAACACGTGAAGACTGAAGAACAGCTAGCGGATATCTCCACAAATCCCTTGGATAGGAAGAGATTTAGCAAGTTGTGGTGTGAGCTAAATATCTTAGAATCTTCGAATGTTCTTTGAAAGGACACACATCCTAACACTTATGCAAAATTGATGACTTAGATGTGCGACACACGAAGTAACATTTTTCTTCAATCAATGAAGATGAACCCTCTAAGTGTTAAAAAATTAACGAATAATTTGATTCTCAGAACCGTAAGACAATTGTACGCGGTGTCTGAAATCATCATTCTTATACGGTGGGTCACGCCACCAACAAATGTTGAAAATCTTCAATTTGAGTTTTCCTTCATTTTTGCAAATTCTTCAACTTGCAAAGTCTTCAACCTTTTTCGACTGGTGTTCTTCATTGAATATATATATATATATATATATATATATATATATATATATATGAGTTTTTCATGTCCTCAACAACATTCACTTATTGCTAATTCTTCAAGTTGAATTTTCTTCTAAGTGAATGTGATCGGACCCGTTCCCCCTCTATGCGAAACTCAACCCAGTTTGTTCACAAATTCTTCATGTACGTTCTATTTGAAATGCGTTCAAAATCTTCACTGTGTCCTTGTCAGTTGAAGAATTTGCGAACGAAACATTAAAATTTTCATATGAATTTTCGGCTTTTGCCGCTCAAACCGTTTCGCATCCATGATAGATTAAACTACTCACCCACTATCTCCACCTCTCTGTACGTGGGTGACACATGTCGTTAGGATGGCAAGGGTCAGGGGCACATTCGTCCAAATTCTTCGGACAGGCAGTTTTTCACTGTGGCTATAAATACCCCCTCCCTTCCTCAGACTTCATTTACTCCTCTCGACCTCTCCTCGCTCAAGCTCTCAGACCTAGCACCGCCGCTACACTCCATCGTCTCCGGTGAGGAAGAGCTTCACTGCCTCGACCTCGTCGCAGTCGTACTCACGCCGGCCACAGAAATCTTTACTCCGTCGCCGCCGTAGCTGTCTCCCACCGCCAAGTTAGGGCGTGAGAGATCTGAATGGACGAACTTCTCCATCTCCACTTCCAGTTCATCGTGTTCTTCGTCCAGGATAATTAAAATCTGATTTTACTACCCTACATTGATTCACATGATTTTCACAAAATCTTCAAAAGGTGTTTATTCCTCAACTTCCCAATCCTTAAACACCCAGTTGCATCAGTACCTTGATTTGTTTCTCTAAGCTATGTTTTTTCCTCAAGATTCCTCAATTGTGCGGATTGTTAAAACTATACAACTCTGGAACCTAAGTCAAGAACACTTAGTGAAATTCCTCAAGACACCCATGGTCAAATTCCTCAAACTTGATACTTTTTGAAAAATTTCTGAGAACGCGTATGACCACTCCAAATTCTTCGCACCTATACTCTGTTAACAGGTACAAAATGTCTGCTGCTGAATCACTAGGTTCTCATCAACTTAACTCATTTGTAGTGTTCCTCGAAGATAAGTTGCATACTTCCTCAGAAACATCAATTGTTTCAAAATCCTCAACTGAAGAAAATGGCTGACAGTAGAAGACCTCAGAAGGCAGGAAAAAAGCCAGAGACAAACACTGCGTTTGAAATCCCTGAAGATATTTCTGCTGAGTATTGCACACCTGATGAAGCCACACATGGCAAAGAAAACAATAATCAGCTCAAAGTGCGCATACAGAAGATTGAAAGAAGATGGGCTAAGGAATGGAGGGAATATCGTTATGTTACTCCCAAGTACATGAAGAAATTCACAGTTAACCCTCAATGTCTAAGACCACCATTGGCTCCAAGCCAAGTAGCCAACCCCTCAAGCATCACACGTGGTGAGGAATTTCCCAAGGTATGGGCCAAGCGCCAAGCCAAGTTGGCTAAAGTAGCAAAGGAAGCAGTGAAGAAATTCAATGAAGATTCTGCTGCTGTTGAGGCCTCTGCTAGCAAGCCTAAGAAGGCTTTGCCGAAGAAATCAGCTGTGAAGCCAAGTTCCTAAACAGCAATGCCCTCACGGCCAAGTACAAAGCCCTCACTGGAAATTACTCAGGCAACCTCCTCAAGGGCAGCTCCAATTCCCTCTGTTGTCACGAAATCCTCAACTGCTGCTGGAAAGTCCTCAACGCCTGTGCATCTTGCCACATGTCAAAGGACCACATGATTTTCTATTGCTTCATGAGCATCTGCAAGTTCCTCATCTCCACCACAGTCCACAACAGGTCCATCCTTGTTGGAAAAAAAGTCCACTACTGGATGCGGCTCGAGGCCAAGTCCTCATAAGAAGCAAGTTGCTTTTCAAGTTCCGTCTAGTGAAGATGAATTTGATGATGAAGTACTTGCGTAGATCATCAAATAGATGCAAGAAAGGGCCGCTAGAGCCAAAGGCAGTGATGTGCCCCTCATGCTGGATCCGAAGAAGATCCTTGATTTCATTGACCTATGCCACAAGGATCCCAACACTCCTCTGCCTGACTTAAACCTCACTCCTGGTCAAAGTCACATGTTGACGGCCTTCATAAGTGAAGAAAAATGGAAATTTGAAAAGGGATGGCAAGTCAAGAAAGCTTAGTACAAGAAGGAGCAATTTCTAAAGAAATTTTTTCTGAACTTGTCTCTTGAAGAACTTCTGGCTCTCTAAAAGGAGATTAAAGATCTCAATGATGAATTTGACACCTGTTATGTAGAGTGGCTAGGTGCCAAGGTCAGATTCGTCAAACTCTCCAAGACCCTCAAGCTGAATGTTGCAGCTCCATCGCAATAAGAAATTCCTCAGATTGAAGCATCTGCTCAGCCCACTGACGGAAATGCTACCACAGCTGATGAAAATCAGGCTGCTGATGACACTGGGAGTACCTGGGCCGCTGAATAAATTCCAGCTTGTGAAGAAATTGCTAGGGCAACCTCCAATGTTGCGCGTGAAGAACAACCCAGGCTAGCTGAAGAATCTGCTGATGCGCCTGAAGAAACTGAACATGTCAGGGCGGCTGCATCAGTCATGCCTGAAGACACTGGACCAACTTCATCTTCTCCTCCTACAAAGTCATCAAAGATGAAGCATGTCAACCTTCCTTCTGCATTATAAGTGAAGAAAACCAAAGCTATAGAGAAGGCAGCTGTGAAGAAAAGGAAAACATCAACAACTGTAGAGTCCTTAGCTCCTATGAAAGTGAAGACTTTGACAAATTCCTTCACTAACCCCATTGATGTTGTTCCAATCTCTATTGTGCCATCAAAGGAAATTGTACCTTTTGGTGAAGAATATGTCATTCCAGATGACATTGATGAAGAGAATCCTTCTGCTGCTTCTTTAGAGAAGTGGGACAACGAAATTAAAGTGGATGATATCCCTTCAACCCCACTAGTATCATCACCCATGCCTCAGTTCACAGTTCAAGAGGCAGGCGTTGAAGAAATGGAAGAAGATGAGGATGTGGACGTTGGTTCTACAACACCAGTTCTAAATGATGACTATTGGGAAAGACTTCATCCCAATTCACCATTGAGCACTCCTCTGCACCAAATTCCTCAGTCCCCTGTGCAAACTGAAGAAACTCAAATAGGGTCTGAAGGACGTCAAACATTTGTTCTTTCCATCCCAGAAGAAATTCCAGCTGCAACAACTGAAGAAATTGAAACTCAACAAGCTGCTAAAGAACCTGAAGCTTCAATTCCTCAGGTAGCAGCTCCAGAGATCTTGAAGCAAGAGGATGTGAAGTCTAGCACTGCAAATCTTCAGCCCAAGCAGCAAAATCCTCACACTAAAAGGCCAAAATTCAAAGCTGATGATTTCTTCGTTGAGCACCATTTCTTCATGGATTTCAATCCTTATGACTCAACAAGACTTCGACGCAAGCGGTTCTGGACTGCCAGTCAGATGAACTTCTATTCATCACTTTTATTTGATAAGGACAAGGTATTTGAGCACCGTCAAATTCCTCATGCAGATATGGAGTCTCTCCCGTGCTTCCAACCTGTCGTCAATGTTCTTCATGACGCTGGGCTTTTGAACTTCTATGATGACATCTGCGGCTGGAATGAAGAACTAATTCTTCAGTTCTATGCCACTCTGCACCTCACTGGAAATGTGGCTGATGTGAATTCATGGGTGCTTTATCGGATGACTGAGAACAAGCACTATAAAGCCTTGGCCTCTGAACTGCTTCATGTCGTTCCAGTCAGTCCTCCTTCTAAAGGCGCAAGGCTTATATATGAAGAACATGAGCTTCCAAATCATATGATGCAAGTGCTAATGAAGCCTTTGAAGCTAGGCCAAGCTCCAAGAACCACATTTCTTGTGAAGGAATTGCTATATGTGCCAAGGACAATCTATCGCATTTTAAACAAAACTCTCAGTACAATCAAAGGCCACAACTCTGAAGAAGAAAAGGTTGTTGGCATCATGAAGAATCTTCTATTCAACATCATACATGGCATCCCCATCAACTACCATGATTTCTTCATGAGGACTTTGTCTAATGCTGCTCTGTCACCTTTTGAGTTGAAGCCTTATGCTCCCTAGATCATGAAATTCATCAGATCAAGGTCTTCAATTCATTACAAGGAAGATTGTCAGAATCATCTAATCTATTTGCCTCCCATTGCAGTCCTCAAAAGGACTATTTCCTCGGCTGATGAGAAAGGCAAAGCTGCTATTATTCATGAAGGCACTCGTCCATGGGATGGTTAGTTTTGCAAAGCTGCATCTTATTCCACCAATGACGACTCTGCAACCTAAGACTCTGCCGCAAAAGCTTCAAAGAAAAATCCTCAAGCCACTGCTCCCCAAGTGATGACTGACCGTGAGCTTCTCCTAAGTCTTCATAAGAAGATCGATCGAATTCACAAGTGGGTCAAGCGTCAATTTGGCTCAATTCTTCGAAATATGACTGTCACTCAAAACACTATGAAGAAAACACCATTACTACTTGCATGAAGTCTTTGATAACACTTGGGCCATATTGTCTCACCTCTACGGTGATGAAGACCTCAAGCAGATGAGATTTCAACAGGACTTTGACTGGTCTCAACCTCCTTCGAAGAAATTCAAGAAGGTCAAAGTTCCTAAGCTCGTCACCAGTTCATATTCTTCATCGCACGATACAGATGAAGTTGAAGACTTGAATGACACTGTGGCAGGCCCTACATCAATGGACGACCCCAACAACATTGGCGCTCCTCCCTCGACATCATGATGATATTCTTCTGGGGCGTTAGTCATCATTTTTCTGTCCCTTTTGGTCATTCAATGACAAAGGGGGAGAAATTTGAGTTAGTCTTCAAGCGAGTCTCTTATATATGGGCGTTTTTTTAAGTTACAACTCTTGCTCTTCTGATGTGTTTGCTCTGATGAGTTGTAAACTTAAGTCCTATGGTGCTCTGATACTTTTGAACTGCTTTCTGCATGCTTATTTCCTCAAGTACTTTAATGCACGCATGCTGAATTTCATCAGGCACCATATTTCATCATCATTTCAAATTCTTCATATCAATATGTTAAATGTGTGTATGAATTACAAGATATAGGGGGAGATCTCCATGATATTACTCTACAATGTGAATTTTCTATTGAAAGCAAATTCCTCAAATATGCACATCTTCAGGGGGAGTTCTTCTATATCTTGCAATCAAATTCCTCAGTATCTTTACACTTCATATGTTTATCCCCGTTGAAAACTTAACCTATTTGTCATCAATCACCAAAAGGGGGAGATTGTAAGTGCATCTAGTGCCCCTTAGTGACTTTGGTGTATTGAATACTTATAGGTTAAGGGACTAATGTGTTTGTGAGTGTACGCAGGTTCTATAAGTCTATGAGGAGTTTGATATTTACGATGAAAGTCGACCCCTGAAAATGAATCTATTCAGTTGAAGACTTTGGTTTTCTTGAAGACTCTGAAAGTGGCGAAATTGGTGTGACCTTGAAGACTTTGATATTGATGCGAGGATTATGAAGCGTGAAGACATTTGTTTTCGTAGTTTCATTTTCTCTTTCTTGTGTCATACTTCCTCCGTTCCTAAATATTTGTCTTTCTAGACATTTCAAATGGACTACCACATACGGATGTATGTAGACATATTTTAGAGTGTGGATTCACACATTTTTCTCCGTATGTAGTCACTTGTTGAAATGTCTAGAAAGACAAATATTTAGGAATAGAGGGAGTAGGAAACACCGTACTGTTAAAGGGGGTCAAGATAAAACTAAGGAAACACTTTCCAAGTGATGCTCATCTCAAATCCTACACATACCCAATCCTTTCGAGTGAAGCCATTGGAAATCTCATACAGTTCAGTCAATTTCTTCAGTGACAGAGACATAGATCTTCTATTCTCGGAGGAATCTGTCCTGACTACAGAGTTAGGAATTTGCTGGTGTAGATTGCTTACAAGTGAGGAACATGATAGCCCTGAGGAATTTGAGAGCTCAAATTTCCGACCGTTGTTGTGCTATGCGCCAACTGTCCAAAAGATCCAATCCACCTAACAGTCATATCATTGAAGGGCATTTATGTCTTATCATGTCGGGCTGCTCCTAGGCTATAAATAGCCGCCCCCTACAACCACTAGCTGGTTAGCTGCTCGGAGAGAAACTGATACTTGTCATTGAGAGCATCCCATCCTCCGAAGACTTTGAGCAAAAATCATCTGTGGAGGAAACGCAAACCCAAACACCTACAACCCAAAGTGATTGAGCATCACTGAAGAGATTGTTCCAGTGTGGAACCGATGCTTGTTACCTTTGAGGACTGTGCATCCTCGAGACGGTTAGGCGTCATGGTCTAGAGCATCCAAGAGGAATTGTGGATTGCCGAGTGACCGAGTATGTGAAGGTTTGGAAGTCACCTGAAGACTTACTACAAGTGATTGGGCGAGGTTTGTGTGACTTTAGCTCAAGGAGAATACGGTCAGGACTGTGTGTCTAGGACTTTGTGTCCTCAGGTTTAAATACCTAGCCGCTCCAACCAGATGTACGACTGTCATAGCAGTTGGAACTGGTCTACCCAATCATCGTCTTCACCAAGCTACTAGTTCTATTTCCTCAACCCTTTTATTTCCTCATTCATGTATTGATGAAATTGATCATTACTGTCTGAAGACTTTGACTGAAAACTTTCATCAATCCTAATTCTTCAGTCACTTTGTCTTCAGCCTACTTATCCTATTTACATGCTACCTGTGCTCTATGTATGTTTCATTTCATCATGATGACTATGATACTCCTTTGTTATGTGATGACCCACAAGTATAGGGGATCAATTGTAGCCTTTTCAATAAGTAAGAAAGTCGAACCCAATGAGGAGCAAAAGGAAATGAAAAATGGTTTTCAGCAAGGTAATGTCTGCAAGTGCTGAAATTGTAAGTAACAGAGTAGTTTGATAGCAAGATATTTTGTAAAGAGAAAGTAATGATAATAGTAACAAAAGTGCAGCATGGTAGACCAATCCTTTTGAGGTAAAGGACAGGCCAAAACGGTCTCTTATAATAAGCAAAGCATTCTTCAGGGTACATGGGAATTTCATCTAGTCACTTTCATCATGTTGATTCGATTCGTGTTCCCTACTTTGATAATTTGATATGTGGGTGGACCGGTGCTTAGGTGCTGTTCTTACTTGAACAAACCTCCTGCTTATGATTAACCCCCTCGCAAGCCTCCGTAACTATGAGAAAACTATTAAGAATAACTTCTAACCATAGCATTAAACTTTTAGATCTAATCGGTCCCTTACGGAATAGCGCATAAACTAGGGTTTAAGCTTCTGTCACTCTCGCAACCCATCATCTAATAACTACTCCACAATGCATTCCCTTAGGCCCAAATATGGTGAAGTGTCATGTATTCAACGTTCACATGACACCACTAAGGGAATCACAACATACATACTATCAAAATATCGAACACATATCAAGTTCATATGATTACTTGCAACATGATTTCTCCGGTGACCTCAAGAACAAAAGTAACTACTCACAAGTGATAAACATGCTCAGGATCAGAGGGTTATTAAATACAATATTGGATTAGAACATATAATCTTCCACCAAATAAACCATATAGTAATCAACTACAAGATGTAATCAACACTACTAGTCACCCACAAGCACCAATCTATAGTTCCGGTACAAATATTGAACACAAGAGATGAACTAGGGTCTAAGCGGAGATGGTGTTGTTGAAGATGTTGATGGATATTTCCCTCCCCAAGATGGGAGAGTTGTTGGTGATGATGATGACGATGATTTCCCCCTCCGGGAGGGAAGTTCCCTCGGCGGAATCGCTCCGTGGGAGTGCAAAAGTGCTCCTGCCTAAGTTCCGCCTCGAGACGGTGGCGCTCTGTCCTGAAAGTCCTCTCCTGATTTTTTTTCTAGGTCAAAATGACATATATACCAGAAGATGGGCACCGGAGATGGGCCGAGGGGAGCACAACCCACCAGGGCACGTCTGGGCTCCCTGGCGCGCCCAGGTGGGTTGTGCCCACATGGTTGGTCCCCTCTAGTACCTATTGGCTCCAACATTCCTCAAATATTCCATAAAAAATCTCCTTAAAGTTTCAGCTCGTTTGGAGTTGTGAAGAATATGTGTCCTCATGTAGATTTTCCAGGTCCAAATATCCAGCTACCGGAATTCTCCCTCTTTGTGTGTACCTTGCATATTCTGAGAGAAAAGGCATTAGAATTACTCCAAAAAGCATTATTATGCATAAAAACATCATAAATAACAATAGGAAAACATGATGCAAAATGTACATATCAACTCCCCCAAGCTTAGACCTCACTTGTCCTCAAGTGAAAAACTGAAATTGAAAAACATGTCCACATGCTTAGAGAGAGAGGTGTCGATAAAAACAAAATACGGACATAGAAGCATCATGTTGATTACTATAACAACAACAAACTTTAACATAAACCCTTCATCATAGAACTTTTATCATAGACTTCTCATGAATAAGTAACAATTCATCACACTATTGAAGTATAAAGCATAAACTCTATTATAAACGAACAAACTATGTTCTTAGTCAACTTTGCAACTACAAATCATCATCTTTTCAGGAAGGGTCACGTATCAGAGCCTTTAGGCAAGTCCACGATATGTCCATTTTGCATCATGTTTTCCTACTGTTATTTATGTTGTTTTATTGTATAATAATGCTTTTTGGAGTAATTCTAATGCCTTTTCCCTCATAATATGCAAGGTATGCACCAAGGGGGAGAATTCTGGCAGCTGGAAATCTGGACCTGAAAAAGCTACGTCAAGCTACCTATTCTGCACAACTCAAAATGAGCTAAAACTTCCCGAGGAATTTCTATGGAATATTTAATAAATATTGCAGCAAATAAGTACCAGAGGAGGGCCACCAGGTGGGCACAACCCACCTGGGCACGCAGGAGGCCCAAGCGCGCCCTGGTGGGTGTTGCCCTCCTCGGCCCACCTCCGGTGCCCAGCTTCTGGTATATAAGTCTTTTTGACCTAAAAAAATCAGATGAGGACATTCGGGATGAAGCGCCATCGCCTCGAGGCAGAACTTGGGCAGGAGCACTTTTGCCCTCCGGTGGAGTGATTCCACCGGGGGAACTTCCCTTCCGGAGGGGGAAATCATCGTCATCATCATCACCAACAACTCTCCCATCTTGGGGAGGGCTATCTTCATCAACATATTCGAAGCACCAACTCTTCTCAAACCCTAGTTCATCGCTTGTGTTCAATCTTTGTATCAAAACTATAGATTGGTGCTCGTGGGTGACTAGTAGTGTTGATTACATGTTGTAGTTGATTACTATATGGTTTATTTGGTGGAAGATTATATGTTCAGATCCATTATGCTATTTAATACCCCTCTGATCTTGATCATGGTTATCACTTGTGAGTAGTTACTTTTGTTCTTAAGGTCACGGGAGAAATCATGTTGCAAGTAATCATGTGAACTAGATATGTGTTCGATATTTTGATGATATGTATGTTGCCATTCTCTTAGTGGTGTCATGTGAACGTCAACTACATGACACTTCACCATATTTGGGCCTAAGGGACTGCATTGTGGAGTAGTTATTAGATGGTGGGTTGCGAGAGTGACAGAAGCTTATACCCCAGTTTATGCGCTATTCCGTAAGGGACCAATTGGATCCAAAAGTTTAATGCTATGGTTAGAAGTTATTCTTAATACTTTTCTCGTACTTGCGGATGCTTGCGAGAGGGTTAATCATAAGTAGGAGGTTTGTTCAAGTAAGAATAGCACCTAAGCACCAGTCCACCCACATATCAAATTATCAAAGTACCAAACACGAGTTAAGCCAACATGATGAAAGTGACTAGATGAAATTCCTGTGTACCCTCAAGAACACTTTGCTTATCATAAGAAACCATTTTGGCCTGTCCTTTGCCTCAAAAGTATTGGGCTACCTTGCTGCACTTTCGTTACTACTATTGTTACTTGCTCATTACAAATTATCTTGCTATCAAACTACTCAGCTACTTACAATTTTAGTACTTGCAGACAATATCTTGCTGAAAACCATTTGTCATTTCATTCTGCTCCTCGTTGGGTTTGACACTCTTACTTATATAAAAGGCTAAAATTGACCCCATTTACTTGTGGGTCATCAAGGCTATTTTCTGGCCGTTGCCGAGGAGTGAAGCGCTCTTGGTAAGTGAAAATTGGTAAGGAAACATTATTACTACATGCTGAAATTTATTGTCACTTGCTACTATGGAAAACAATCCTTTGAGGGGTTTGTTTGGGGTATCTTCACCTCGAGCAGAACCACAATTAGTTTCCCCTCAACCTACTGCACCTACTGAAAATATTGAATATGAAATTCCTTGGGGTATGTTAGAACAACTGCTAGTTAATCCTTATGCAGGAGATGGAACCGAACATCCTGATATGCACATGATATATGTGGATGAAATTTGCGGATTTTTTAAGCTAGCAGGTTTGCCCAGAGATGAAGCTAAGAAGAAGGTTTTCCCTTTATCTTTGAAGGTAAAGGCATTGACATGGTATGGGCTATGCGATGATATTGGATCTTGGAACTGGAACCGTTTGAAATTGGAATTTCATCAGAAATTTTATCCTATGCATCTAGTTCATCATGATCGAAATTATATATATATTTTTTAGCCTCGTGAAGGAGAAAGTATCTCTCTAGCTTGGGGGAGGCTTAAGTCAATGTCATATTCATGCCCCAATCATGAGCTCTCGAGAGAAATTATTATTCAGAATTTTTATGCTTGGCTTTCTTGTAATGATCAATCCATGCTCGATACTTCTTGTACTGGTTCTTTTATGAAGAAAACTAATGAATTTCGATCGGATCTTTTGGAAAGAATTAAACGCAACTCTGAAGATTGGGAACTCGACGAAGGTAAGGAGTCAGGTATTGAACCTAAGTTTGATTGTGCTAAATCTTTTATGAATACCGATGCTTTTCAAAAGTTTAGCACTAAATATGGACTTGACTCTGAGATAGTAGCCTCCTTCTGTGAATATTTTGCTACTCATGTTGATCTCCCTAAGGATAAGTGGTTTAAATATAACCCACCAATTAAAGAAGAAATTAAAGAACCGGTAAAAGATAAAGAAGAAACCATCATTTACAATGTTGATACAGTTGTTCCCACTGCTTATATTGAAAAAACACCTTTCCCTATTAGTATCAGGGAACATGCTAAAGCTTCAACTGTGGTTAACAAAAGTTATGTTAGAACACGCAAACCATCTGAACAAATCAAAGTTAAACCTAGTGTTGCTATCGTTAAAGATCTCTTAGTTGATAATATTGATGGGCATGTTATTTACTTTTGTGGTGAAGCTTCTAGAATTGCCAAACCTGAAGGAAAAGATAAACATAGACCAGTTATTGGCATGCCTGTTGTCTCAGTTAAGATAGGAGATCACTGTTATCATGGGTTATGTGGCCTAGGTGCTAGTGTGAGTGCTATTCCTTTCTACTTATATCAAGAAATTGAAGATGAAATTGCGCCTGCTGAAATAGAAGGCATAGATGTCACTACTAAACTTGCTAATAGAGATACTATATCACCAATTGGTATTCTTAGAGATGGTGAAGTCTTGTGTGGGAAAATAAAATACCCTACTGATTTTCTTGTTCTTAGCTCCCCACAAGATGAATTTTGTCCCATTATTTTTGGTAGACCTTTCTTGAACACCGTTAATGCCAAAATAGATTGTGAGAAACAAACTATCGGTGCTAGCTTTGGTGATCAATCTCATGAGTTTAATTTTTCCAAGTTTAGTAAACAACCTTGATACGTCTCCAACGTATCTATAATTTTTGATTGTTCCATGCTATTATATTACCCCTTTTGGATGTTTATGGGCCTTATATTACACATTTATACCATTTTTGGGACTAACCTATTAACCGGAGGCCCAGCCCACATTGCTGTTTTATTGCCTGTTTCAGTATTTCGAAGAAAAGGAATATCAAACGGAGTCCAAACGGAATGAAACCTTCGGGAGCATTATTTTTAGGAAGAATATGATCCGGGAGACTTGGAGTGCAAGCCAGGGGATCATCGAGGGAGCCACGAGACAGGGAGGTGCGCCCACCCCCCTGGGTCTGCCCTACCCTCTCGTGGGCCCCTCGTGGCTCCACCGACCGACTTCTTTCGCCTAAATAAGCCTACGTACCCTAAAACCATTGAATATCATGATAGATCGAGAGTTCCACCACCGCAAGCTTCTGTAGCCACCAAAAACCTCTCGGGAGTCTGTTCTGGCACCCTACCGGAGGGGGAACCCATCACCGGTGGCCATCTTCATCATCCCGGCGCTCTCCATGAAGAGGAGGGAGTAGTTCACCCTCGGGGCTGAGGGTATGTACCAGTAGCTATGTGTTTGATCTCTCTCTCTCTCTCTCGTGTTCTCTCTATGGGACGATCTTGATGTATCATGAGCTTTGCTATTATAGTTGAATCTTATGATGTTTCTCCCCCTCTACTCTCTTGTGATGAATTGAGTTTCCCTCTTGAAGTTATCTTATCGGATTGAGTCTTTGATTTGAGAACACTTGATGTATGTCTTGTTGTGTTTATCTATGGTGACATGGGATATCACGTGCCACTTGATGTATGTTTTGGTGACCAACTTGCGGGTTCCGCCCATGAACCTATGCATAGGGGTTGGCACGCGTTTTCTTGACTCTCTGGTAGAAACTTTGGGGCACTCTTTGAAGTACTTTGTGTTGGTTGGATGAATCTGTGATTGTGTGATGCATATCGTATAATCATGCCCACGGATACTTGAGGTGACAATGGAGTATCTAGGTGAAATTAGGGTTTTGGTTGATTTGTGTCTTAAGGTGTTATTCTAGTACGAACTATTGAATAGATTGATCCGAAAAAATGACTTTGAGGTGGTTTTGTACCGTACCATAATCTCTTTGTTTGTTCTCGGCTATTAGTTGCTTTGGAGTGACTCTTTGTTGCATGTTGAGGGATTGTTATATGATCTATCTATGTTATTATTGTTGAGAGAACTTGCACTAGTGAAAGTATGAACCCTATGCCTTGTTTCCTATCATTGCAATACCGTTTACGCTCACTTTTATCATTAGTTACCTTGTTGTTTTTATATTTTTCAGATTACAAAAACCTATATCTACTATCCATATTGCACTTGTATCACCATCTCTTCCCCGAACTAGTGCACCTATACAATTTACCATTGTATTGGATGTGTTGGGGACACAAGAGACTCTTTGTTATTTGGTTGCAGGGTTGCTTGAGAGAGACCATCTTCATCCTATGCCTCCTACAGATTGATAAACATTAGGTCATCCACTTGAGGGAAATTTGCTACTGCCTACAAACGTGTGAACTTGTAGGACCAACAACGTCTACAAGAAGAAGGTTGTGTAGTAGACATCAAACCTAATAAGAAATATTTGCCTAATAAGGATGAGATTACTAGTCTTGCTTCTATTGCTATACCTCCTACTGATCCTTTGGAACAATATTTGCAAGACCATGAAAATGATTTGCATATGCGTGAAAGAAATGAAATAGATATAATGTTTTTTGAACAACAACCTCTGCTTAAACACAATTTTCCTATTGGAACTCTAGGAGGTCCTCCTCCACCTAAAGGTGATCCTGTGTTTGAATTAAAACGATTGCCAAACACTTTGAAATATGCTTATCTTGATGAAAAGAAGATATATCCTGTTATTATTAGTGCTAACCTTTCAGAACATGAAGAAGAAAGATTACTGAAGGTTCTAAGGAAGCACATGGCCGCTATTGGATGTACTCTTGATGATCTTAGGGCATTAGTCCCACGCTATGTCAGTACAAGATTAATATGGAACCTGATTCTAAACCCGTTGTTGATCACCAATGTCGGTTAAATCCGAAAATGAAAGAAGTGGTAACAACGGAAATATTGAAACTTCTGGAAGCAGGTATAATCTATCCTATAGATGATAGTAGATGGGTAAGTCCTCTTCGTTGTGTCCCTAAGAAAGGAGGTATTACTGTTGTTCCTAATGATAAGAATGAGTTTATTCCACAAAGAATTGTCACGGGCTATAGAATGGTAATTGATTATATAAAATTAAATAAAGCTACTAGAAAATATCATTACCCTCTGCCTTTTATTGATCAAATGCTAGAAAGATTATCCAAGCACACACATTTTTGCTTCCTTGATGGAGACTCTGGCTTTTCACAAAGACCTATTTTACAATCTGATCAAGAAAAGACCACTTTTACTTGTCCTTTTGGAACATTTGCTTATAGACGTATGCCTTTTGGTTTATGTAATGCACTTGCTACCTTTCAAAGATGTATGACTGCTATATTCTCTGATTTTTGTGAAAAGATTGTTGAGGTTTTCATGGATGACTTTTCTGTTTATGGGAAGTCTTTTGATGATTGTTTAAGCAATCTTGATCGAGTCTTGTAGAGATGTAAATAAACAAATCTCGTCTTGAATTGGGAGAAGTGCCACTTTATGGTTAACAAAGGTATTGTCTTGGGCCATAAAATTTCTGAAAGAGGCATTGAGGTGGACAAAACCAAGGTTGATGCAATTGAGAAAATGCCATGTCCTAAAGATATCAAAGGTATTCGTAGTTTCCTTGGTCATGCTGGTTTCTATAGAAGGTTTATCAAAGACTTTTCTAAAATACTAGGCCTCATACTAATCTTTTGCAAAAGGATATTCCCTTTGTGTTTGATGATGATTGTATGGAAGCCTTTGAAACACTAAAGAAAGCCTTAATACTGCATCTGTTGTTCAACCACTTGATTGGGACTTGCCTTTCGAGATTATGTGTGATGCTAGTGATTATGCTGTTGGTGTTCTTCTAGGAAAAAGAGTTGATAAGAAACTAAATGTTATTCATTATGCTAGTAAAACTCTAGACAATTCTCAACTAAACTATTCTACTACCAAAAAAGAATTCTTAGTAGTGGTGTTGGCTTGTGATAAATTCAGATCTTACATTGTTGATTCTAAAGTAATTGTTCACACCGATCATGCTACTATAAAATATCTTATGGAAAAGAAATATGCTAAACCTAGACTCATTAGGTGGGTTCTTCTGCTACAAGAATTTGATTTGCATATCATTGATAGGAAAGGAGCAGAGAACCCTGTAGCTGATAACTTGTCTAGACTTGAAAATATTCTTGATGACCCACAACCAATTAATGATAGCTTCCCTGATGAACAACTAGTTGCAATAAGTGTTTCTCGTAGTACATCTTGGTACGCTGACTATGCTAATTCTATTGTTGCTAAATGTATACCACCTAGCTTCACATACAAACAAAAGAAAAATTTCTTCTATGATTTAAGACACTACTTTTAGGATGACCCACATCTTTAGAAAGAAGGCGTAGATGGTATTATTAGACGTTGTGTACCTGAACATGACATGAACAAATCCTACGGAAATGTCACTATGAAGCTTATGGAGGACGTCACGCGGGGAGACAGAACCGCTCATAAGGTATTGCAATCTGGTTTTTACTAGCCTACTCTCTTCAAGGATACCCATAAGTTCGTCCCATCGTGTGATGAATGCCAAAGGATAGGTAATATCGGTAAGCGTCAAGAAATGCTATGAATTATTCACTTGCTGTTGAACCATTTGATGTTTGGGATTTGATTCCATGGGACCTTTTCCTTCCTCTAATGGGTATACACATATTTTGGTCGATGTTGATTATGTTACTAAATGGGTAGAAGCTATTCCAACCAGTAGCGCTGATCACAACACCTCTATTAAAATACTTAAGGAAGTTGTTTTCCCAAGGTTTGGAGTCCCTAGATATTTAATGACTGATGGTGGTTCACACTTTATTCATGGTGCTTTCCCTAAAATGCTTGCTAAGTATGATGTTAACCACAGAATTTAGTCACCTTATCATCCTCGGTCTAGTGGTCAAGTTGAACTTAGAAATAGAGAAATAAAACTAATCTTACAAAAGGCTGTCAATAGGTCCCAGAAGAATTGGTCTAAGAAATTAGATGATGCACTTTGGGCTTATAGAACGGCTTAGAAAAATCCTATGGGTATGTCTCCATATAAAATGGTTTATGGAAAAGCTTGTCATTTACCTCTTGAGTTAGAACACAAAGCATTTTGGGCAATAAAAGAACTCAATTATGATTTCAAACTTGCTGGGGAAAAGAGGTTATTTGATATTAGCTCATTAGATGAACGGAGAACCCAGGCTTATGAAAATGCTAAGTTATTCAAAGAAAAAGTTAAAAGATGGCATGACAAAAGAATCCAAAAGCGTGAGTTCAAAGTTGGAGAATATGTTCTTTTGTACAACTCTCATTTCAGATTCTTTGCAGGAAAACTCCTCTCCAAATGGGAAGTACCCTATGTCATCGAGGAGGTTTATTGATCCGGAGCTATCAAAATAAACAATGACGAAGGGACTAACCCGAAAGTTGTCAATGGGCAACGAATAAAACACTATATCTCAGGTACGCCCATTAATGTTGAAAGCAATGTTATCCAAACTTTGATGCCGGAGGAACACATAAAGGAAACCTTCTGGAACACTCCAGAATCATGAAAAAAAGGAGGTACGTGATACAATAAGTAAATGGACTCCAAAAAATCTGCAAAAATATTTTTTGTCAGTTTTGGAATCTTTAAAAAATTAGGAAAATAAGAAACTTCCAGGAAAGTGACTCTGGTGGGCACAATTCACCAGGGCGCGCTAGGCATGCCTGGCACGCCCAGGTGGGTTGTGCCCACCTCGGGTACTTTCCGGACTCCTTTTTCTTCCGTTCTGCTTGTTCCCCAAGATAAAAAAAAATCTATATATACCTCCCGAACCTGTTAGCATCCGTATTGCGGAGAAATCTCCTATTTTCTTTTCTCTCTATTTTCCTGACAGATCTGGAACTATGTCGTCCCAAGACTCGGAGGGTGAGAGCTATGTTGTAGATTATATCACAAACTCCAAGGTTTATGGGGATGTGGAGCACTATGGCTGGACTTCGGAGGAAGAAGAAGACTTTGATCCTGAGAAGGAGGAGACAAGATCGGAGGAGGATGAAGTTCCATTGCCCCAACCTGGGGACATGCACGTTGAATTTAAGAAGTCAAGTCTCCCAAACAAAGCAAAGAGGCCTAAGATCCAGTTTATCCCTTTTCGTCTCTTGCAGGAAAATAAGCAGGACTTGTGCAAAAAGGTGTTGGAGCTTGAGTGGGAGATTCATGAACTAAAAGATGAGAATTCCGTGCTCAAGCGGAAGCTGAGGAAGGATGGCAAAGCTACTACTTCATCACCACCATCTTCTTCATCACCACCAAAAGAAAACTGAGTATTGGGTATGGGCACTCCCCTTGGATTTCGCCAAGCTTGGGGGAGGTGCCTCGGTATCGTATCAATCTCCACTATCTTTTGCCTTTACTTTCTTAGTTCGATCAATGGTTATCTTTTGTTATTAGATGAATAAAAGTTTAGTTCGATCCTCTCTTTTTGTGAGTTTTCTTAGTGATCAATCCTTGTAATCGTGTGCGAGATATAATAAAGTTTAGTTTGAGTTTTGCCTTCTTTACTTTTCTTGTTTCAATAAAAAGAAAGGAAATAAAAAGAAAAATATCATATGCTAATCTTATGGTAAGTGATGACATTACACAAGGAAAAGTACAAGTAGAAAACTTTATTGTAGATTGACAAACACAACATTGGTCAATGATGCAACTCATGAAAGAATTAATAAGGGAAGAGAAGATTCACATATAAATATACTATCATGGAAATCTTTTATGATTGTGAGCACCCACTAAATATTATATGCCAAAATTGTTGACGTTGGACAAGGAAGACAACTTAATGATTTATGTTTGTTCATATTCATATAGAAGTTATATTGTCATAGATCCTTCAACATGTGGTGCTTGCCCCTATCTTTGCTAGCCAACAACTCCGCACTAAGTAGAGATACTACTTGTGCATCCAAAACCCTTAAACCCTATGTTGTTTCAGGGTCCACCATAACTACCTATGGATTGAGTAAGATCCTTCAAGTAAGTTGTCATCGATGCAAAGGGGGCAATAAAAATTGCTTATAAAAATGTGAGATCATTTAGTGTAAGGGAAAATTGAGCATTGTATGAACTTGTGATGGTAAAGAATAAAAGCGACATGCTGCATAATAAAGGTTGCCATCATAAGGGGTAATATAATGTGATGTTCTCTTGCACTAAGGGGTTGAGCATACAAACAATAAGCGCATGTCAACCTCTGCTTCCCTCTGCGAAGGGCCTATCTTTTACTTTCATGTATTTTGTTTCATGCAAGAGTCAAAGTTTTTCTCTCCATTCCTTTTATTTTTCTCCTTTGGCAAGCATCATGTGGTGAGGAAAGATCTAGGAACATATGTCCAGTTGAATATGGGTGGCATAAGTTATTATTGTTGACATTACCCTTGAGGTGAGTGTGTTGGGAGGTGAAACTATAAGCCCCTATCTTTCTTTGTGTCCGGTTGAAACGTTTTGCTCATATGTACGCGGTGAGCGTTAGCAATCATAGAAGACTAAATGATGGTTGAGTATGTGGACTTGCCTAAAGGCTCCGATACGCGACCCTTCCTAAAAAGATGATGAATTGTAGTTGCAAAGTTTACTAAGAACATAGGTTGTCGGTTTCCAATAGAGTTTATGCTTTATACTTCAATGTTGTGATGAATTGTCACTTGTTCAAGAGAAGTCTATGATAAAAGTTTTATATTAAAGTTTGTTGTTGTTATAATAAGTCACATGATGCTGCTATGTCCGTATTTTTGTTTTAATCGACACCTCTCTCTCTAAGCATGTGGACATGTTTTTCGATTTCGGTTTTCGCTTGAGGAAAAGCAAGGTCTAAGCTTGCGGGAGTTGATACGTCCATTTTGCATCATGTTTTCCTACTGTTATTTATGTTGTTTTATTGTATAATAATGCTTTTTGGAGTAATTCTAATGCCTTTTCCCTCATAATATGCAAGGTATGCACCAAGGGGGGGAATTCCGGCAGCTGGAAATCTGGACCTGAAAAAGCTACGTCAAGCTACCTATTCTGCACAACTTCAAATGAGCTGAATGTTCCCGAACAATTTTTATGGAATATTTAATAAATATTGGAGCAAATAAGTACCAGAGGAGGGCCACCAGGTAGGCACAACCCATCTGGGCGCACCATGAGGCCCAGGCACGCCCTGGTGGGTGCTGGCCTCCTCGGCCCACCTCCGGTGCCCATCTTCTGGTATACAAGTCATTTTGACATAGAAAAAATCAGAGGAGGACATTCGGGATGAAGCGCCGCCTCCTCGAGGCGGAACTTGGGCAGGAGCACTTTTGCCCTCCGGCGGAGCGATTCCGCTGGGGGAACCTCCCTCCGGAGGGGGAAATCATCGTCATGATCATCACCAACAACTCTCCCATCTTGGGGAGGGATATCTTCATCAACATCTTCGCAGCACCAACTCCTCTCAAACCCTAGTTCATCCACTACAAAAAAAAGACACATCCGAGACATTTTGGGCCGAAGGAAAAAAAATTATGTCATACTTATGACACTTCTATGAAGATAATTGTGACAAAACCCGGTATCATCATAGATGTGGTGGGCTCCTACTGCTATGACAAAAAATCATGACATAAAATGGGCTTTTCGTCCTGGGCAAGCCGGAGACGCAGCTGCATGACATTCTTTGGGCCATCCATGACGAAAAAAATGTGGTAGAAGCGAGGGCGAGGAAAATATTGGGGAGTGCCCGGTTACGGTGGGTGGTCGGGGGCTCAGCGATGCGCGTTTCTCTCGTACCATACGCGCATGGGTGCGAGGCGTTGGGCTCTAACTGAACCCAAGCAAGGCGCCGCTTAACTGAACCCGAGCGATTGCAGTGCAAGCTACAAGTTACTGAACCCGAGCGATCGAGCGATTCCTTCACTACTGCTGCTAACTGAAGCCGATCGATGTTGCCTCTAGATGAACAGTGAGTGTTGC
>NC_041391.1:402558784-402627314 GCF_002162155.2 Triticum dicoccoides | reverse complement strand
TGAACAGTGAGAGTTGCTAGGGGGTTTGGATGAACAGTTCCTGGTGGGAGTGGACGAACAGGACCCTGTGGTGTTGCCTCTGGATGAACAGGACCCCGACTGATCGAGCCGGTTGGGGCTGGATGAACATGACCCCGTGGAGGGCTGGATGAACAGGATGACACCATGGAGCGCTGGCTGAAATGTAGCCGGTGGAAGGCTGGATGAACAGTAGCCCGTGGAGGGGTGGTTGAACAGGACCCCATGGAGAGGGCTGGTTGAACAGTAGCTGGTGGAGTAGCGCACAGTGGAGGCTGGATGAACTGGAGCCCGTGGATGAACAATCACATGTGGAGGCTGGAGGAGGTCGACGGTGGATGAACAGTAGCCCGTGGAGGCTGGAGGAGGTCGACGGTGTAGATGAACAGTATCCTGTGGAGTCCCGTTTTGTGGTACGCCACACCCCTCCCAATGAACATGACCCCCATTTCGACCGTAGTGCTCCAACACAAGTCCGTTTCTTCCGTTTTGCGGTACGCCACACCCCTCCCGATCAACAGGACCCCGTTTTGATCGTGGCCGGTCGAACACATGGCCATTTCCTTTGTTGTGCGGTACGCCAGGCCACGTTCCATTGGCTGTTCCGTCCAAGACCTCCCGATGAACACGATGATTTCCTTGGGTGGGTCCTAGCTGTCAGGTGGAGGAATCATTATTTTGTTCATAATAAGGAGGCATTTCCTTGCGTGCGGCCGTGGACCCAACTGTCAGCCTCTCCACGCACAGTCTACTTCCGATGGTGTCGTTCGTTGACCATGTTGACCACTCCGCGCCAAGCGCATCATGGGTGGTGGACGATGGCGAGGACCCGAACAGCAACGAGCCGGAGATGGGAAGACGCAGGAGTAGAGTCGTAGACGAAGAGGTGTACGAGGGTTAACTGATTCTTATGCGGTGTGGTTCGGTAGTCGGTGGAGAAGAACAGGAGCTGTGGAGGGGTGGAGGGATGGTCTGGCCAACGGTGGAGTAGCACTTCATAGCGAAGCGTGCTAAGCAGAGCTGCTAGCAGGAGGAGGCGGGAGCAGGTGGCCCCAGCGGCTCCGGAGGAAGAAGATGAGACATTGAAGATGGATGTCGGTCGTTGGATGTAAATCCAACGGCTAAAGATGTCAGAATCATTTGTTGACTAAGTTGACGACGACTTGCGTTGGCTTCGACCTATTGGCCCACATTTTAGCCTCCAAAAATGTGGCACATATTCAACCCATTTTTTGATAATTTACAGTCTGTTTTTTGCGGGGTAAAATTTACAGTCAATTTGATCTTTTTTTTGAATTACATTCCATTAGCTGGGCTAGGTGAACAAATAATGTAGCGTCCATGCGGCCCATTTATTTTTTTCCTAAAAAATTATAGGCCATTTGCACTTTCTTGAAATACACTATTTTGCTGGGCTGATTCTAATTATAATGTTGGGTTGGGCCAGCAATGTTATCAAAAAATAAACAGGGGCTGAGCATTTTGTTATAAATATATTTAAATAATAAGTGATTTATTATTACATTGGTCCTTAAATCTTACCAAGCTTTTGTACACAATCACCAGGATTTTTGTTGTAAACAAATCTAGGATTTTATTGTTAAGAAATTATTTTCATAAGTTAATAAGATGTGGGATATTGTTTTCTTACATATGTAAGTATCTGTTAAGTATATGATGACAATACCAATAATATATAATAACATATAAAATAATTTAAATATATATAATATAGTTAGAAGGGAAACATAAGTTGGACCAGGCGTTCCTATTCTTATATAGATAAATGGAACAGACCTCCGCGTTTTCTTCAAAAAAAACTACATAAATTGGGTTGTCGATGTTTCAGGAAAAAGAAAACCTCGGATGGGAGGTCCATAGGCCGGTCGATATATTATGGCCCTCAAGAAAATACAAACCGGCATGTCGTGGGCTGCGCATGTTAAAAAAGAAAGCCTAGACTGGGCAGCCTAAAACCCAGCTGATACTTGCTGCCCTAGTGATAATAAATGATACCTGCCAGCTCGCCGGCTTCGTTGTGAATTTATCTCCTATAGTAACTATGTTGAAGCACCTAAAAAACATGTAACTATGTTGACAAATCCGTGGGCCCCAATGTCAGTATAGCATTAGGAGGAAGTATTTTTTGATGAGGCACTTGCTTGCGTATGGCCATAGACATGGTGGGTCCCGACTGTCCGCCTCTCCACGTACAGTCCTCTCCAGATTCCTCTCGTTTTTTAGCATGTTCACAATGGCAGACAGCGGCGTCGCGGCGAGCGCACAAAGGCGCGGGAGGATATCCGACCACCTGAGGAAGTGCCTTATTAGTAATGAAACTACTGAGCTAGCCTAGTGGCCAAGTGACACTACCTGACAGCTGTTCTGGCCGGGTTCGATTCCACCTGTGCAGGGAAAATATCTCCAATTTTTTTGCCTCTGCCTTTATTGACATGTGGGTCTCCATTGTCATCTATGCACACCACGTCCAACACTTGCCAAAACTTCATCCCTCGTTTTCTCTGTTTTTCGCACAATCGACATTGTGTGGGCATTTTGAAAGTAGCATATCTTTTTGACTGTGCATCATATGAAGATGTGCTATGCATGAATGTTGATCAGCATGATGTTAACTGGCTGGTGTTCCATTTTCGACCATGAAAAAAACTTCCAACATGATGTTAACCCTATTTGAAAAGGCTATGTTAATATAAATACTCTGCCTCTGAAAGTTGCAGTTTCTTATCTGAAACTGAAACTTGCAGTTTCTTCTCTGAGAATCACATTGTCTGCACTTTTATACTCCTATGAAACTACATGTTTTAAGTGCTAAAAATAGATCTCTAGAATTCATAAAATACTTCATATGCTCAATACTGCAAATCTGAAATTCAAAAGACATTCATATCTGAAAGTACTCTCAAAATACACAACACAAAACACAATTCACAACCTGCAAATATTGACAACCCTAAGCTCCTTCTGACAATTCACAACTTGCCCGACTATTGGGCTGGGAGGGCAGTCCCCTCCCATTCCTCGGCGGCAGACAGCCGCCCCATGAGACAATGTGAACGGCTAGGGAGAGGATGGCGGGAAAGCATCGTCGGAGCAACTGCTTTTCTCCTCTTGTAGTTGGGTTCGGTCGACGAAGACTCCATCGGCTCGCTCTGGCACGACACCCTCACAAACGACACCCTATAGATGCTTGATCCTTCAATCTCTGGTGGATGCTCCATCTGGGATCGATACTCCCACCACCGCTCCCTCATGATCGGATTCGGTGAATCTGTTTGCTCCGTGGCCCAGAGGAGCAGCTCTATGTACTGCCGCGCGACTCCCTCCGGGAGTATCACCGCCTTTTCTCTCTGTTGCAGATATTTGGCCATGGATGTTGCCGTCGCCGCTAGTTGGTCCTTGTTGTCAAACCAAGACTGTATCTCTAACATCCTAGCTAGCTTCACAGGTCGCCATCTACGATCCTCATGTACCAGTTGTACTCCTCCATCGATCTATTTCTCCACAGCACCTTCACTCGCCGGCGGTGGTTTTTGAATGGAAGAGGAGAGGAACAGTGCTAGTTTTGGATTAGAACGGGAGAGGAGCGATGCTGGTTTTGGATTGGAACGGGAGAGGAGGGGAGGTGGTTTTGAAATGGAAGAGGAGAGGAGCTGCGCTGGATTTAGATTGGAACAGGAGAGGAGCGGCGGTGGTTTAAGAGGAGAAGAGCGGAAGAGCGGTGTTGGTCTTGGAAGTATTTTTTTATTTTGCATATTTTGGGTCAAAGTTTGACCACGTACCGTATTTGACAAGCAAAATGTGAATGCATGTCACCAAAAATTGTATCGTTTGGTTCGTATCTGAATGTACTTTCAAATTATATTATTTTTGCAACGTATAACATATATTTTATTTGCGAAAATCATGGTCAATTATGACCCATAATAAAAGGGAGACTAGTTAATGTGGGGTCGCTTTCTTAATTGAAGGGTAAATTGATTTTGATTTTGATCCAGTCACAGCGCGCCGGCCCTCTCGTCTAATCCTAAATCGCTGCCACACGCTCCCCTCCCTCTTCTCCATTGCAAAACCACCTCCTCTCCTCTCCATCATCTCCATTCCAAAACCACCGTCTTGCCTCTCCCTCTTCTCCATTGCAAAACCACCTCCTCTCCTGTCCATCATCTCCATTCCAAAACCACCGTCTCACCTCTCCCTCTTCTCTATTGCAAGACCACCGTCTCTCCTCCCATCTTCCAAAGCTAGCACCGGACCACTCAGAAGGACATCTATGGAGAGGATGCAGCAGCAAATTAGGCAGATCGCCGGCCGCGACCAGGCAAAGTTAGCCAGGTTGAAGGAGATCCTTACTTGGTTTGACAATGAGTGGGAGATTTCGAGGACGGTGAGGGCCATGTGGCAATGTATGCGAAAGAGCGAGACTGTAGCGATGAGGGCGGCGATGTACATGTACTCCTCGGCGGCAGTCACGCCGCAGTCCTTTGAGTTCATCGAGTATCTCCTCTGGGCGATGGAGCAGACAAAATTGCTCGAGGCGACAGTCTGGCGGAGGTGTCAAAGGTCGAGAACCCAGAGGATAACTAATCGATCGAGTACGGTGTGCCATTCGTGAGGGTGCAGAGCCAGCCGGAGCCACAGGAGTATTCGTTCTACCACCGCAAGAGGAGGCCGGATGCCGCGACGTCGCTTCCCCGCTGTTCTCCACGGTTCCCTCGACGCTCGCCTCGTTTCAACAACGGCGGTAGGGTTTAAGGTAAGCTTTGCACTAACCTAATCTTCCACCAGCTCATGCTTACAACAAGTGTGACAGCTAATGAAAATCATGCTTACAATTTGTCTCCGAGTACTACGCCAATCACCCAAAAATAGCTCTGGACCTTTGGGTCAAAGTTGTGACACTATGTACAAATAAAGAAAAATAGATTGGTGCTTCTTTCAGAAAAGAGTACTCCCTAGAAAACTGCCAATATAATCTACTAGTATTTGGTTAGGGGATTTGCTACCGAGAAAGATCAGTCCACAGAGAGCGACACACATCCCACTGGTGGTGGTGGATGCCAATGCATGCATGGAGCATGGTTGGTGTCGGTATTTTTTACTTGGCACACCTCGCACTCGGCATATATGCCTTCCATATGTACATTTGTGCAGTTCCACCAAAATGCAGCTAAATAACCCTGTTTGCACAAATAATGAAAAAGCGTGATTACATTATAGTGGCACTAGTTGATGAAACACACAAAAAAAATAGAAGAAAATATTGTGATAGTATCATAGTATGCCATGCTGCGAGGGCGAGATGGGCCCTACGACGCCTCATACGGCACACCTCATACTGGAAATTGTCCCAAGCCTCCCAGATACACCTTCTGCCAGTGATGAACATCAGTGTACATCGGTAGTACAAGGAGGGGAATTGAGACATTCAAATCTCTATTTTTGTGCAGATCAACTAAAATTAAGCACCCCAGTTTGCAGAAACGCTTAAACATTAACAATGGGACTAGTTGATGAAACATACATTAACAAAGAGAAGCACTTTCTTTATCTACACTGGAAATGAAATGATAGAGAGGACACTCGCTCTATTTTAACTGTATTATTACTTCATTTTATCAATGACACTAGGGTCGAGCAGGTGGCAAATGAGGTGTACCGTGCGTCGTAAGGATGAAGGCCGGGGGTGCTTAGACTGGGATGCTGAAGCTGGCTCTTTCAGTCCCTATCTTCCCCCTGATGTTTCTGTGGTAGCATTTGGGATGTAATCCAAACTTGGTCGAGCTGGTGCTGCGTCCCCCTACCTACCTAGATTATGTGGCGAACTTGTCTCCTGCTAGTACTCAGTTCGTTCTAGTAGTAGTTGCATAACTGCCCGTTTACACTAAGATGTTGTTGGATAATCGTTATCTATGGTTGGATTTCTTTAATGAAATCGGAGGGAACCCCTTTCGATATACAAAAAAAACAGTGGCACTAGTGGTGCCAAAACATTGCCTCAAATTAATAGTGCCACTAGATTAAGGTGCAAAATAATAACATTACTGCTTTATCATGGCAGTGCCAAAATAGTAGCACAAGAGCAGGATTAGCATGCAGGATCTTTGGCCAAAAAGGAACGTACCTCGTGATGGGAACCATATTTGCAGTCAACACTGTCGTAGAAGGGATGACACCAGTCACCAACATGGATGATTCAATTAATGGGACCCTTTGGTGCAGTTCACCTAAAATGAAGCAATGTCCCATGAGCTAGCAACTTCTTCTTCTTCTTCTTTTTTTAAGAAAAGGGCTCCAGCCCCGGTTCCATTTCCATCAGAAAACGAAACCCATAGAGCTTCTTCTTCATTAGTTGCAATAAAATTGAGCAACATCAAGGTTGGTTGTGAAGCTCCTGGAATGTTCATCTATAATTTGGATATCATTTGTGCAGTTCAACTAAGATTGAGCGTGAAATGTATATCTCTGTTTGCACAAAAAAGGTGGAAAGGAGGGTGACTAACAAGTGATGAAACATGCATCAAATGAAAACAAGCATGTTCCTTATCTAAATGGCAATCCTACAAGGAAAGTAGCAATTTCTAAAGCAACAACATTGCTAGATATTAGTGTGGGCATTAGGATTAAGTATGACAACCGTTAAATACGACATTACTTTAATGGTGCCATTGCTTCATTTTACCAGCAACATTACATTAACAGTTGCTACAGAGTCGGTATTTGGGCATGGGAGAGTAGGCGGACCAGGACAGTTGCATTTCTAATGAAAAGAAGCAACTTATCTTAATGGGAAATTTAGAAGGACATGAAAAAGTGATATTGATTCATATTACTGGAGGCATTACATTGAAGACAACATTGGTTTAACGTGTCCTTACTTTTAGCAGTGCGAGTGCAACATTTTACTAGTGGCATTACATAAGAGTGGATCAGGGCAACAAACATTAGAACAGGATATCTGGGTTGGTCCCATTTTTGCTCGGTATAGCCACCTTATACTGTGTGAGGCTAGCAAATCTAGTGCTGGACTTACTCTGTTGACTTGTCCCCCAGTCCCCACTTTCTTTCGTTTTTCAACCAAGAGATCGGGTTTATATTGAGTTTGTACCGCGTTTCCCTTTATTTCCCTATTAGACCTAGAGACCAGTTGGATAGCCAGTCTCTGCTACTTTTCGCCCCCATTATTTCCTCTTTCGACCAAGTCCTAGATTCAGGTAACAAATCTTCCCCCACCCCACCCCCTTTCTTCCTTGTTTGAACCAAGTAGTACTAGATTCGAGTGCATGAACTAGTTTTACCTCTTAACAGTAAAAATTTAGGTGGTATTCGAATAGCCGATCGATCCTATCTACGAGGAGGCCTAAGAAATAGTAAAAGATACAAATGCAGCGATGTCAGGAGCTCGGGAAGTAGAGCAAGGCCAATTTCGAAGGAAGTTGTACCTGAGGGTCGCCGGGATGTCGCTAGGTGGGTGGCGGGGAGGCCGGATCTGCCCACACTACGACAGCGAGGAAGAAGGGGTCGGAGGCCCTCCCTTGCCAGCGATGCTTGTGAGAGAACGTCATGGCACGCTGATCAGGACGCGCCGGAAGTGGGTAAGAGCCGTCGCCGAGGACAACCGTGTGAATGTTGCACCTTCTCACCTTCCCTGGCAGAGAGGATCCGGCAGGATCTATGACCAGCGGTGAGCAGAGAGAGAGAGTGTGTGGCCACCGCTCTCATGTTTAGATCTGGATAGGACGAGACAGTGTGAAGAGAGCAACACTAGCAAGCAAGCGTGGAGGCTCCTGCCTATATAGTGGAGTACTAGTTTTCTTTTGTCTACTGGAGCCGGCTTGACCTCGTCAATGACTGTCGACAAGTCTTCATGCAGGTGCCCCGGAAGCGCAGTTGTCGTCATTTTGATCTGAAGCACCAGATTATAACATATAACACGAAAAAATGCCACATCACAGGAAATCATAACCTCACTGCCCAAAGGAGACAACATGAACCCCAATGGACAAACTAGACGAGGATCAAAGCTCATATTAAAGATAAACTCGTAGAAAAGGGGTCCGTTGATAGATGTCCTAATTAACATAGCCGGCTTGACCTAGATGGCAACCGAGTAGTCTTCATGCATGTGCCCCCAATGACTAGCCCAACTCATTTGTCGTTGTTTAACCCTCGCAGTGATCCGAAGGACATGACACCTAATTTTGCGAGATGACAAGAAACCATTTTTTAGATTTCTCACAAGAACTACAACCCTGTACAACACAGCCTGCACGATATGTAGACGATAGCCAATCCAGGCGTGTCTGCTGGAGTCTGGTCACATGCATGGACGAACTGATCTTCCGTGTCTTGCAGGGATCGTCCAGGCACCAACGTATGTACAACATTTCTCTAGTACTATCGCTTGTCTCTCTCTTCTTTTAACTCACCCGACTTGCGGGGCCGGGGAGTGTGCCTATGGTCGGTTCTCAATTGCGGTCCCACATGTGTGTGCAAATGCGATATGACGCACATTCCATTCATAGAGCGGCGTGCCAGATCGACCGACCGTCTAGGGTGCGACGCGAACGCGACGGGCGTGTTGTATACTCCATACATGTGTACCACCGTTTTCTTGAGGCTTTGCTCCATGGCGTAATCGATGGATACAAAAGTAGTATACTGTACTATTTAAAACTCGATGGCGGGGCTTTTCCTGCACGGTAGGCAGGGCAGTTCCGCCTAGTCGGTTCGATAGAGACGCGAGAAGATGAGGGAGTAGGCTGCTGCAAACCTAGGGATGTGTGATTCGACAGCGAGTTACTGCTGGACAGGTGGGGCCTCGTGATTTGACTTGCCATTATCATTTTAACTACGGCACTACGACCGGCGTGAGTCTCCCGATTCCTGACCACCTCCATACAGGTGCCTCTCCCAATGCTCCACCATGTAGAGGCTGGCTCTTGCATGAGAGCCCACTCCTCCACTTTTTCCTTGCCTCGTTCCTCCACATATGCAAAAATGTCATGTAAAGTGGCTTATAGCCCACTATTGTACTTACTTGCTCCTTTAGGTGCTAAGCTTGCCACATAGGCATAAAGTCTAATGTGGAAAGTTAATTAAGAAGAGAGAGGCTAGTTTGGTGACCCAAGGAAGAAACGGTGGTAAGCTCGTGTACTTAGGTGTAAAGACAATTTTGAGTCTATAGCTAATTAAATTAAGCAAACTTAGCAACAAAAAACTAAGCACCTATGCATTGGGGACTTGATTGCTAAGCCACTTAATGCCCGTAACACCTCATCTAAGCACCATTTCATTGGAAGAGGTCACTCCTTGGCAAATGCAATGAATACTACGAAGAAAGAGATAGAGAGAAGTAAAAAAAATACTCTTATAGCCAACCTTATAGCTAACCTTGTTGTGGTATGAGTGACTAAGTGATGACTATGTATGACATGCCAACATCAGATAGCCTGACACACCGTGTTAAATCTCCAAGGGCACGACCACGCGAGCGAGGCGACGGTCATGGTAGGCGCGACCATGATACGGGCTGCTGGCAGCCCTTGGACCTGAGATCGAACGGTCGGATGCTAAGTTGCTAAAAATTTGCAGAATAACCCTCCAGGATAGGATATTCACCCATAGGACTAGAATCACGCCATGCAACAATTCGATCTTAGATCCAAGGGCTCTTGGAAGCCCGTATCATGGGAGAATGGAAAGCTTCGTATCACCTGTAATTTTCTCGATGCTTGACATGACATCGAAAGCCATTTAATTGGGCGTCGAGTAGACATGACATCTAATTGGGCCCCCATAGTATTGTGCATGAATCCATCTATCCACCAGGCAAGCCACTACACTGCCGTTCGCACGCCCCATTGAGCATTTTGATAATCGAAAAACCGCTGGCAGTTCGCTCCTACTCGTCCCAGGACGTCCTTTAACATTACGGCAGTTCGCTCCTACTCGTCCTGTCCTTTCACATTATGGTAGTTCCACTAATCCTAACCCTCCTCCCAAATCCATGGTGTCCCAAATCTCCATGATCGGCGGTGAGTACAAGGTTAGAACCATCACCGGCGATGAGCTCGACGTCATCTACACCTGTTCTTCCGCGGCGGTGAAAGGATGCCTTGCTCGCTTCAGACGCATGTTCGAAAACTCAAATGATGAGTGGGCCACTGGGCTAGATGTTGAGTACACAACAGTCCTGGGAAAAGAGAATGATCTAAAGGAGGAAGAGAAGAAGAAGTCCGCCATGATCCAGGTTTGCGTGCATGACTTATGCTTGGTCTACCACATATGCCATGCCGACGTTGAGTGCGGGTAATTTAAGAACTTCCTCAAGAGTGGGCTAGTCAAATTCGTTACTGTAGACTTTAAGAACGAAAAAAGAGTCCTGGGTCGGATAGGCCTCGTTGTAGGCAACCCCTTCGGCCTCCAGAAGAATCGGCTGTTGCCCTCCTGTGGTCAGCTTCAATGCTGACCCTCGCAGGAGCCATGGTTCATCCTTCGTACGGTAAACTGGAGAAACCTCCACACACGTTTCACCATCATGCATGGTAGTGGAATGTACTAGATATAGACCACATCCACTACGCTGCAATGGATGGCTACCTTTGTTTCAATATCTACAGGGGTTGGATGAAGAGCAAGAGCCAAGTGTGCGGTTCAAGCAAAGAAGTATCGGCCAAGAGGAAGAGGGACAAGGATGAAGTCGAGGACATAGATGAGGACTCCGAGTAAGGTGGTAGTGTCGTTGCTCATCATGGTTCTAATGCAGTGTCTACCGGATTAGTTGCATAGTTTAATTTCAGGTGTGCTTAGTTTAATTTGAGGGTGTGTTGTCTGAGCCCCCATTAGAACTATGTTATGTTTCTTCTCGTTAATTTAACTCTTCTGTACGTACATACTAGTATTTCTTACATTTCATCTTTTAGTTGGTATAGTACTACCACTCGTTTCTTCACATTATATACGTACAATATCTGGCCAACATCATACAGCCAGTAGTTTAGTTGTCAAAGAATTTCAGGGTGCTTAGTTTTGTCAAAGAATTCCATGGTGCTTAGTTTTATTTGAGGGGTGTGTTGTGCTGGACACCATTATTGTGACTCAAATATCTTTTGCCATGTTATAATGACATAAATACCGATGCACCAACATGCCAGCTCTCCCTCTATCTCACTACGGTAAAATAAAGTGTGGGGCCTACTTGATCCCAACAGCGTTCTTATTTTCCTGTAAACTTATTTGCATGGTTACTCCTGACAAGTGGGGCCACACTTATCATTGTGAGAATCGTCTTATTCTTGTCATGTAACATGGTCAACGGGTTTGACGTGAAAATAACAATGTCTAATGGCATTTTTGAGTAAACATCTAACTTAACGATGGCATTTTTAAGATATCTAATTGCATTTTTGAGCAGGCATCTCATGGATCGATGGCATTCTTGAGTAGTTGTAACTTCTAATGGCAAAACTGAGTAGTGATACACAACTAGTGGCATAAATAATAAGAACCCAAGAATTAAATAGGTATGCTAATTTCTTTATTTCTTTAATAGTACTATATGCATAATTTGGCGACGAGCTCTCTCTATATGTACCACCTTTTTTCTTTAATTTCATCTTGTTAGGTTTGCTCCATGGCGCAATCCATCGATACTACTACTGTACAAGAGTATACATTTTTAAAAGGCTAGAGGGTGGCGCAGCCTAGCTTGGTCGTTTTCACGAGAGGCGAGGGACTTTGTGATTTGATGGCTCATTACTACTCGAAGGCGGGGCCTTGTGATTTGACTGCTCGTATAAATGTGCCGATGACCTGAGGAGGAGAAAAGAACCGTGCGGTATACTCAAGTTTTCCACTGGAGTAGTACTACGACAGAGGAGCACTAAACACGGCAGCCTAGTGCCATATGGCGATAAAAATGATCTAATTTGCTAGCCATCTCATTGTTAGGATTGTTCTATTCATGCCTCATAGAGAACGTGACACGTGCGGCGAAACACCGAAGCAAAAGAAGAAACACAGGAGCACAAGAAGAAGGAAGATTATCACCCGAAATGATCTAATTCACCGCGGAATCGTAACTGCTTCTTCATCGCCTCCACGACCTCCATCTCCTTGCGCGTCTCCTCCGCCATCTTCTTCATTCTATCCATGACACGGGATTTCTTGACGCAAGCCTTTATCATCTATTCCACAGCCACATTACATACCTTGACAGCAGCCGGGTGCTCGATGCGGAGCTTCGCCAACTCCTCCTTCTGTTCCATGACGTGGGCCTGCAGCATCTTCATCGAGGAACTACTATTCTCATGCAGCTTCTTACAGCCGGCATTCTTCTCCTTCAGCAGGTCGAGCTCGTGGCAGAGCTTCGCCTTGTCCTCCTGAAGTTGCAGGATTTTGCTAGTTGCCTTCTTCTCCGAGGCAATGCTCTTCTTCAGCAGCATCACCAAGCCGACAGTCAACTCCCCTTGCTTATTGAGCTCAGTGGGCATGTCGTCGAGGCTCTCCTTCAACAGCTCCACCAAGCCATGGATGAACTCCTTCTGCTTATTAAGGTGCTTATTGAGCTGATCGGGCATGCCATCGAGGGACAACGACTCCAGCACCGCCAGCTCGGCATGTTCGCCTCCGCGGCTAGGGCGCTCCTGGGAGCCATCGCCTGCCCATGAGAGATCTTTCGAGGTCTCTGCGTGGCGGCGAGCCTTCTTTTTTTTCTGCAGCCTTGGCTGCCGCTCCCTTGTTACGAGTAGTTCTCGACCTAGAGCTCTACTCACCGGCCATGGCAAGGATGGACGAAGAAGAAGCACTTATGAGGAGGAAAGGTAGAGTAATTTTCGGTTAGGTAGTTCCCCCTTTTATAACCTAAGTACTAGCATTAGTACTAATACCTGCATAGTGGGAACACGTTCAGGTTTGGTACGTACTAGTAGGTGTGAGCAGGCTTGCACTTAATTGTAGCATTAGTAATTTCGAATGTGATGGGAACAAGGTAAAGATTAATTGATGGTTTTGGTTTAGAGGCCCGAAACGGCTCCCGATGAGTTTAGTGGAACATAAATTTCAAGTGGACTACACTTCTCAAATGCGTAAATATTATGTTACTGTCAAAAATTGGCACAAAATACGAAGAAGACCAATGGAAGTACTACTAGCAACCCATGATTTAACTACTCGCATGAGCGCAGTGGAGTAGTATTGTCTTTGTTCTGCCCTCACGTCCACTCAATTTGCATGCGCTGTATTAATTGACCATCAATGAAGTGAAGGACTTCACATGCGTCAAATTATCACATGGGATGGATCTTGGTACAAAATTGTGTTCGCCCGTGTACCCGCGCGTGCGTGCGAGGGAATGAGTGCACATCTTCGCTTCATGCATGTATCGCCAGTGTGGCTCAAGGAGGACGAGTACATTCTTCTGGAACCAGCAGCACGTCACTGTGATCAATCCACACAAGGAGGTCGCAACAACGCCTCCACGTGTGCCACGTGGCTTCATGAACTGTAAGAGAGACACTGTGTAGCGTGCCATTGGAATTCTAATTTACGTGTTTTGCACATACTCGAAGTACTAGTAAGGCAGATTTTGCAACCAAATTACGAATAAATACCACACTATAGCATGTAAGCTCTTAAAATAGATTAAACGAACATCTACATCATGCATATATGACTCAAAGCTTACATGCTATAATGTGGTATTTATTCATAATTTGGTTGCCAAATCCATGCGTGCAATGCACGTGTACCTTACTTGTCTAAATGGTGTTTGTGTGTGTGTTGTGCATGTTAAACACATTGTACGTATTATATCATGCATGGTTTAGATTCCGAACATCTAGCTAGAGCATACATGTACTATGATTTGAATTCAACACAAAATGGATACATATATTTGAATTTGAGATCCTATGTACATGTAGTTCATATTTATATAGGAGTTTACTTCTCCTATATTCATGTCATGTGTTGTGAAGATAATATTTAGATGGTTGTATAACTAACCCGAGTATAATCCCATTCAAACAGGGAAAATGGACTCAAATTTAGTCCATATGCTAGACAACTCACATTGTTTTTTTATTGTTGAGGGAAGTGCAAATTGTTTTGGTACTGTACACGTTATGTTTGTTGTCCCAATTTTTTAGTTTTTTTGTTGTATCTGAATGCATTTCTAGTAATATAGTAAAACGGGACATGGATCTCTCTAGTGATGAGGTGTGAATTGTCTTTTTTGGGTACACGTTAAGCTTGTTCTCCCGAAATTTCAAGCCGCGCCTTGTATGGCGAAATTTCAAGTTAGCGTCTCTGTCTATCGTGCTGCGAAACTTCCGCCTCTTCAACACGCGCCTTGTTACCCAAAAATATTTAAGATATATCTTTGTCTCGTTGTGCTCCGACAACTCCCTCCATCTCAACCCTCACCTTGCTATTCCAAAATTATAACGCGCGCGAAAACTCCCACCTCCTGTAAAATCCCGACACGCAAAATGCCCGTGGTACCCCTGAACCGAAAGAACCGCCTCAAATCGGTGAGGGTACTTTCATAAGTTACCCCACATTTCAGGCAAGCGCGTCCCTAAGCCATGGTTCCCCACTCCCATCCCATCCGCCCACCCATTCGTACACCGAGGCCGTGAAAACCGGCGAAGCCCCACACCCTCCTCCATCTGCCACCTAGCCAGAGCCTCTTGCCCGAAGACGTCGTCCACAGCAACACCTCGACGTCCCTCATCCACCATACCGGATGAGGATCCATCGTCGATCTCGTCGTCCCACCGGTTCACCCACCCCGTCCTCCACCTCCAAGGAGCTGCCCCGACGTTCCCCTCGTCTTCCGCACCACCTCCATTCCCACACCGCCGTCTTCACCTACACCACCGAGAGAGCGGCATCATCACCATTTTCTCGGATGAAGCTGCGGCCTAATCGGCGCCACCAAAGAGGTTGTACACTAATCGCCGCATTTTCTTCTTGATTCGATCTCAGGGTGGTGCTGGCGCTCGGTCTCGATCCAACACAGCGTGACTCCATCCACAGCGGCGTCACCGACCACTTCCTCCACGGTGTCGCTCCCTTGGCGGTGATGTCCACATTAGTAGGAGTTGCTGCTTTAGCTCTCACTCACGCTGTTGCGCTGCTCTTGCTCTTGGTCCCCTGCCCAGTCTGCTCTTGCTATTGCTCTTGCTCGCGCTGCTACTCTCGCTCTTGCTCTTGCTTGCGATGCTGCTATGATTTGGCTACACTTCAGTCGACTGAATCGACTTTTGGGTCAGTCAATTTTCAGGGGTTGGGGGGCTCGCCGGAGTTAAGGAAGAACCAGCCGCAGCGGGGAGGGGGCTCGCCGGACAGGTACCCCACTATTTATCTTAGTATTCGGGGTGGGGGCGGTGGTCAGCGGTGGTGGTGGGCGGTGGCGTGGGGATCGCCGGAGAAAAAGCTCGGCACGGGGGGGCCAAGAGGGATGGCCGGGGCGGTGGTGAACCGGTGATGTGGAGTGTTTTCGAGGCGGGCGGGGCGGCGCACCGTCGGCCGCGGGCGGTGGAGGGCGGCTATTTGGCCGATGGTGGCTGGCGGCTCAGGGGGGTGGAGGTTGAAGATAAACTGCAGGCCCTTGAATTCGTATCCAACGGCTGCAAAATTGACTGACCAGAGATGAAAAACTCAGTCGACTAACGTGTAGCCTCACCTCTAGTGCGTTCAGTTTCGACAGTAAAATTCAGTTTTGACAGCAAAATTAAGTTTCAACAGTATTCAGTTTCGACAGTTAAGTTCAGAGATGAGCGGCTGATGTATTTTACATCTAGCACTTCGTGGTTATGTATTTTACGTCATCTGTTGGAGATGCTATTAGAATTCCACTTAGGTTAACATTGTCCCTCTTGTCTTGCTTCAGCCTCGGCGTCGTACAACTCATCGGAGCTGCTCCAACAACGAAACCCTCCATCACATCAGAGCAGTACCTCGGGCTCCATCTCCAGACACCTAAGATCTTCTTCCCCTCCTCCGACAGCCAAGTCATCCAGAGCATCCTCACCGGCCAACCCAATCACGCTGAGATCGACATGGCTTCACCAAAGAGGTTGTACACTTGTTGCATCTCTTTTTTACTCTACATGTTATATATATTTTCCACTGAGCACACGTAGTAACATGAAATACGATTATTTTATCCTACTATATGACAAGCAGTGAGGTACCAGGCAACTTAGCTATCCGTGATGGACTCTCTTGAATGCCATCATTATTTATCTCTGCACGTTTGAGCTATGCATTTGTTGATGGGCCTGGGAGTTGAGCTAGTAGGGCACTGGCCTGGGTCCAAATAATAGAAGTAGCACAAAAACATTTTTTTAGTGTAGGCCTTTCCTTGCTCAAGCCTTCCTACTAGAATCGCCAGTGCTTGAAAGGAAAAGTGAATGAAAAACATAGGAATTGGAAAGTTTCCTATGGTATTACTTTTCCTGAATTTGGTGCAAAGGAATGGAGCAAAGGAAAACTGTAGGATTTGTTCCTTTAGAGTCTCCTTGAAAGAAAAACTGTAGGAATTTTAATTTCTACTTATCCTCCTTTTCAAATTCCTATTCATGAAGCACAAGACTAAGAGATAATAGCATAATAGCATTATAAACGTACATTTTCTTGTGCTTTGACTTAATCGCACCATGCTTCTTTGCATCCTGTGATCTTCCAATTCTTCTGAATCAAACACCCAGATTGGCAGAAATCCTGTGTTTTTTAATTCTCTGTTTTGCATGTGCATTCCTATCCTATTCCTGTCTATTTCCTATCCCTGCATTGTTAGAATCCTCAAATTCAAACAAGCCCTTACACAATTACTTCTGTTACAGATATGTGTCAAAGAAAACCTTGTGTGGTTTATCCCGCTCCTGCGGCGCTGTGTTCCACCCTAGCTCAGCTGCTCCAACGATGGAAGGGTTCACCACGGCAGGGATCCGCTCTCTAGACTCTCTTTCGCTGCCTCAGATCTTCTTCCCCGCCGTCGGCAGCTGAAAGTGCATAATGTCGACTAGAGGGGGGGTGAATAGGCAATTTTTATGAATTCTTCACTGAGGAATTTGCCGGTGAGGAAATTCCTTAGCGAAGAACTATTAGCAGCGGAATAAGTACTCAGAAGTAAGCATAACAGAATGCAAGCATGGTCATCAGGATGAAATGAAGACAAGCACAGAGTACAGAAAGCGTAATCACAGGATAACACAAGATGAAGACAAACAGACTGAAGAAATTGAACTGAGGAAATTGAGAAAGTCTTCAGTCAAAGTCTTCAAACACAGATATGAACAAACACTCAACACAGTAATGAGGAAATGAAAGGGTTGAGGAAATAGAACCAGTAGGTTGGTGAAGACAATGATTTGGTAGACCAGTTCCAACTGCTATCTCAGTTGTACGTCTGGTTGGAGCGGCTGAGTATTTAAACTCGAGGACACGCAGTCCCGGACACCCAGTCTCTGAGCACGCAGCTCAGGACACCTAGTCCTCACCGTATTCTCCTTCAACTAAGATCACACAGATCCCGTCTAATCACTCGTGGTAAGTCTTCAGGTGACTTCCAAACCTTCACAGACTTGGTCACTCGGCGATCCACAATTCCTCTTGGATGCGCTAGACCTTGACGCCTAACCGTCTGGAAGAAGCACAGTCTTCAAAGGTAACAAGCGTCGGATCCATGCAGGATCAATTTCTTCAGTGATGCTCAATCACTTTGGGGTTTGTAGGTGTTTGGGTTTGGGATTTTCCTCACTTGATGATTTTCGCTCAAAGTCCTCGGAGGATGGGTTGCTCTCAAATGACAAGTGTCAAGTTCTCTCGGAGCAGCCAACCAGCTAGTGGTTGTAGGGGGCGGCTATTTATAGCCTAGGGAGCAGCCCGACATGATAAGACATAAATGCCCTTCAATGATATGACCGTTAGGTGGATAAGATATTTTGGGACAGCTGGCGCACAACACAGCAACGGTCGGAAATTTGACTCCCAAATTCCTCAGGGCTATCATGTTCCTCACTGTGTAGGTAATTCGCACTGGCGAATTCCTAACTCCTCACTCAGAACAAATTCATCAGTGACCAGAAGAACTTCGTCTCTGTCACTGAGGAAAGTGACTGAACTGTATGAGATTTCCAAAGGCTTCACTCGAAGGGATTGGTAGGTGTAGGATTTTGAGTTGAGCATCACATGGAAATTTTTCCTTAGTATTTCCTCGACCCCCTTTAACAGTACGGTGTTTCCTATGACTCAAGAAAGAGAAAATGAAACTACGAAAACAAAAGTCTTCACGCTTCATGTTCCACAAATGAATACCAAGTCTTCAAGGTCACACCAATTTCTTCACTTTCAAAGTCTTCAGAAAGTCTTCAGAATATCAAAGTCTTCAGTTGAAGAACTTCATTTTTAGGGGTCGACTTTCTCTGTAAATATCAAACTCCTCATAGACTTATAGACCTGTGTACACTCACAAACGCATTAGTCCCTTAACCTATAAGTCTTCAGTACACCAAAATCACTAAGGGGCACTAGATGCACTTACAATCTCCCCCTTTTTGGTTATTGATGACAACATAGGTTAAGTTTTCAACGTGGATAAATATATGGAGTGTATACACTGATAGTGAGGAATTTGCTTTTGAGGCAATGCACATTTGAAGAGTTGAATCATGGAGATCTCCCCCTATATCTTGTAATTCATACACGCATTTGATATATAATATGAAGAATTTGAAATGCATGATGAAATATGGTGCCTGATGAGATTCAGCATGCGTGCAATGTCATTAACGAGGAAATAAGCATGCAGAACGTAATGCAACAAAAGTATCAGCGCACCATCGGGTTTAAGATTACAACTCGATCCAAATAAAAGTTTCAGAAGAACGAGAGTTGTAACTTAACAAAAAAATGCCCTTAAATATAGACCCGCTTGAAGACTAACTCAGATTTCTCCCCCTTTGTCATCAAATGACCAAAAGGATTGAAACTGAGGACTAACGCCCCTGAAGAATTTCAAGTCAATGGAGGAGCGCCAGCGGTGTCGGGGTTGTTTGTTGGAGCAGGGCCTGCCGCAGTGTCGTCCAAATCTTCATACTCATCAGTGTCACGCGATGAAGAATAAGATTTGGCCACCAAGGAAGGAACTTTGACCTTCTTGAATTTCTTCGGTCGAGGTGCAGACCAGTCAAATTCTTCCTTGAGACCCATATTCTTCAGATCAGCAGCGTTGTAGGCATGAGAGAGAACAGCCCAGGTTCGGTTGAAGGATTCATGGAGGTAGTATTGGTTTTTCTTCACTACATTGTGTGTTGAGGTCATGTTGTGAAGAATTGAACCAAACTGACGCTTAACCCATTTATGATTGTGATCAACCTTCTGATGAAGACTAAGGAGTAACTCACGGTCAGTCATCACCCTGGGTGCTGTGGCTTGAGGATTTTGCTTGGCTGAGGTATTTGCGGCAGAGTCATGTGTGGCAGAATCGTCATTGGTAGAGTAAGATGCAGCCTTGCGAAATTGACCATCCAAAGGACGAATGCCTTCATCGATCACAGCAGCGGCCTTGCCTTTATCATCAGCTGATGAAACTGTCCGTTTGAGGACTTCAATGGGAGGCAAGTAGCTATCGTGGTTCAGAGTGTCAGCTTTGTAATTCAGTGAAGATCTTGTCCTAATGAATCTCATAATCCAAGGAGCATAGGGCTTCAGCTCGAATGGTGACATAGCAATATTGGCCAAAGTCCTCATGAAGAAATCATGGAAGTTTATGGGAACGCCATGAATAATGTTGAAAAGCATATTCTTCATGATGCCAATGACTTCTTCATCATTTAAGTCGTGGCCTTTGATGGGACTCATTGTCTTCGTCAGAATTCGATAGACAGTTCGAGGCACATAGAGTAATTCCTTGACGAGGAATTTGGTTCTTGGGGCCTGCCTTGGCTTCAATGGCTTCATCAGCACTTGCATATAGTGATTTGAAAGTTCTGGTTCGTTGTAGATACAACGAGCATCATCAAGTGGAGGACTAAGTGGTAGAGCACGAAGCAATTCAGTTGCAGGTGCCTTGTAGTGAGTATTTTCAGACATCCAATCTAATACCCATGAGTTCACATCTTCAGCGTCTCCGGTGATGTGCAGAGTTGCATAAAATTGAAGAATGAGTTTTTCATTCCAGTTACAGATATCCATGCAGAAGTTTAGAAGTCCTGCGTCGTGAAGAACATTGAGGACTGGCTCAAAGCCGGGCAGAGACTCCATGTCCACATGAGGAATATGTGCATGATCGAAGACTTTGTCTTTGTTGAAGAGTACTGAGGAATAGAAATTGGCTTGGCTGGCAGTCCAGAAACGCCTCTTCCTTATGCGAGCAGAATCATATGGGTTGTAATCAGTGAAGAATACATGCTCGGCAAAGAAATCTTCAGCCTTGAACTTCTGTTTGCTTGAGAACGGATTCTTTTGCTTTGGCAGAGGGATGTCAGTGAGTTGCATCACCACCTCAGGAATCGCGAGCTCGGGTTCTTCAGGATGGGGAATTTCTTGTTCCTCAATAGGTGCAGTCTGAGGATCAGCAGCAGTAGGTTCATCAGCACTAGTGGCTGGAATTTCTTCATGCACTGAGAGAGTGGGATGAGTTTCTTCAGAGCCCATTTGAACTGTTGATGCAGGGGACTGAGGAATCTGTTGGAGCAGGGTGAAGAGAGGAGATTGGGATGCTGACTTTCCCAAAAGTCATCATTCATCACAGGTGTGGTGCACCCAATATCCACATCTTCATCTTCAATTTCCTCAACACCAGCCTCTTCAGCTGTGAACTGAGGCATAGGTGAGGAAATGACTGGAGTTGAAGGGATTGTGTCCACTTCAATTTCTTCATCAGTCTGCTCTGACGAAGCAGCAGAATGATGTTCTTCATCAGATCCGACTGGGATCTCATAGTCTTCTCCAAAAGGAACAAGGTCCTTTGATGGCATGGAGGAAATTGGAAGAGCATCAATCGGATTTTCAAGTGAGCTGGTCATTGGCTTCATTTTCTTCGCAGCCGAAGAATTTGACACAGCTGATGCCTTCCTTTTCTTCACTGCAGCTCGCTCTGCAGCCTTGGTCTTCTTCACATCGAATGCACATGGAAGAATTGGAGTTGGTGTAGGTGCAGATGGAGCTGAGGAATCTGGTTGATTTTCTTCAGGCGCAACTGATGCAGTTGCCCTGACTTCTTCAGTTTCTTCAGGCGCACCACTAGTGGATGCCCTGACAATTTCTTCAGCGGCTGGATTGGGATCATCAGCCCTGGAACTGGCATTTTCATCAGCAGCTGAACTTCATCAGCGGTGCTGGCATGTTCTTCAGTCGGCTGAGCTGAGACTTCAGCCTGAGGAATTTCATGTTGCGTTGAGGCTGCAACATTGGTGAATTTCTTCGTCAGGTTGACGAATCTGACTTTGGCCCCTTGCAAATCAGCATAATAAGCATCGAAGTTTTTGCTGAGGTCTTGAATTTCAGTCTGGACCTTGAGAAGTTCTTCAGGTGTCATTTTGATAACGTTTTTCTTCAGGAACTTCTCCTTTCTGTATTGAGCTTTCTTGATCTCTCTTGCCTTTTCAAACTTCCATTTCTCTTCAGTGATGAAATGGGTCATCATGTGATTTTGACCAGCGGTCAGATGAAAATCAGGCATGGGGGTGTTTGGATCCTTGTGCCAGAGATCAATATAATCGAGGATTTTCCTCGGATCCAACAGCAGTGGCACAGATGTGCCTTTGGCTCTAGCGGCCTTCACCTGTCTGTCTCTGATGATTTCTGTGAGTTCATCATCAGAAGCTTCATCATCAGATGGCACATGAAATGCGACCTGTTTCTTCTTTGGACTTGGCCGAGGACCTCGTTCAGCTGTTGTTTTGGTCTTCAGCAGAGTCGGGCCAGATGATGACTTTGGTGCAGCTGAGGAACTTGCTGAAACACCAGAGGCAATAGAGAAACCAGCAGTCCTTTGACATGTAGTCAGATGCACAGGAGCTGAGGACTTTGTCGGAACTGCTGAGGAATTGGGAGGAGCAGGAGCAGTGTGAGGAATTTGCCGTGAGGGCGCTGCTGAGGAACTTGGCCGTGAGGGTGCTGATGGTGAAGCACTTGGCTTACGAGCAGGCTTCTTTGGCATGGATTTCCTCGGTTGGACCGAGGCCTCAGTAGCAGTAGTAGTGGCAGAATCCTCATTGAATTTCTTCACTGCCTCCTTGGCTTGTCTTGCCAATTTGGCTTGGCGCTTAGCCCATTCTTCAGGAAAGTCCTCTCCACGTTTGATGCTCGTGGGATCAGCTACTTGGCCAGGTGCCAATGGAGCTCTTGGGCATGGAGGATTGAGGGCGAATTTCTTCATGTACTTTGGAGTCACATATCTGTATTCCCTCCATTCCCTTGCCCATCTCCGTTCAATCTTCTGAATGCGCACCTTGCGCTGATTTTTGTTTTCTTTGCCATATTTTGCTTCATCAGGTGTGCAACAGTCATCATAAATTTCCTCAGGGATTTCAAACGCAGTCATAACTTCAGGTTTCTTTCCTCCTTTCTGTGGCTTCTTACCGTCTGCCATATTCTTCAATTGAGGAATTTGAACAATTGAGTTCTCTGAAGAAGTATGCAGTTTTTCTTCGAGGAACGCTTCAAATGAGTTAAGTTGATGAGAACCTAGTGATTCAGCAGCAGACATGAGTACCTGTGAACAAAGTATAGATGCGAGGAATTTGGAGAGGTCATATGCGTTCTGAGAAGGTTTTTGAAAAGAACAAGTTTTGAGGAATTTGACCAGATGAACCTTGAGGAATTTCACTAAGCGTTCTTGTCTTAGGTTCCAGAGTTGTACAGATCGAAGATCCACACAATTAGGGAATCTTGAAGAAAATGGTTGCTTAGAGAAACAGTTCAAGATCATATGAAGTGTGTGGTGTTCGTATGTGTGAAGATTTGAGGAATAAACACCTTTGAAAATTTTCAGGAAAGCTTGAGAATCAAAGCGAGTAATAAAAGCAACTTTTAATTACCCGAAGTGAAGAACACGACGAACTGAGAAGAACAGATGGGAAGTTCGTCAGGTTAGATCTTCCTTTCCCTAACTCGGCGGAGGAAGACAGCTACGGCGGCGGCGGAGTGAAGATTTCCGCGGTCGGCGTGAGTACGACGGCGACGAGGTTGAGGCAACGAAGCTCTTCCTCACGGGCAACGATCGAGTAGCGGTGGCGCTAGGGTTTGAGGAGCTCGAGCGGGAGAGAGAGATCGAGCGGAGTAAATGAAGTGAGGAAGAGGAGAGGGGTATTTATAGATACGGTGAAAAACTGTTCGCCCGAAGATTTAGGACGAATGTGCCCCTGCCCTTTCTCCTTCACGCGACATGTGTCACCCACGTACTGTGTAGTGGAGATCGTGTACGATCGTGGGTGAATAGAATAATGCATCGCGGGATGCGGAATCATTTTGTGCGGCAAAACCGAAAATTTGGATAAGATTTGTTTCAAAGTTTCGTTCGCAATTTCTTCAGCTGCCAAGGACACAGTGAAGACTTTGAATGAGTTTCAAATAGAACGCACATGAAGAATTTGTGAATAGAATGGGTTGAGTATAGCATAGAGGGGAAGGGTCCGATCACATTCACTTAGCAGAAAAAACAACTTGAAGAAATATCTATAAGTGAATGTTGTAGAGGACATAAACTCATATATATATATAGCCAATGAAGAAAAACGAAGGAAACAGTGAAGATTTTGCAAAGTTGAAGAATTTGAAAAACTAAAGAATTTCAAAACTGAGGAAAAACTCAAATTGAAGATTTTCAACTTTTTGTGGTGGCGTGACCCACCGTATAAGAATGATGATTTCAGACACCGCGTACAATTGTCGTAGGGTTCTGAGAATCAAATTCTTCATTAATTTCTTCACACTTAGAGTGTTATTGTTCATTTATTGAAGAAAAACGTTTTTTCATGTGTTGCACATCTAAGTCATCAATTCTGCATAAGTGTTAGGATGTGTGTCCTTTTCAAAGAACATTCGAAGATTCTAAGATATTTAGTTCACACCGCAACTTGCTAAATCTCTTCTCATCCAAGGGCTTAGTGAAGATATCAGCTAGCTGTTCTTCAGTCTTCACGTGCTGGATGGAGATGTCGCCCTTCAACACATGATCACGAAGAAAATGATGACGAATTTGAATGTGCTTTGTCTTCGAGTGCTGAACTGGGTTGTGAGCGATCTTGATGGCACTCTCATTGTTGCAGAGGAGAGGCACATTCTTCATGTTGACGCCATAGTCCTTGAGCGTTTGCTTCATCCAAAGCAATTGAGCACAGCACGATCCAGCAGCAATGTATTCAGCTTCCGCAGTAGACAGTGATACGCAGTTCTGTTTCTTCGAGGACCAACAGACCAAAGATCGTCGGAGGAAATGACAAGTGCCAGAAGTTGACTTGCGGTCCACACGATCACCAGCATAGTCAGAGTCAGAATATCCAATGAGATCAAAAACAGAGCCCTTGGGGTACCATAATCCTAGTGTTGGTGCGTGAGCTAGATATCGAAGAATATGCTTCACAGCCTTATGGTGTGATTCCTTCAGTGCAGCTTGAAATCGGGCACACATGCAAACACTAAGCATTATATCTGGCCTAGATGCACATAAGTACAATAAAGAACCAATCATGGAGCGGTATACCTTGTGGTCGAAGTCAATACCATTTTCATCAGTGCATAGTTGGCCTTTTGTGGGCATAGGAATTTTGACGCCTTTGCAATCTTGCATACCGAATTTCCTCAGTACATCTTTGAGGTATTTGTCCTGAGATATGAATATGCCATTGCGCTGTTGATGAATTTGAAGACCTAAAAAGAATTTCAACTCTCCCATCATAGACATTTGATATTATTCACTCATCATATAGGCAAATTCATCACTATAACGTTGGTCAGTACAGCCAAAGATAATATCATCAACATATATTTTGCACACAAACAGTTCACCATCATAAGATTTAGTAAAGAGAGTAGGGTCGAGTGAACCGGGTGTGAAGCCATTCTTCACGAAGAATTCCTTCAATGTATCATACCACGCCCGAGGGGCTTGCTTGAGGCCATAGAGGGCCTTATTCAGTTTGAAGACTTTGTCAGGATTCTTTGGATCTTCAAAACCTGGGGGTTGAGCAACATATACTTCTTCCTCAAGCTTACCATTGAGGAATGCACTTTTCACATCCATTTGATATAAGATGATATCATGATGATTAGCATAAGCAAGTAATATGCGAATAGCCTCAAGTCTAGCAACATGTGCAAAAGTTTCATCGAAATCAATTCCTTCAACCTATGTGTAGCCTTGAGCTACCAGTCGTGCCTTATTCCTTACCACGAGGCCATTTTCATCTTGCTTGTTGCGGTAGATCCACTTTGTGCCAATGATATTATGCTTGTGAGGATCTGGACGTTTGACCAGTTCCCAGACATTGTTGAGCTCGAACTGATGTAATTCTTCTTGCATAGCCTGAATCCACTCTGGCTCCAAAAATGCTTCATCTACCTTAGTGGGCTCTGTGATAGAGACAAAAGCATAGTGCCCACAGAAGTTAGATAAATGTGAGGCTTTTGAGCGTGTGAGAGGACCTGGCGCTTCAATGTCATCGATGATCTTGTCAACTTGTACTTCTTTTGCTACGCGAGGATGAGCTGGTTGACGTCAAGGTATTTGATCATTTTCCTCAGCACCATGGTCTTCAGGTGCAACAGCTCGATGTTCTTCGCGTACTGGAATGAATTCTTCAGCTAATTGTTCAGTAGGAATGACATCCTCAGTTGCCTTGAACTTGATAGAATCCTTAGGTGCTAGTTCATCTAACACAGAAGGTAGGTGCTCTCTTTGCGAGCCATTAGTTTCATCGAACCGCACATCTACAGTTTCAACAATCTTGTGAAGAACAATGTTGAAGACTCTGTAGGTGTGCGAGTCCTTTTCGTAACCAAGCATAAAACCTTCATGTGCTTTCGGTGCAAATTTAGAATTGTGGTGAGGATCTCTAATCCAACATCTAGCACCGAAGACTTTGAAATAACTCACATTGGGTTTCTTGTCAGTGAGGAGTTCATAGGCCGTCTTCTTGAAGAATTTGTGAAGATATACTCTGTTGATAATGTGGCATGCAGTATCAATTGCATCAATCCAAAAACGATCAGGCGTTTTGTATTCATCAAGCATAGTGCGAGCCATCTCAACAAGAGCTCTCTTCTTGCGCTCCACGACGCCATTTTGCTGAGGAGTATAAGGAGCAGATAATTCATGAGTAATACCAAGTTCATCAAGATAGTCATCAAGACCAGAATTCTTGAACTCAGTTCCATTGTCACTTCTGATGTGCTTGATCTTCACACCAAAGTTGGTTGAAGCCCTTGAAGAAAATCGTTTGAAGACTTCCTGCACTTCATGTTTGTAAGTAACAATGTGTACCCATGTATATCGAGAGTAATCATCAACAATGACAAAACCATATAGAGAAGCAGCATTAGTGACTGCTGAGTAATGATTAGGTCCGAAGAGGTCCATGTGAAGCAATTCGAATGGACGAGTAGTGGTCATGATAGTCTTCGCTGGTGATGCTTGGCCTTGGTCATTTTTCCAGCTTCACAGGCTCCGCATAAGTGATTCTTGAGGAATTTGACATTCTCAATGCCAATGACATGCTTCTTCTTCGCAAGCGTGTGCAAATCCCTCATGCCTGCGTGACCAAGTCGTCGATGTCATAGCCAGCCTTCTGAAGCTTTTGCAAGTAGGCACGCGGCTGATTGTGGTCCTGTAGAGAAATCAACAATATACAGATATCCTCTCCTAAAGCCTTCGAAGACTTTGGAATTGTCAGCTTCCATAATCACAACACAGCGATACTTGCCAAAGACAACAACCATATCAAGATCACAAAGCATTGAGACTGACATGAGGTTGTATCCTAAGGACTCAACAAGCATGACTTTGTCCATGTGTTTATCCTTAGAGATCGCAACCTTACCAAGACCCAATACCTGACTTTTGCCTTTGTCAGCAAAGATGATATGCTTCAGATGTGATGGTGATAAAGGAGCATCCATCAAAAGATTCTTGTCACCAGTCATGTGATTTGTACATCCACTATCGAGGACCCATTCAGTGGTTTTGGGTTGATCATCCTGCAGATCAATTAGTGTAACTTACAATCTCATATGCTTCATCAATGAAGAATATGATATCAAGTTCATCAGATGAATTTCATCAAGCGGTAAACAGATATAGCAGTATGAGGACGTGTGAAATGAAAGTTCATTTCATCATGGTTAGCCTGCGTCCTTTCAGGAAATTTTGTCAGGTCCCCAACAAATTCTTCAGACGTTAAGGCACGTCTGAGACCTGACCCTGCAGAAGAGATCAGTTCTTTTTCTTCACCACCCACATCTGAAGGGGGGGCAAAGAGTTCATCACTCTGTGAGCACCATACAAGAATGGTGGCATAGAAGCCAAACCATTTCGTTTCACATAAGAGGGGTTAGGGTAAGCATATGAATAAGCAGAGAAATTCTTCGAGGACTTATGAACATAATGATTTGAAGAATAATGTGCATATTCGTAGCCCTTAGCTCTACCCTGCGAAACAGAGTTGTTAGCACGATGATGGTCATATGAGGACTTTGATCCATTTGAGGAATTTGATCCACGTGAGGAATTTGGTCCATAAGAGGAGTTTGTTCTGGGGTTCCCATTCTTCACAGGTGGTGTCATGAGGACATTCACCTGAAGACTTTCAACATAACTTTTGGGAACCCAGATTTTCTTCATAGGGAAACCGTTCCTGCAGTTAGTCCCAACATATCTAGCAAATACTTCACCATTCTGATTTTTGAACAGTTTGTAGTTGGAGTCAAATGACTCATCAGAAGAATGAGGAGATTGACATGTAAAGCCACATAACATGGATGGATCAACTGGAGCTCCCTTTGCAGCAACCCATGAGGTTTTGGGGTACTGCTCGCCCTGCTACTCTCGCTCTTGCTCTTGCTTGCGATGCTGCTCTGATTTGGCTACACTTCAGTCGACTGAATCGACTTTTGGGTCAGTCAATTTTCAGGGGTTGGGGGGCTCCCCGGAGTTAAGGAAGAACCAGCCGCAGCGGGGAGGGGGCTCACCGGACAGGTACCCCACTATTTATCTTAGTATCCGGGGTGGGGGCGGTGGTCAGCGGTGGTGGTGGGGCGGTGGTGTGGGGATCGCCGGAGAAAAAGCTCGGCACGGGGGGGCCAAGAGGGATGGCTGGGGCGGTGGTGAACCGGCGATGTGGAGTGTTTTCGATGCGGGCGAGGCGGCGCACCGTCGGCCGCGGGCGGTGGAGGGCGGCTATTTGGCCGATGGTGGCTGGCGGCTCAGGGGGGTGGAGGTTGAAGATAAACTGCAGGCCCTTGAATTCGTATCCAACGGCTGCAAAATTGACTGACCAGAGATGAAAAAGTCAGTCGACTAACGTGTAGCCTCACCTCTAGTGCGTTCAGTTTCGACAGTAAAATTCAGTTTTGACAGCAAAATTAAGTTTCAACAGTATTCAGTTTCGATAGTTAAGTTCAGAGATGAGCGGCTGATGTATTTTACATCTAGCACTTTGTGGTTATGTATTTTACGTCATCTATTGGAGATGCTATTAGAATTCCACTCAGGTTAACATTGTCCCTCTTGTCTTGCTTCAGCCTCGGCGTCGTACAACTCATCGAAGCTGCTCCAACAACGAAACCCTCCATCACAGCGGAGCAGTACCTCGGGCTCCATCTCCAGACACCTAAGATCTTCTTCCCCTCCTCCGACAGCCAAGTCATCCAGAGCATCCTCACCGGCCAACCCAATCACGCTGAGATCGACATGGCTTCGCCAAAGAGGTTGTACACTTGTTGCATCTCTTTTTTACTCTACATGTTATATATATTTTCCACTGATCACACGTAGTAACATGAAATACGATTATTTTATCCTACTATATGACAAGCAGTGAGGTACCAGGCATCTTAGCTATCCGTGATGGACTCTCTTGAATGCCATCATTATTTATCTCTGCACGTTTGAGCTATGCATTTGTTGATGGGCCTGGGAGTTGAGCTAGTAGGGCACTGGCCTGGGTCCAAAGTAATAGAAGTAGCACAAAAACATTTTTTTAGTGTAGGCCTTTCCTTGCTCAAGCCTGCCTACTAGAATTGCCAGTGCTTGAAAGTAAAAGTGAATGAAAAACATAGGAATTGGAAAGGTTCCCATGGTATTACTTTTCCTGAATTTGGTGCAAAGGAATGGAGCAAAGGAAACTGTAGGATTTGTTCCTTTAGTGTCTCCTTGAAAGAAAAACTGTAGGAATTTTAATTTCTACTTGTCCTCCTTTTCAAATTCCTATTCATGAAGCACAAGACTAAGAGATAATAGCATAATAGCATTATAGCCGTACATTTTCTTGTGCTTTGACTTAATCGCACCATGCTTCTTTGCATCCTGTGATCTTCCAATTCTTCTGAATCAAACACCCAGATTGGCAGAAATCCTGTGTTTTTTAATTCTCTGTTTTGCATGTGCATTCCTATCCTATTCCTGTCTATTTCCTATCCCTGCATTGTTAGAATCCTCAAATTCAAACAAGCCCTTACACAATTACTTCTGTTACAGATATGTGTCAAAGAAAACCTTGTGTGGTTTATCCCGCTCCTGCGGCGCTGTGTTCCACCCTAGCTCAGCTGCTCCAACGATTGAAGGGTTCACCACGGCAGGGATCCGCTCTCCAGACTCTCTTTTGCTGCCTCAGATCTTCTTCCCCGCCGTCGGCAGCTGAAAGTGCGTTATGTCAACTAGAGGGGGGGGTGAATAGGCGATTTTTATGAATTCTTCACTGAGGAATTTGCCGGTGAGGAAATTCCTTAGTGAAGAACTATTAGCAGCGGAGTAAGTACTCAGAAGTAAGCATAACAGAATGCAAGCATGGTCATCATGATGAAATGAAGACAAGCACAGAGTACAGAAAGCGTAATCACAGGATAACACAAGATGAAGACAAATAGACTGAAGAAATTGAACTGAGGAAATTGAGAAAGTCTTCAGTCAAAGTCTTCAAACACAGATATGAACAAACACTCAACACAGTAATGAGGAAATGAAAGGGTTGAGGAAATAGAACTAGTAGGTTGGTGAAGACAATGATTTGGTAGACCAGTTCCAACTGCTGTCTCAGTTGTACGTTTGGTTGGAGCGGCTGAGTATTTAAACTCGAGGACACGCAGTCCCGGACACCCAGTCTCTGAGCACGCAGCTCAGGACACCCAGTCCTCACCATATTCTCCTTGAACTAAGATCACACAGATCCCGTCCAATCACTCATGGTAAGTCTTCATGCGACTTCCAAACCTTCACAGACTTGGTCACTCGGCGATCCACAATTCCTCTTGGATGCTCTAGACCTTGACGCCTAACCGTCTGGAAGAAGCACAGTCTTCAAAGGTAACAAGCGTCGGATCCACGCAGGATCAATTTCTTCAGTGATGCACAATCACTTTGGGGTTTGTAGGTGTTTGGGTTTGGGATTTTCCTCACTTGATGATTTTCGCTCAAAGTCCTCGGAGGATGGGTTGCTCTCAAATGACAAGTGTCAAGTTCTCTCGGAGCAGCCAACCAGCTAGTGGTTGTAGGGGGCGGCTATTTATAGCCTAGGGAGCAGCCCGACATGATAAGACATAAATGCCCTTCAATGATATGACCGTTAGGTGGATAAGATATTTTGGGACAGCTAGCGCGCAGCACAGCAACGGTCGGAAATTTGACTCTCAAATTCCTCAGGGCTATCATGTTCCTCACTGTGTAGGTAATTCACACTGGCGAATTTCTAACTCCTCAGTCAGAACAAATTCATCAGTGACCAGAAGAACTTCGTCTCTGTCACTGAAGAAAGTGACTGAACTGTATGAGATTTCCAAAGGCTTCACTCGAAGGGATTGGTAGGTGTAGGATTTTGAGTTGAGCATCACATGGAAATTTTTCCTTAGTATTTCCTCGACCCCCTTTAACAGTACGGTGTTTCCTATGACTCAAGAAAGAGAAAATGAAACTACGAAAACAAAAGTCTTCACGCTTCATGTTCCACAAATGAATACCAAGTCTTCAAGGTCACACCAATTTCTTCACTTTCAAAGTCTTCAGTTGAAGAACTTCATTTTTAGGGGTCGACTTTCTCTGTAAATATCAAACTCCTCATAGACTTATAGACCTGTGTACACTCACAAACGCATTAGTCCCTTAACCTATAAGTCTTCAGTACACCAAAATCACTAAGGGGCACTAGATGCACTTACAGCAGCCACGACAACTGCATTACCATCATCAACTGAGCAGATGACCTTGAGGACTAGACGGTCCACAAGAAAGATCGCACTCTTCCGTGTCTGCTTATGTTATGGATCACTTAATATGATGACATGCTACATTATCGTTGTGTTCACCTATTAGACTCCAAGGCATGTCCAAACTAATGTTGAAACTTGATTTTTTAAATGGTTGTGGGGCATATTGGGGCAACAATCAGTACTATTTGTCTACTATCTGGTTAATCTCAGGTGTCTACTATGAGTTTCATGTTGGGTGCAAACAAACATTAAAGGAGACATTATCTGTATTTTTTAACTAAATCTATTACCTGCCTGCTATCATAGTTTTGGGTCTATCCATAGTTTGGTACCATCACTCTGGATTTGTGCATGCACTCCTTACATAATCTCACTGTCTTATTCCTATGCATGTCAGTTATTGTACACAATGGAACTAATCATGTAGATCAACAGATACGAGCCTTGTGTGGCAATAAAATTTCATGCAGACGTCGCTCCATGGTGGGCGCAAAGGTATCCCCCTCCACCCATTTCGGATCGTAATCAAGAGGAAGATAACTATTCTGAGGGGGATTCAGAAGGAGAATACCACTCCTATTTACCCCATGAGGTCTTCGCTCTAACTTGGCATGCTGATGTTGGTAATATCATGCATATGGTGCCTTGCATTGCTTACTGTATACATCAAAAGATGTCATCTGCTTAGTTTAGACATGCTTTGTGTCAATGCCATCTATTTAGTTTCTTTATCGTGTATGTGAATCATGCAATGCCATCTTGTTTAGCCAGGCATCATTTATGTGAATTTTGCAATGCCACCCTGGTTAGCCAGTCATCTTATATGTGAATTATATCATGCTATCATTTTTTTTATTACATGTGAAATTTGTCAACAATTTTAGTACATTCAATTACTCTTCCTATGCATCAGCCATTCGGCACGGTCATGAAAAAATCTGGAGTGGAAACAAGGTGTTCAGAGCAGACAATGCAATCTGACGAAGCGCATGTCTTGCTGGTTATAGATAGCTCCTCAAAGGAGGATTCAGAGACAGATGACCAGTCCTATCCCCCCCCCCGAGGTGCATGCTCTAACTTGGCAGGGTTATGTTGCTCATATCGCGCATATGGTATCTTGCATTGCTATGTCATTTGCTTAGTTTAGACATGCTTTGTGTGAATGCCACATGTTTAGTGTCTAATTACCATATATGTGAATTATGCAATGCCATCTTATTGCAAGACATTATATATGTGAATTATGCAATGCTATTTTGTTGCAACGCATTATATATGTGAATTATGCAATGCCATGCTATTTAGCCAAGCGTCATATATGTGAATTATATCATGCCGTCCTTTTTTGTATTTCCCATTGCTTTTGTCAACAATGTTTGTATATTCAACTGCTCTTCCTGTGCATCAGCCATTTGAATTGGTGATGGAGAAATCTGGAGTGAAAACAAGGTCTTCAGAGTAGACAATGCTACCTGCTGAAGCTGATATCTTTCTGGTTACAGATAGCTCTTCAGAGGAGGATTCAGAGGCAGATGACCAGTCCTATTATCCCCTGAGGTGTATGCTCAAACTTGGCAGGGTTATATTTCCCATATCATGCATATGTTGTATTGTAATGCTTAGTTTTTACATCATATACACAATATTGAATGCCATCTCCTTAGTTGACACATCATATATGCGATTGCCCTCTGTTCACTTCCTTAGTATATAAATCATATATTTGAATTATATCAAGCCATGATGTTTACATAGACAGCATGTATCTGAATTATGGCATGCCAACCCATTTTCGAAAGACATAATATAGTTATATCATCTCATCCTGTTTACATAGTCATCATATTTTAAATTATGTCATTCTATCTGTGAATTATATCATGCCATCATGTTTCCATCGACGGCATGTTTGTGATTTATGGCATGCCAACCACTTTAATAGACACATTGTATAGTTATATCATGTCATCATGTTTACATAGTCATCATATTTTGAAGTATGTCATTCTATCCTGCTTAGTTAGCCATCATACATGTGAAACTGTGTCATGCTATTCTGTTTAATTAGCCATCATATATGTGAAATTATTTCCTGCTATTCTGTTTGGTTAGACAACATGAATGTGAATTATTTCATGCCCTGTTTTCTTTCCTACTATCCATTGCACCTGTCTATCTTACAATGTCTATACATTCAATTACTTTTCTTGTTTATCAAGCATTTCAATTGGAGGGGGTGATGGCAGTATCTGTGGGAGTAAAAACACGGTCTTCAAAAAATATTGTGCTACCTGTCGATGCAGATAGAACCATGGTTGTACTTGCCCAAGAACCAGCCCCACCACACATAACCCAGACTCATGTAGATTGTAGCCCTACCCAGTTGGACAGAGAACCAGCTACACCCCTTCTAACCCCAATCCCAGCAGATAGTAACCTAGTTCCCGTTCACACAGCACCGTCTCCACCAGAGAGCACCCAAACACGAGCAGTTAGTAAGGCAACTACAGTGCCCAAAGCACGAGGACCACCACTCCGAACTCCAAGTCAACGCTTAAAGGAGAAGAAGAACTATTCTCAGGTCAGGTTCCTTAGCTATGGTTCATACTACTTTGCTCTTGCATCACTGTATTTACTCATACCAACGAATTTCAAATTTTAAGGATGCAATTGAAACTCCAATGGCGCAACAGGTATGTTTTAAACCTGTTTCTTTAATGTGTTTGCTGTTGTAACTTGCTCTATGTTGATTTCAGTTTCAGTTGAATAAACAGTTATGTTCTCATGCCATGCACATTACAAGTGTTGTTATTGTTGTGTAGTTTCCCACACTTATATTCTGTCTATGCTGCTTTGTCTTAAATAGATATGATTCGAACTGTATCTATCTTGATTTGGCAACGTAAACTAGAATGATATAGACCATACAGTGACCATACTACATAGATATATGTTTGTTTCATCCTGTTATCCTGTCCATCTTACTACTGAACTGGTTTACCAAAATGAGTTTCATATACTACATTGTAAACCTGTGATGTGTTTGTTTGTTTCTCTTTTAGAATGCGGATAAAATGTTTGTTTGTTTGTTTGTTTGGAGAAGAGTACCCCATTATGCAATGGTAAAGGAAGTAATGCAGATAAGGTTCAAGATAGTGAGACATCCATGTTGGTCTCCAAGAAAGCTGATAAAAACTATACTGAAGACACTGAGACAACCCCAAAGTCCTGTCTTGATGTAGTGTTCGAGTTACTGGCTACTACTGCTGGCACCAGCTCTTTGAACTTGTTGCCTGAATCAGTTCAGCTTCTTGAGTCTCAACTTCAAGTTGAAAGACATCGATCAGATGTTATGCAACAAGAAGCCGAAGGACTGAGGAAGTCCCTATAGAATTCAGACGCATACTTTCTGGTGCAACAACAAGTGCTGGAGGGTTTAAGCGCCAAACAAGAGAAAGTTAATAATATTACTAAGCATCTTGACAGCATTATGGGTACCCAGGATATTGTTTCTTGAGCTCTTCTGAAGTGGTTTCACTTCTGGACTTGTTTTGCTGCGGCATTTATATGCTGCTTTGTTCCCTATATTTGCACTGGTGGCAAACTTTGATGCCCAGTGGATGTAATATGTGTAATAGCCGTGATAGCCTAGTGTAAGTTGCTTGCTTATTTATTTCCTTATTGTCTTGTTTAGTTGTTTGCTTGTAGTCAGTGCAGTTCTTTTTCCGCAGTTTGCTAGTGGCCGCAATAACTAATTTTTTAAACTAGGCCACAATAACCATGGGCTACATGTTTACTGTAGTTACCATGGCCCTCCTACGGGCCGTAGAAACAATGGGCCTTCTAAGGGCCGTAGAAACAATGGGCCTTCTACGGGGCATAGAAACAATGGGCCTTGTACGGGTCATAAACACAATGGGCCTTCTATGGGACGTATCATCAATGGGCCTTCTACGGGCCGTATGATCGGTTGGCCAAACATGGGCCAATAACAGACTGCATTACGGTCGTAAACGGGCTAGAGTTGGAATCGTCCATTCATGGGCCGACCATAACGGGCCGTCGTTAATTGGCTGTACTTGATGATGCTATGAAAACGGCCCAACGTATTAACGGGCCACAAACAGGCCGACTATAACCACGGGCTGAATTTGGCCCACAAGCAGAAAATGACAGTAATGGGCCGTAAGTAAACGAATGCTGGAAATGAGCCCAAGAATAAATGGGCCCTGAGAAGGCCGAAAGATAACATGGGCTGGAAACAGCCCAACGGAATAACGGACCGTTAATGGGTATAAAGTGATACACTGTTCATTACGGGCCAGTTTCACCACGGGCCGTTAATGGGTATAAAGTGATACACTGTTCAATACGGGCCAGTTTCACCACGGGCCGTTAATGGGCCAAGAGTTACAAAGGGCCTCATATCGGTCAAAAGACGTCATGGGCAATACATGGGCCGGAAGTTAAAATGGGCTGGAATTATATTCGACGGCCCAGATGACGCTACTGGGCCTAATTTGGATAGGTCGTAACGGGCCCTGGGTTAGCGGGTTGTAAATGGGCTATATGCGAACATGCCGTTAATAGGCTTTCCATGGGCCGTCCCGCCACCTTTTGACCAAGTCAAACGGGCCGGCCTTTTCACAAGAATGGTCTTCTGTTTGGCCGTGCCACGTGTCGATGTATCATAGGCGCCTTCAGTCCAATGAGTGGATGACATCTGTCCCAACGGTGAGCCAACACGTGTTTCCTCCAACCATTGATGATTTTACACGTGGAATCCCCATTAGGGCTGCAAACGAGTCGAGCTCGATCGAGTTGGAGTTGGCTCAGCTCAACTCATATGAAAATTCGAGCGAGCTCAAACTGACTGAAGCTCATTACCGAGCTGTAGAACATGACTCGTGCTCAGCTTGTAACGATCTCGAGTCGATCTCGAGCTAGTTTCGAGCTAAATGATATGGTAACAATTATAAATCTATGGATGAAAAACAAAAAAAATTAAGGTGAATATGCTGGGAATCTTTGCCAAAAATATAGAATATTTAACACATAGTCGACCATGTGCCCTAATTAGGCCTAAATCTTCTCTACACTTAATTAAGTTTCCATGTTCATTGGTAAATAAAATGGAGAAAAATTATGGACAACATATATGGCAATAAATTATCTTATTTTCGTTTAATATATGGCATGATCATTTAACATAATGATATTTTGTCGAGCTATCGAGCTAAAATCGAGTGAGCCAACATTGACTCAAAATCGGCTCATTTCTAGGTCGACCTACATAAAGTGGTCAAACTCAGCTCGTTTCTTTTCGAGTCGATCTCGAGTCGAGTCGAAAAACGAGTCGATCTCGAGCGGCTCACGAGCCTCGAGCTTTTCTTGCAGCCCTAATCCCCATTGGTTGGGGCTGTTAACAGGTTATCGGATCCAAAATCAGACCCGATAGCTTAACGGCGTTCCGTTACGGTGGATGCCACGTGTCAGTCACCCTTGACAAAAGCACTTATGTGACGCGTGATTTATCGTCATGGAAGTGGACACTTCTGTGATGATAATTTTGGTAATGTCATGGAACACTTCTACGACAGCACAGGTATGACTATCTTGATTCTGTCATAAAATCATCATGGATGTACATGCATGAGAGAAAACGTGACCTACTGTGACAAACACGTATCATCATGGAAGTGTATTTCTTTTGTAGTGATCTCTTGTGTTCAATCTTTGTATCAAAACTATAGATTGGTGCTCGTGGGTGAGTAGTAGTGTTGATTACATCTTGTAGTTGATTACTATATGGTATATTTGGTGGAAGATTATATGTTCAAATCCATTATGCTATTTAATACCCCTCTGATCTTTAGCATGTTTATCATTTGTGAGTAGTTACTTTCGTTCTTGAGGTCGTGGGAGAAATCATGTTGCAAGTAATCATGTGAACTTGATATGTGTTTGATATTTTGATGATATGTATGTTGCCATTCTCTTAGTGGTGTCATGTGAACGTCGAATACATGACACTTCACCATATTAGGGCCTAAGGAAATGCAGCATGGAGTATTTATTAGATGGTGGGTTGCGATAGTAATAGAAGGTTAAACCTGAGTTTATGCGCTATTCCAGAAGGGACCGGTTGGATCCAAAAGTTTAATGCTATGGTTAGAATTTATTCTTAATACTTTTCTCGTAGTTCCGGATGCTTGAGAGAGGGTTAATCATAAGTAGGAGGTTATTTCAAGTAAGAACAACACCTAAACACCGGTCCACCCACATATCAAATTATCAAAGTACCGAACATGAATCAAGGCAACATGATGAAAGTGACTAGATGAAATTCCCGTGTACCCTCAAGAACACTTTGGTTATCATAAGAAACCGTTTTGGCCTGTCCTTTTCCTCAAAAGGATTGGGCTACCTTGCTACACTTTTTTTACTACTAATGTTACTTGCTCGTTACAAATTATCTTGCTATCAAACTACTCCGCTACTTACAATTTTAGCACTTGCAGACAATACGTTGTTGAAAACCATTGTCATTTCCTTCTACTCATCGTTGGGTTCGACACTCTTACTTACCGAAAAAGGCTACAATTGACCCCTTATACTTGTGGGTCATCAGTCCACATACTCAACCATCATATAGTCTTCTATGATTTCTAACACTCAACACATACACATGAGCAAAGCGTTTCAACCGGACACATAGAAAGATAGGGGCTTATAGTTTCGCCTCCCAACATACTCACCTCAAGGGTGATGTCAACAATAATAACTCATGCTACCTATATTCAACTGGACATATGTGACTATATCTTTCCTCACCACATGATACTTGCCAAAGGAGAAAAATAAAAAGGAATAGAGAGAAAACTTTGACTCTTGCATAAAAGTAAATACATAAAAGTAAAAGATAGGCCCTTTGTAGAGGGAAGCAGAGATTGTCATGCGCTTATTTGTTTGTATGCTCAACCGCTTAGTGCAAAAGAATGTCACATTGTATTGCCCCTTGTGATGGCAACCATTATTACGCAGTTTGTCGCTTTTATTCTTCACCATCACAAGTTCGTACAACGCTCAATTTTCTCTTACAATAAATGATCTTACACTTTTAGAAGCAATTTTTATTGCCTTATTGCACCGATGACAACTTACTTGAAGGATATGACTCAATCCTTAGGTAGGTATGGTGGACTCTTGAAAATAAGATTTGCATTTAAGGGGTTTTGGATGCACAAGTAGTATCTCTACTTAGTGCGGATTTTTTGGCTAGTAGAGATGGGGGCAAGCACCACATGTTGAAGGATCTATGACAATATAACTTCTATGTGAATATGAACAAACATAAATCATTACGTTGTCTTCCTTGTCCAACATCAACAATTTTGGCATATAATATTTTGATGGGGGCTCACAATCACAAAATATTTCCAGGATAGTGTATTTATATGTGAATCTTCTCTTCCCTTATTAATTCTTTCATGAGTTGCATCATTGACCAATGCTATGTTTGTCAATCTATAATAAAATTTTCTACTTACACTTTTCCTTTTGTGGTGTCATCACCTACCATAGGATTAACATATGATCTTTTCATTTATTTCCTTTCTTTTTATTGGAACATGAAAGTAAAGAAAGGAAAAACTCAAACTATACTTTATTATATATCTCGCACATGATTATAAGAATACATCACTAAGCAAGCTCTCGAAAAGAAAGGATCGAACTAAACTTTTATTCATCTAAAGCGAAAGATCAAACTAAAAGTAAGTAATGGTAAAAGATAGTAGGGGTGATACGATACCGGGGCACCTCCCCCAAGCTTGGCGGAAGCCAAGGGTAGTGCCCATACCCGATACTCAATTTTCTTTTGGTGATGAAGAAGGTGGTGGTGGTGGAGTAGAGGCGATCCTGTCCTTCACGATCAAGAGATTCTCCAATCTACGGATGACGCTCCGGAGGAAGATGATGTGCTCTTGATGCAGAATATTTTCATGAGTGAGGTATTTATTTTGCACACGAGCCGTTTCAATGGTTTGAAAATCTTCAATCTCAGTTGGGGTAAGATGAGCATAGTTAGGTTTAAGGATAGCTTCTTTTTCTTCCTTGGTAGGCCAGGCTTATTCAACCACCCGTGCTTGATCTCTAATGGCCTCCTTGTTCTTTTCCCCCTTGACAGATTCTATGGGCTCTTCTCTCTTCAGCTCGATCTTCATCAACCAAGCATCCTCTTCCACATTGTTGGCAGAAGAAGAAGACATGATGCTTGGCTCAACAGATCTGACCAAAAATAGCAAGAAAAGAGAACAGGATATTTCTTCGTGATATAGTGGTCAAAAGGTTCGGGGGGTATATAAAGATTTTTTATCTTGGGAAACAAGCAAGTTGTAGAAAAAAGGAGTCCGGAAGGTACCCGAGGTGGGCACAACCCACCTGGGCACGCCTGGCAAGGTGTCTTGTGCCCATCAGGGTGCGCTTCCCGGTAGTTTCTTATTTTTCTAATTTTTTTATATTCCAAAACTGACAAAAAATATTTTTGCGGATTTTTTGGAGTCTGTTTACTTATCATATCACGTACCTCCTCTTTTTCATGATTCCGGAGTATTCTGGAAGGACTCTTTTGTGTGTTCTTCCGGTGTCATAGTTTGGATAATATTACTTTCAACATTAATGGACATACCTAAGATATAATGTTTTGTTCGTTTCCCATTATCAACCTTCGGGTTAGTACCTTCGGCATTATTTATTTTGATAGCTCCAGACCGATAAACTTCCTCGATAACATAGGGTCCTTCCCATTTCGAGAGGAGTTTTCCTGCAAAGAATCTGAAATGAGAGTTTTAGAAAAGAACATAGTCTCCAACTTTGAACTCGCGCTTTTGGATTCTTTTATCATGCCATCTTTTAACTTTTTCTTTAAATAACTTGGCATTTTCATAAGCTTGGCTTCTCCATTCATCTAATGAGCTAATATCAAATAACCACTTTTCACCGGCAAGTTTGAAATCATAGTTGAGTTCTTTAATTGCCCAATATGCTTTGTGTTCTAACTCAAGAGGCAAATGACAAGCTTTTCCATAAAATATTTTATAAGTAGACATACCCATAGGATTTTTATATGTTGTTCTATAAGCCCAAAGTGCATCATCTAATTTCTTAGACCAATTATTCCAGGATCTATTGCCAGTCTTTTGCAAAATTAATTTTATTTCTTTATTGCTAAGTTCAACTTGACCACTAGACTGAGGATGATAAGGTGATGCAATTCTATGGTTAACATCATACATGGCAAGCATTTTAAGGAAATCGCCATGAATAAAGTGTGAACCACCATCACTCATTAAATATCTAGGGACTCCAAACCTCGGGAAAATAACTTCCTTAAGTATTTTAATAGAGGTGTTGTGATCAGCACTACTGGTTGGAATAGCTTCTACCCACTTAGTGACATAATCAACAACAACCAAAATATGTGTATACCCATTATAGGAAGAAAAAGGTCCCATGTAATCAAATCCCCAAACATCAAATGGTTAAACAGCAAGTGAATAATTCATAGGCATTTCTTGACGCTTTACCATATTACCTATTCTTTGAAATTCATCACAAGATATCACGAACTTACGAGCATCCTTGAAGACAGTAGACCAATAAAATCCAGATTGCAATACCTTGTGAGCAGTTCTGTCTCCCGAATGATGTCCTCCATAAGCTTCAGAGTGACATTGTCGTAGGATTTGTTCCTGTTCATGCTCGGGTACACAACATCTAATAATACTATCTACTCCTTCTTTATAAAGATGTGGGTCATCCCAAAAGGAGTGTCTAAAATCATAGAAGAAGTTTTATTTTGTTGGTATGTAAAGCTAGGTGGTAAATATTTAGCAAGAATGTAATTAGCACAGTCAGCATACCAAGGAGTGTTATGAGAAACATTTAGTGCAGCTAACTGCTCATCAGAAAAACTATCATCAGTAGGTAGTGAGTCATCAAGCACATTTTCAAGCCTAGACAAGTTATCAGCTACGGGGTTTTCTGCTCCTTTTCTATAAGTGATATGTAAATCAAATTCTTGTAGAAAGAGAACCCAATGAATAAGTCTAGGTTGATCATCTTTCTTTTTCGTAAGATATTTTATAGCAGCATGATTGGTGTGAACAGTTAGTTTTGAACCAACAATGTAAGATCTAAATTTATCACAAGCAAACACCACTGCTAGAAATTCTTTTTCAACAGTAGCATAATTCTTTTGGGCACGGTCTAGAGTTTTACTAGCATAATGGATAACATTTAGTTTCTTATCAACTCTTTGTCCTAGAACAACACTAACAACATAATCACTAGCATCACACATAATTTCAAAAGGCAAGTTCCAATCAGGTGGTTGAACAATAGGTGCAGAAATTAAGGCTTTCTTGAGTGTTTTGAAGGCTTCTAGACAATCATCATCAAAAACTATAGGAACATCTTTTTGTAAAAGATTCATAAGAGGCCTAGAAATTTAAGAGAAGTCTTTGATAAATCTCCTATAGAAACCAATACGACCTAGGAAACTATGAATACCTTTGATATCTTTAGGACATGGCATTTTCTCAATTACATCAACCTTAGCTTTGTCCACTTCAATACATCTTTCAGAAATCTTATGACCCAAGACAATACCTTCATTAACCATAAAGTGGCACTTCTCCCAATTCAAGACAAGATTTGTTTGTTCACATCTCTGCAAAACTCGATCAAGATTGCTTAAACAATCATCAATAGACTTCCCATAAACGGAAAAGTCATCCATGAAAACTTCAACAATCTTTTCACAAAAGTTAGAGAATATATCAGTCATACATCTTTGAAAGGTAGCACGTGCATTGCATAAACCAAAAGGCATATGTCTATAAGCATAAGTTCCAAAGGGATAAGTGAAAGTGGTCTTTTCTTGATCAGGTTGAGAAACAAGTATTTGTGAAAAAGCAGAGTATCCATCAAGGAAGCAAAAATGTGTGTGCTTAGATAATCTTTCTAGCATTTGATCAATAAAAGGCAGAGGGTAATGATCTTTTCTAGTTGCTTTGTTTAATTTTCTAAAATCAATTACCATTCTATAGCCTGTAACAATTCGTTGTGGAATAAGTTCATTCTTATCATTAGGAACAATAGTGATACCTCCTTTCTTAGGGACACAATGAACATGACTTACCCATCTACTATCAACTATAGTATATATTATACCTACTTCCAGAAGTTTTAATATTTACGTTCTTACCACTTCCTTCATCTTCGGATTTAACTGGCATTGGTGATCAACAACGGGTTTAGAATCAGGTTCCATTTTAATCTTGTGCTGACATAGAGTGGGACTAATGCCCTTTAAATCATCAGGAGTATATACAATAGCAGCTTGGTGCTTCCTTAGAACCTTCAATAATCTTTATTCTTCATGTTCTAAAAGGTTAGCACTAATAATAACATGATATATCTTGTTCTCATCAAGATAAGCATATTTCGAAGTGTCTGGCAAATATTTTAATTCAAACACAGAATCACCTTTAGGTGGAGGAGGACCTCCTAGAGTTTCAATAGGAAAATTGTGTTTAAGCAGAGGATGTTGTTCAAACACAATCTTATCTATTTCATTTTTTTCATGCATATGTAGATCATTTTCATGGTCTAGCAAATACTGTTCTAAAGGATCGGTAGGAGGCACAATAATAGAAGCAAGACCAATTATTTCATCCTTACTAGGCAATTCTTTTTCATGAAACTTCCTACTAAACTTTGAAAATTTAAACTCATGAGACTCATCACCAAAGCTAACACGACAGTTTGTTTCTCACAATCTATTTCAGCATTAACGGTGTTCAAGAAAGGTCTACCAAAGATAATGGGACAAAAATCATCTTGTGGGGAACCAAGAACAAGAAAATCAGTAGGGTATTTTATTTTCCCACACAAGACTTCAACATCTCTAACAATCCCAATTTGTGATATAGTATCTCTATTAGCAACTTTAATAGTAACATGTATGTCTTCTATCTCTGTGGGTGCTATGTCATTCATAATTTCTTGATATAAGGTAAAGGGAATAGCACTCACGCTAGCACCTATGTCGATAAACCATGATAACGGTGACCTCCTAATTTAACTGAGACAACGAGTGTAAGGGCATATTTCTCCCTATGTGGTTTTGGTGATTGATTATAGTGCATTTGCAGACTAATCGTGTGCATTGATCATTTCAGATATCTCATCTCTAGGCACAAGACGATTTGGTGCCCCTCGGAGCCAATCGAAGACGGCGATTCTCTAGGTTTCTTTTCGGTGGATTTGAGTCGTAGGAAAGTTGTACTATTAAGAGGGGGTCCGCATCAGAAAGGTTAGGGTGGAATCAACATGTACACATTTGTTCCTTTGCACCACCTTTCCTTCGCTTCTTTGGAGCACCGTCCGTTTATCGTTGTATCTACGAAATGAAGGCTTCCAAATGCTAGAGTGTCTATGGCATGCGATAGTACTGCTCAACCGCTCAAGGTAGCGGCAATACCGCAGGGACTAGCATTAGTACCGCTCCTGGTGAGCGGTAGTACCGCGGCTTCCAGCCTTGATGCTGGCGCATGTGGAAGTAGGCATGGAAGTAATTTTTTACTTCCGCCCCTACACGGTATTAACACTCCTTGCGAGTGGTAGTACCGTGCCGGATTTTTGCATGGTCCTAAACTTAGCGGAAGTAGTCACGGGCGTAATTTATTTAGTCCATGCTTCTTCCAGCTCAGAAGAGCCCTGCCTTGCGGTAGTACCGCAGGGGCACACAGTAGTACCACTCCGGCGGTTCTACCACTTGTTGCCATGCGCAACAGGGCCTCGTCTGGTCACTACCGTGCAAGAAGTAGTACCGCAACCCCTTGTGGTAGTGCTGCAAGCGTGTGCGGTAGTACCACGTGTCACGGGCTGAGTGATGAGGTAACGGTTGGATCTTTTCCTCCACTATATAAAGGGGGTCTTCTTCCCCAAGAAGACCACCTCTTCTCTCCCTAAGCTCCATTGTTGCTCAAAGCTCCATTTTCGCCCGACATCCCTAGCAAATTAAACTTGTTGATTTTGTAGGGATTGGTTGAGAAGGCCCTGACCTACACTTCCACCAAGGGAAATTTGATTCCCCCCACTAATCCCTTGTGGATCTTGTTACTCTTGGGTGTTTGAGCACCCTAGACGGTTGAGGTCACGGCGGAGCCATATTCCATTGTGGTGAAGCTTCGTGGTGTCGTTGGGAGCCTCCAATTAAGTTGTGTAGATAGCCCCAACCTTGTTTGTGAAGGTTTGCTCGCCGCCTCCAAGGGCACCAATAGTGGAATCACGGCATCTCGCATTATATGAGGGCGTGAGGAGAATACGATGGCCGTAATGGCTTCTTGGGGAGCATTGTGCCTCCACACCGCTCCAACGGAGACGTACTTCCTCTCAAAGGGAAGGAACTTCGGTAACACATCCTCGTCTCCACGGGCTCCACTCTTGGTTATCTCTTACATTTACTTGTGCAAGCTTATATTGTGTTGTATCCCTTGCTTGCTTGTGTGCTTGTTGTTGTTGCATAATATAGGTTGCTCACCTAGTTGCATATCTAGACAACCTACTTTGATGCTAAGTTTAATTTGGTAAAGAAAAGCTAAAAATTGTTAGTTTCCTATTCACCCCCCCCCCCCTCTAGTGAACCATATCAATCCTTACAATTGGTATCAGAGCCTCATCTCTTTATAAAGGACTTTACCGTCCGAGGAGTATGGTTGACACCACAGACGAGATGGGGGAGCACCCCGGTGCGAGTCCCACCTCGTCTGCGGCCGATGGGGGATCCTCGGTTTCTCGTGAGGAGTTCAATGTGGCCTTGGACACATTGAAAACCTCCATGACGACAGAGGTCAAAGGCATGCTTAAGAATTTTCTTGATGGTGTTAAATTATCCACCGCACTGTTGGAAGTGGTCAATCCCACTAACAAGGTGAAGGATGCTAACTCCAACAAGGGGAAGCTACTAGTGATCAAGTTCCTTTAACTAGTGGTAGAAGTGGGAATGGCATCTTTGCCCATGTTGAACCTCCACTTACTTATGGAGGACCGGTTCCCTCCACGCATATGAATCATGTTGGTCCTCCTCCTAAGCTTGTGAAAAATGAGGATTTTTCCTCTTGGGTGTATCACTTTAAATTTCATTTAAATCATAGTTCTACTAATATTTGGAGAATTATTGATTAAGGTTTCTACCCACATGACCCAATCAACTTCACTCCTATAGAAGCCGCGAACCATCAATTTAACAAGTCCGCTCTCTTCATTCGCCAAGAAGCAATTCCCCCCAAAGATATTGCACACCTCCGACCTTTCACCATGGCCAAGGAAGCATGGCAACATCTTGTGTCCATTTACAAGGGAAGCGCAAGCATTCAACGCCCAAACTTTGAAGTGGTGCAAGATGAAGGCGATGAGTTTGTGATGATTGAAGATGAAGAACCTCGTGAGCTTTACTGGAGATTAACCACTCTCGCATTCTCACTCTGAGATCATGGGAGCAAGGATACGGATGACAATTGGATCAAGCGTAAGTTTCTCAAGGCCATGATGCCCTACCATAAGGCCATGTCCTCCATCATCTATCAAAGGCCGGACTTTCACGCCTTGTCCTCAAGTGAAGTGTTGGATGACTTTGTTGCTATGAGGATCTTGGACAAAACCGTCGACAATGCGGCGTTGCATTCTCAATGATCAAAGAAGCCCAACCTTGCTTTGAAGGCCAAGGCTAGTCTGGAAGAAGAGGGTGAAGAGGAAGAAGAGGAGAGTTGCCCCGAAGATACCAAATATGCCTATCATGATCACATGGCTCTCGCTTCCCGGAAATTTTGGAGTAAGAAGAACTCAAGGCCCAACTTCAACAAGAACAACTCAAGTGGCACCAAGGGCAAGAAACATGTGAGGAAATGCTATAATTGTGGCAATGTGAGCCACTTTTTGGGGATTGCCCGTATGAGAAGAGGGGAGGCAATGGTGGCAAGCTTATCCGAAAAGCAAGGACAAATCCTTCCCCAACAAGAACAACTTCACCAAGAAGACTCCTCCCAAGGGGCTGGTAGCACATGAAGAGTACAATGAGGATGATGATGATGATGAAGACAGTGAGACGGTTGCCATGGACTCTGTTGCCATTGCAACAACTCCAAGGGTGTCCCTCTTCGACTCACCCAACGAGAACATCACCACCAAGTGCCTCATGGCTAAAGCCACCAACAAGGTAACCCCCAACATCAAAGCTACCATCACTACTAATCCTTCCTTGACGGATTGCATTGATGAAATTGAGGGGATGAAGGAGGGTAAAATGAATTTGAGTCTTTTATGAGTAAGCTGAAGGGTAAATCCAAGAAGCACTTTGTTGCTCTCTTGGAACAACTTGGTGAAGCCAATGACATGATCGAGGCTCACGAAGAAACCATCTCTAAGATGGACGGGCATAGTCATTATTATGCCGATGAGATTTTGGATCTCTCTAATGCGCTAGAGGAAGAGCGTGTTCATCGTTTGGCTCTTGAGGAGTCACACAACGATGATCATGCTAAATTAAAGAAAGATCTTGATCATGCTCTTGTTGTCTCTCGTGTGCTCAGTTCCGAGAAGGCCAAACTTGGGACTGACCATGCTAGACTCAGGGAGGAGTTTGGTATACTTGACAAGGCTCACAAGGCCTTGAAGAGTGCTCATGCTAGCCTCAAAGAGTCTCATGATCAACTCCAAATGAAGCTAACCAAGGAGAAAGCCACATTTCCTCATATGGTTTTAATTGATAATGCAAATGCTACTAACCCGTGTTGTGAGCATGTGCATATTGTGGAGGAGAATGCCAAGTTGAAGGAACAACTTAAGAAAGGCCTTGTGTCTTGCATACAAGGTGAGAAGAACCTCAACGACCTTTTTAGCAATCAAAAGGAAGTTGTGGGCAAGGAGGGAATTGGGTTTGCACCCAAGTCCAAGAATAAGAAGAAGAATGACAAGGACAAACGACCTCCTCCTCTCAAGAAAACTTTTGTGAAGGAGGGAGAGGGTGCTTCTAAGGAGAATAAGAACAATGTGAAGGGTGGTGGTGTCAAGAAGGGCAATGCCATCTCTTCTAACAAATCCGACGACTTTAACACTTCTTATGTGTTATGCCGTTCTAGTGATGGGCATGTTTATGCCAAATTTGTTGGTTCTTCTTATGAGTACATTGAATGGTCCATTTGGGTTACTAAGACCCTTGTTACTAACATCAAAGGACCCATTATAAAATGGGTACTGTCGGTGTCAAAACCAGCGGATCTCGGGTAGGGGGTCCCGAACTGTGCGTCTAGGCGGATGGTAACAGGAGACAAGGGACATGATGTTTTTACCAAGGTTCGGGCCCTCTCGATGGAGGTAAAACCCTACTCCTGCTTGATTGATATTGATGATATGGGTAGTACAAGAGTGGATCTACCACGAGATCAAGGAGGCTAAACCCTAGAAGCTAGCCTATGGTATGATTATTGTTGTCCCCTACGGACTAAAACCCTCCGGTTTATATAGACACCGAAGAGGGCTAGGGTTACACAGAGTCAGTTACAATGGTAGGAGATCTACATATCTGTATTGCCAAGCTTGCCTTCCACGCCAAGGGAAGTCCCATCCGGACACAGGACGGAGTCTTCAATCTTGTCTCTTCATAGTCTTGGAGTCCGACCGATGATGATAGTTCGGCTATCCGGACACCCCCTAGTCCAGGACTCCCTCAGTAGCCCCTGAACCAGGCTTCAATGACGACGAGTCCGGCGCGCATATTGTCTTCGGCATTGCAAGGCGGGTTCCTCCTCCAAATAGTTTATAGAAGATTGTGAACACCAGGATAGTGTCCGGCTCTGTAAAATAAATTCCACATACCACCATAGAGATAATAATATTTACACAAATTCAATCTGCTGACGTATTTTGTGGCGTGACGTCACACCACAACCAAGCTTTTACTCGAATCGTTTTTATTATACCACCTCAGCGTGTTTAGCGAAGCGGTTTCTTTGGCACGTCTTGTCGAAGCAGAGATCGTGTTCCCCTTATTCTGGGATTCCCATCAATACGGACGTGGGTAGCCCAACCGCGCTCGTTGCCACGCCCCCTCCATTGAAGGTGGGTTCCAAACGGTCATGGGGACGGATCTTGGTATTCTCCCTCTTTATAATGAGACCAAGGCCCGTCCCTTTTCTTCAATCCTCAATCGAATCCGCCCCTCGCCCCGAGTTCCAACACCCAGGGCTCCAGATTCGGGCGCCTCGGACCTTTGACAATGTCCGTCTCTAGCCTTCAGGGCCAGTGGATGCTGAAGCTGAGAGAAGCCAGGTACCTAACCTACGAGATTTTGCATAGGTTGCCCGCCTAAGGGCAAGTTATTCCCACTCCCGAGCCTGGCGAGAGCGTTGTGTTCATATCCCACCTCCGTCGGGGTTTAGGCTTCCCGATGGATCCCTTTGTGAGAGGGCTCATGTTTTACTATGGGCTGGAATTCCATGACTTGGCTCCGGAGTCCATCCTCCATATCTCATGATTCATTGTTGTCTGTGAAGCCTTCCTCCGCACTACCCCTCACTTCGGTTTGTGGCTCAAGACCTTCAACGTGGAGCCGAGGATGATCGGGGGGCGATAGGCAGAGTGCGGAGGGGCAATTATAAGCAAGAGGGCCGATGCTCCATGGCCCGAGGGCTCTTTTCAGGAGGAGCTCGGCTTGTGGCAACAGGAGTGGTTCAACATCACCGCTCCCAGGGGCAGCAGGCAGAGGCCGCCGCACGCCTTTCGCTCGGGCCCTCCACAACGACTGACGTCATGGGTCAACAAAGGGCTTGACTGGGGGCCGTCTAAGGACGTACCCCTATTGCAGGGCCGAATTCGAGACCTCCAAGAGAGGGAGATCAACTTGGTCGCAGTGATGCAGGTTATGCTGATTCGGCGTCTTCTGCCCTACAAACGTCGCCCCCTCCGCCTGTGGGAATTCAATCCAGAGGGACCTCGAGCTCTCCAACACTTCATTGGTATGACACCTCTGGAGATGTACAAACTCTTCTTCGGATCACAAGAGATGTGTCCGGAATTGACCGAGGACGCTGGCCTAAGCTGCAATCGCCAGGATACTCTAGTAAGTAGCCATGTGTCCGGACATATCGTCTATTTATTTATAATGGATTTGCCTCTCAGCCGGCTATCCCTTGGACAGGAGTGGATAGCGCAAGCAAAACTGATACGGTGTCCGGCCCCCCTCCCTGAGACCACGCCAGATCCCATGTTGGTCAAGATGTTGGAGGTTGCGCCTTCGGAAGAGGGCGAAGGGGAGAACAGGAAAACTACCGCCTCCGCTAAGGAGGCTCTCAAGAAGGGAGGGATCGACAATCCCTCCTTCCAGGGGGAGAAGACGACAGCTTCCGAGGACCCGGAGGCCAAGGCCTCAAAGCGGGGGAAGAAATCTTCATTGGAGGGTCCTGCGTCAGGAGAAGCCCCGGCCGCACTATTTCCCCAAGGGAATCAGCCCTCCAGCGAGCCGTAAGTAGAAAAGGGAGCTTTGTAATAAGGGACATCCCTGTTTTTTATTTCTGAGGATAACCGAAGTTTTTACCTTGTAGTTCGGATCTCAGCCCTTCTCAGCAGAGCTCATCTTCGGGGGATCTTCGTCCGGAGATCATGGAGAGCAAGACGCCTCCATCTGCCGCGCCGTCAGGCGGGGCGGGCGACCCTGAGGTATCATCACGGAGGGTCTCCCCGAGTCCGGCGGGGCCGGAGAGTTCGGCACCGACTGGTGTACGGCCGGAGGAGCTGAAGAATCTGCTCAAGAGGGCGTCTATCTCAGAAGATCACCGTACATTAATGAGTACGGTGATTGAAAGGATTTCATCCACTGAGAGCGGGTTGCATGAGGCCGTCAGAAGTTTACTGACGGGGTTCGAGGTACGTAAAAATGACATAAGTTTTGACAGTTTTGCACATAGAGTGCGCCCTGTATAGATAGTAGCCCCTGAGGCTCGGTGCGTTGTCAGAAGTGACGTCGTGCCGAGGATCATAATCTCAGTGTTAAGATGTCGCCATTCCTATTCAGGGGGCGGAGCGTTCGGTGGCTAGCCGGACTGATAGAGTTGCCGAACTGAAGCGGCAACTGGACGTTGCGGATGCGGACATCGCGCTGGTCAATAAGCGACTTGACGAGTCACAAGGTGGGTTGTTTCTCCGCGGCCACCCGGTAAGGGAGCTTATGCCCATGCCTTACAACATGTATGTTTGGTGCAGATGGCGCCGCTGCTATGGAGGGCCTTCGGGCAGAGCTTGCTCGAGCCAAGGACCAAGCCAGAAGGAGTGATGCGGCTGCCTCGAAGGCAGCCGAAGAGCTAAAAGCCGAAAAGGCTGCTCACTGCCAAAGCAGGGAGGAGATGGCCGAAATGGCCATGAAGCTGAAAGATGACACCGAACGCTATGAGGTTCTTGAAAGAGAACGCCAGGCGGAGCAAGAGGACCTGAAGAAGGCCACCACCGAAGCCAAGGATGCCCGTTCTGCAATGCGGGCTATAAAGGAGGAACTGCGTCAGGCCGGAGAGATTGCGGCTGGAAACCCTTCCTGCTGCGTAGGAAGTTCACGGATCAGAAGTATGCTCAGTTAGGCCAGCTGTGGGGTGCAGAGGATCCTTATCTGGATTTGGCGGCGAGTGCGACGGACGCAGTCGTGCACTTCCGAAGCCAAAAGGATCACGAGATGGAAGAGCTTTTTTGGTCTCAATTCCATAGTCCGGAGCGTTCCCTTCCATTAACCGATCGGTTGGCTGAGTGGGTTGAGCTGAATAGGCTGTCCGCACTTGCCATGAAGGATGTTGTGGCTCATCTTTGGCCGGAAAGGCCCAAGCCGAAGAGTTATTTTGGCTTAGTGCAGCAATTCCTTGATGCGGTGCCGCATATCAAGGCGATGAAGCGGTCGGCATGCATAGAGGGTGCACGGATGGCTCTCGCCCGTGTCAAAACATACTGGGCAGAGATGGATGCCACCGACATTGCATCCCGAGATTCGGATAGAAGCCGATTACCCGCCGAGCACTATTTTGAGGAAGTCCTGCGGGGCACTCGTTGTAGAGTCGCAGTGCTCGAAAAATGTTACGTTCAAATGACATGTATGATTTGTGAAACCATATTTACAATGTGATGGATTTTTATACTTGTGCGTTCAAGTATTGAAATATCTCCTGTGCGGCCGTTAATGTATATGTGTGTATATAACCTGAAAGATGGCAGTCTTCGGCTTCAGCCCCCACGCACATGGTGCGGGGGTGTTTGCAAAGAAGCGCATTTTCACCCATAATCCAACATCTTGGTCCTGTGAAGGAGGTGGTAGCGTAGCAAACTAGGCAACCGGACTATAATGCTTTATCACTTTCACTTAGCCATAGGAGTTCGAAGGTGGGGCTACGATATAGCCCCTAGGGGCACCATGCTCTCCGAATTCGGGGCGCTTGTGTGCCTGACCGGGAAGCGGTCCTTCGTCAAAGCGGAGGAATTCTAAACATTCCAGAAGTCGATCGAGTGGTTGACCGGTCTCTCGCCATATCATGATAGTCAGTTTTCGTCTTTCTCTACTGAGGTGCTCGCCCGGCCGAACCGGGGCACAATCGCAGTAGTTCTCCTGGTGCCGCGTTAGCCGATGATACGGAATGTAAGGCAGCAAAACACAGGAGCCGGGCAAACCCAACATTTGACCAAAGACATGATTCGGAGCTGATGCATATAAGGCCTAACTCGAGACGCCGAACACTCCCTGAGGTATTCGGTCTTTATGATAACGGGCAGAACAATGCCCTAAGCCCCTAGTGTCCAGGTACGCGTGAAATCTTCTGACACAGCCGATGCCAAAACGTCAGCCTCCTCCTTGGTTATGGTAAGAAACCGGGGGATGTATAGCAACAAGAGACAGTAAAAAAGGTTTAAGCAGGATCTTAATCTAAAAAGAATCCTTGTAACGGGTCCCTGTTGCAAGTCTGCGCCTGTGTCTCCGTTGTGCTGTATCCTGGACAGGTGTAGCACGTTGTTCATCTGTAAAAGAGAAGAACTTAGATTGAAAAACATCGTGTGAAAAATGCATGTAAAAGAGTATGATTTAAAAAATGAATAAAATTGAGCTTTATTGGCTCTCATTCTTCGTTCGTGCAGCCCCTTGTGAAGGGGTATGCGGCTGGGAAGGCTCTTGTTTGTTTATGTCGGACTCGCCTAGCCGTGTTCGGGGTCTGAATGACCTATTTTAGGAGTTTCGATCAGCCAGGCCGGATTAGTTTGTGGCTGTCAAGGCAGTCTCACTTTTTTCCATGGTCGAGGAACATTCTAAGTTACCCTTTAATGAGATGATGCCGTGTGGACCGGGCATTTTAAGTGTAAGAGACGCGTAATGCGGTATTGTGTTAAAGCGGGCAAAAGCTTCGCGTCCCAATAGTGCTTGATGGCTACTTTTAAATAGGGCGATATGGAAGATTAGCTTTTCGCGATGGAAGTTGTCGGATGAACCGAACACAACTTCCAGTAGTAAGGAGCCCGTACAATTGGCATAAGGGCCTGGCGTCACTCCTTTAAAGGAAGTGCTGCTATGGCGAATTTTGGTAGGGTCTATCCCCATTCTGCGGATGGTGTCCTGGTATAGCAGGTTTATATCACTGCCGCCCTCCATTAGGACTTGTGTAAATTGTAGTCCGTCGATTATAGGATCCAATATCAAAGCAGTCCATCCTGCATTTCGAATACTTCTGGAGTAATCCTGATGCTCGAAAGTAATTGGTTTTGACATCCAGTTTCGGGACTCCGCTGGGGTGGACCGTGCAGTGCGTACTTTAGTAGGTGCCACCCTATTTTTCCTTGTTATCACTTGAAGTGAATTCACTGTTTTGACTTCTTGTGGGAAGTTCTTTTGTTTTCCGGCGCTCTGCTTGTGGGGTTCATCATCATCCTCGCTTGGTGTGTCGAGCCCCTTGTGTTCGGCGTTAAGTCGGACGGACTGCTTAAAGACCCAACAATCTCTGTGGGTATGGTTTGCAGGCTTCCCGGGGGTACTATGGATTTGACATATCCTATCCAAAATTTTGTTTAGGTTGGATAGCTCGTCACTGTTGTCCTTAAGAGGTAGTGTTTTGTTATTTGGCTGAGAGCTTTTGAATCCGGCGTTGACCACCGTGCTGTTTGGGCCATTTTCCTTATTCCGGCGCTAATCTTTTCTGCGTCGTGATTTCCCAATTCCGTCCCTAACTTCGGATGTACTCGGGTCGCTGGTACTGCATCTTGCCAGCCAGCTATCTTCACCCGTGCAAAAGCGGGTCATGAGGCTTGTTAGCGCGGCCATTGTTCTTGGTTTTTCCTGGCCGAGGTGTGTGGCGAGCCATTCGTCTCGGACGTTGTGTTTAAAGGCTGCTAAGGCTTCAGCGTCCGGACAGTCGACTATTTGGTTCTTTTTGGTGAGGAACTTGTTCCAGAATTTGCATGCTGACTCTCTGGGCTGTTGAGTTATGTGACTTAAATCGTCTGCATCCGGAGGGCGGACATAAGTCCCCTGAAAATTTGCTCGAAATGCATCCTCGAGCTCCTCCCAACTTCCAATGGTATTTTCTGGGAGGCTTTTGAGCCAATGCCGAGCTGGTCCTTTGAGCTTGAGGGGTAGGTATTTTATGGCATGGAGATCGTCTCCTCTAGCCATATGTATGTGTAGGATGTAATCCTCAATCCAGACTCCGGGGTCTGTTGTTCCGTCGTATGCCTCTATGTTTACGGGCTTGAATCCCGCTGGAAATTCATGATCCAGTACCTCATCGGTGAAACATAGTGGGTGTGCGGCGCCCCTGTATTTAGGTGTGCTGTTATCTTCGAACGCTCGGCGTGTTGTGTTGCTTCCTGGAGCCTTCTTTTTTGGCCCATAGATGGACCTGACCGGGCCATCCTTTTTGCGAGGATCCTTATGTGGATCGTGTGCCGGCTTGTGTGCGGCGCTGTTTACCGCTCTTAGCCTATCATCTGGTCGTCTATCCGGCCAGGGGGCGTCTTTGTTTTTTGACTGTGGGGTCTCTATGGCCTCCTCGTCAAATTCTGGCAACAGCTTGCGCTTTGGGTAGCTCTTTGCTTGGTGACTATCGCCGTATTTATCTGCGGTCTTGAGTACTTTGTTCCATCTCATTCTGAGTACGTCTTCCGCTGTTTTGAGCTTCCGCTTCTGCTTCTTCAAACTTCTTGCAGTGGAGACGAGCCTTTTGTGAAGGTTCTTGTGCTCCGGTGATGTGTCCGGTGTGAGATCGTCTGGACTGTTGTTTTCGCCGGGGATGGGTTGCTCGTCCAATTCATCCTGTTCGGATGGTTGCTTGGTGGCGTGTTCGTCGTCCACTGGTTCGCCCTGCTCTACGGCTGGGTCAGTATGGGTGCTGTTGTTATCGAGGCGGAACTTCGGGCGGCGCTTGCATCGCAGTTTTGGTTGTTTTTCGGGGGAATTATCCTTCGCCGCGTCCCGTTGTTCCTCGTCATCGCTTCCTTTTGGTGTATCCACCATGTATACGTCATGAGTTGAGGTGGCTTTCCAGTGCCCAGTGGGCGCTGGTTCTTTGTCATCTCCGGCATCGTCGTCCATACCGTTGATGTCTTCAGAGTCGAAGTCTAGCATGTCGGTTAGATCATCGACAGTGGCTACAAAGTGGGTGGTGGGTGGGTTTTGAATTTCTTCGTCGTCCGCATCCCAACCGTCTTGACCGCAGTCCGGCCAGGGCTCTCCTTATAACGAGAGATCTTTTAGCGAATTCAGAATGTCGCCGAAAGGCGAGTGCTGAAAGATGTCCACGGCGGTGAACTCCATGATCGGCGCCCAATCGGATTCGATTGGTAGGGGCGCAGGAGGTTCGGAGTCTGGCGAGGAGTCCGGCACCTCGGAGTCACGAGCTTCACAAAGGACAAGGTCGGTATTCGGCTCCATCGCCGTAGATGTAGCAGCCCCCGAGGCGGTGTCTAGCCACCCATCCTCGATCTGCATAGTCGGCTCCGAATTAAGGGTCGGAGCGGACTCGTGTGCGGCCTCCAGGGCACTGTCCGGCAGTAGAGCTAAATCATGCCCATCGAGACAGTGCGTCGTGCTCGGCTGTGGCTCGAATCCTTCGAAGATCAAGTCTCCGCGGATGTCAGCCGTGAAGTTCAAGCTTCCGAATCTGACCTGGTGGCCAGGGGCGTAGCTTTCAATCTGCTCCAGATGGCCAAGCGAATTGGCCCGCAGTGCAAAGCCGCCGATTACGAAGATCTGTCCGGGGAGAAAGGTCTCACCCTGGACCACGTCGTTGTTGATGATCGAAGGAGCCATCAGGCCTATATGCGACGGCACGGATGAACTCTCAATGAAAGCACCAATGTTGGAGTCAAAACCGGCGGATCTCGGGTAGGGGGTCCCGAACTGTGCGTCTAGGCTGATGGTAACAGGCGACAAGGGACACGATGTTTTTACCCAGGTTCGGGCCCTCTCGATGGAGGTAAAACCCTACTCCTGCTTGATTGATATTGATGATATGGGTAGTACAAGAGTGGATCTACCATGAGATCAAGGAGGCTAAACCCTAGAAGCTAGCCTATGGTATGATTATTGTTGTCCCCTTCGGACTAAAACCCTCCAGTTTATATAGACACTAGAGAGGGCTAGGGTTACACAGAGTCGGTTACAATGGTAGGAGATCTACATATCCGTATTGCCAAGCTTGCCTTCCACGCCAAGGAAAGTCCCATCCGGACACGGGACGGAGTCTTCAATCTTGTATCTTCATAGTCTTGGAGTCCGGCCGATGATGATAGTTCGGCTATGCGGACACCCCCTAGTCCAGGACTCCCTCGGGTACCTAAAACCACACATTGATCTCTTGTAGGTGTTTGCTTCTGGTGGGGGGTCATGGTTGCTCGATAGTGGAGCCACAAATCATATGACCGAAATCAAGGACTTGGTGGTAAACATGCATAAGGTTTCATCTATGCCCACCAATGTCTATTGGGGTGATGCCTCATCTTCTAAGGTATTGGGTCTTTTCAAGGTTTTCATTTCTCATGATCTCACGATCGAGAAAGTCATGCTTGTTAAGTCCCTTGCATACAACTTACTTTCCGTTTGTCAACTTGCAATCATGGGCTTTGCCACTTTCTTTGATATTGATGCCGTGGCCCTCTTGTGGAGCAAGACTCTTAAAGTAGCCTTTGTTGGGCATGTCGAGAAAGGTCTTTATGTGATTAACTTTTCGGAGCGACCCACTAAGACCGCGACATGCCTAATGGCTAAAGTTGACGTGGGATGGCTTTGGCATCGCCGTTTAGCCCACATCAATATGAGATCTTTGCAAAGTCTTCTCAAGGGGGACCATGTCCGTGTACTAAGAAATGTTAGTTTTGCCAAAGATCATGCTTGCAGTGCTTGTATCGAAGGAAAGCTACATGAGAAGGCTCACCCACCCACGACTATCATCTACTCTACATGGATCTTTTTGGGCCTCCATACTTTGATAGTCTTGGGGATAGAAAGTATTGCTTGGTGATTGTGGATGATTATTCAAGATACACTTGGGTATATTTCTTCAAGAGTAAGAGTGAGACCCAACCATCATCAACTTTGCAAATGAAGCTCAACGTCAACACAATGCAAAGATCTTGATGATAAGAAGTGACAACGGTGCTGAGTTCAAGAACTACACCTTGGATGAGTTTCTTAGTGATGAGGGTATCAAGCATCAATATTCCGCACCTTACACCCCTCAACAAAATGGGGTAGCAGAGAGGAAGAACCAGACTTTGATGGACGTTGTCGGTGTCAAAACCGGCGGATCTCGGGTAGGGGGTCCCGAACTGTGCGTCTAGGCAGATGGTAACTGGAGACAAGGGACACGATGTTTTTACCCAGGTTCGGGCCCTCTCGATGGAGGTAAAACCCTACTCCTGCTTGATTGATATTGATGATATGGGTAGTACAAGAGTAGATCTACCACGAGATCAAGGAGGCTAAACCCTAGAAGCTAGCCTATGGTATGATTGTTGTTCGTCCTATGGACTAAAACCCTCCGATTTATATGGACACTGGAGAGGGCTAGGGTTACACAGAGTCGGTTACAATGGTAGGAGATCTACATATCCGTATTGCCAAGCTTGCCTTCCACGCCAAGGAAAGTCCTATCCGGACACGGGACAAAGTCTTCAATCTTGTATCTTCATAATCTTGGAGTCCGGCCAATGATGATAGTTCGGCTATCCGGACACCCCCTAGTCCAGGACTCCCTCGGTAGCCCCTGAACCAGGCTTCAATGATGACGAGTCCGGCGCGCATATTGTCTTCGGCATTGCAAGGCGGGTTCCTCCTCCGAATAATTCATAGAAGATTCTGAACGCCAGGATAGTGTCCGACTCTGCAAAATAAATTCCACATACCACCGTAGAGAGAATAATATTTACACAAGTTCAAGCTGCTAACGTATTTTGTGGCGTGACGTCACACCACAACCAAGCCTTTACTCGAATCGTTTTTATTATTCCACCTCAGCGCGTTTAGCGAAGCGGTTTCCTTGGTACGTCTTGTCGAAGCAGATATCGTGTCCCCTTATTCCGAGATTCTCATCAATACGGACGTGGGTAACCCAACCGCGCCCGATGCCACACCCCCTCCATCGAAGGCGAGTTCCAAACGGTCACGGGGACGGCTCTTGGTATTCTCCCCCTTTATAATGAGACCAAGGCCTGTTCCTTTTCTTTGATCCTTAATCGAACCCGCCCCTCGCCCCGAGTTCCAACACCCAAGGCTCCAGATTCAGGCGCTTCGGACCTTTGACAATGTCCGGCTCCGACCTACAGGGCCGGTGGATGCCTTCTTCCGTCACGGAAGAAGACGTGCTATACCTAACCTACGAGATTTCGCACAGATTGCCCGCCCAAGGGCAAGTCATTCCCACTCCCGAGCCTGGTGAGAGTGTCGTGTTCGTGTCTCACTTCCATCGGGGTTTAGGCTTCCCGATGGACCCCTTCGTGAGGGGTCTCATGTTTTATTACGGGCTGGAATTCCATGACTTGGCTCCGGAGTCCATCCTCCATATCTCATGATTCATTGATGTCTGTGAAGCCACGGCCGCACTATTTCCCCAAGGGAATCAGCCCTCCAGCGAGCCGTAAGTAGAAAAAGGGGAGTTTTGTAGTAAGGGACATCCCTGATTTTATATCTGAGGATAACCAAAGTTCTTACCTTGTAGTTCGGATCTCGGCCCTTCTCAAGAGAGCTCATCTTCGGGGGATCTTCGTCCGGAGATGATGGAGAGCGAGACGCCCCCATCTGCCGCACCGTCCGGCGGGGTGGACGACCCTGAGGTGTCATCGCGGAGGGTCTCCCCGAGTCCGGCGGGGCCGGAGAGTTCGGCACCAACTGGTGTATGGCCGGAGGAGCTGAAGGATCTGCTCGAGAGGGCGTCTATCTTAGAAGATCACCGTACATTAATGGGTACAGTGATTGAAAGGATTTCATCTGCTGAGAGCGGGTTGCATGAGGCCGTCAGAACTTTACTGACGGGGTTTGAGGTACGTAAAAATGATATACCTTATGTCAGTTTTGCACATAGAGTGCGCCCTGTATAGATAGTAGACCCTGAGACTCGGTACGTTGTCGAAAGCGACAGCATGCCGAGGATCATAATCTCAGTTATAAGATGTCGCCCTTCCTATTCAGGTGACTTGGCTCCAGGAACCAGGATTTTGAGGAAGTCCTGCGGGGCGCTCGTTGTAGAGTCACAGTGCTCGAAAAATGTTATGTTCAAATGACATGTATGATTTGTGAAACCATATTTACAATGTGATGGATTTTTATACTTGTGCGTTCAAGTATTGAAATATCTCCTGTGCGGCTGTTAATGTATATGTGTGTATATAACCTAAAAGATGGCAGTCTTCGGCTTCAGCCCCCATGCACATGGTGCGGGGGTGTTTGCAAAAAAGCGCCTTTTCACACTTAGTCCAACGTCTTGGTCCTGTGAAGGAGGTGGTAGCGTAGCAAACTAGGCAACCGGACTATAATGCTTTATCACTTTCACTTAGCCATAGGAGTTCGAAGGTGGGGCTACGATATAGCCCCTAGGGGCACCGCGCTCTCCGAATTCGGGGCGCGTGTGTGCCTGACCGGGAAATGGTCCTTCGTCAAAGCAGAGGAATTCTAGACATTCCGGTAGTCGATCGAGTGGTTGACCAGTTTCTCGCTGCATCATGACAGTCAGTTTTCGGCTTTCTCTACTGAGGTGCTCGCCAGGCCGAACCGGGGCACAATCGCAGTAGTTCTCCTGGTGCCGTGTTAGCCGATAAAACGGAACGTAAGGCAGCAAAACACAGGAGCCGGGCAAACCCAACATTTGACCAAAGACATGATTCCGAGCTGATGCATATAAGGCCTAACTCAAGACGCCGAACACTCCCTAAGGTATTCGGTCTTTATGAAACGGGCAAAACGATGCCCTAAGCCCCTAGTGTCCAGGTACGCGCGAAATCTTCTGACGCGGCCAATGCCAAAACGCCAGCCTCCTCCTCGGTTATGGTAAGAAACCGGGGGATGTGTATCAACAAGAGACAGTAAAAAAGGTTTACGCAGGGTCTTAATCTGAAAAGAATCCTTGCAACGGGTCCCTGCTGCACGTCTGCGCCTGTGTCTCCGTTGTGCTGTATCCTGGACGGGTGTAGCATGTTGTTCATCTGTAAAAGAGAAGAACTTAGTTTGAACAAAGATCATGCAAAAAATGTATATAAAGAAGAGTATGATTTAAAAAATGAATAAAATTGAGCTTTATTGGCTCCCATTCTTCGTTCGTGCAGCCCCTTGTAAAGGTCTACGCGGCTAGGAAGCCCCTTGTTTATTTATACCGGACTCGCCTAGCCGTGTTCGGGGTCTGAATGACCTGTTTTAGGGGCTTTGATCAGCAAGGCCGGATTAGTGTGTGGCTGTCAAGGCAGTCTCACGTTCTTCCGTCGTCGAGGAACACTCGAAATTACCCTTTAATGAGATGATGCCGCGTGGACCGGGCATTTTAAGTGTAAGAGACGCGTAATGCGGTATTGCGTTAAAGCGGGCGAAAGCTTCGCGTCCCAATAGTGCTTGATGGCTACTTTTAAATGGGGCGATATGGAAGATTAGCTTTTCATGACGGAAGTTGTCGGATGAACCGAACACAACTTCCAGTAGTAAGGAGCCCGTACAATTGGCATAAGGGCCTGGCGTCACTCCTTTAAAGGAAGTGCTGCTATGGCGAATTTTGGTAGGGTCTATCCCCATTCTGCGGATGGTGTCCTGGTATAGCAGGTTTATATCACTGCCGCCCTCCATTAGGACCTGTGTAAATTGTAGTCCGTCGATTATAGGATCCAATATCAAAGCAGTCCATCCTACATTTCGAATACTTCTGGAGTAATCCTGATGCTCGAAAGTAATTGGTTTTGACATCCAGTTTCGGGACTCCGCTGGGGTGGACCGTGCGGCGCGTACTTTAGTAGGTGCCGCCCTATTTTTCCTTGTTATCACTTGAAGTGAATTCACTGTTTTGACTTCTTGTGGGAAGTTCTTTTATTTTCCGGCGCTCTACTTGTGGGGTTCGTCATCGTCCTCGCTTGGTGTGTCGAGCCCCTTGTGTTCGGCGTTAAGTCGGCCGGACTGCTTGAAGATCCAACAATCTCTGTGGGTATGGTTTGCAGGCTTCCCGGGGGTACTGTGGATTTGACATATCATGTCCAAGATTTTGTTTAGGTTGGATAGCTCGTCACTATTTTCCTTAAGAGGCAGTGTTTTGTTGTTCGTCCAAGACCTTTTGAACCCGGCGTTGACCGCCGTGTTCTTTGGGAGATTTTCCTTAGTTCGGCGCTGGTCTTTTCTGCGTCGTGGCTTCCCATTTCCATCCCTGACCTCGGATGTAGTCGGGTCGCTGGTGCTGCATCTTGCCAGCCAGCTATCTTCTCCCACGCAGAAGCGGGTCATGAGGCTTGTTAGCGCGGCCATTGTTCTTGGTTTTTCCTGGCCGAGGTGTGTGGCGAGCCATTCGTCTCGGACGTTGTGTTTAAAGGCTGCTAAGGCTTCAGCGTCCGGACAGTCGACTATTTGGTTCTTTTTGGTGAGGAACCTGTTCCAAAATTTGCGTGCTGACTCTCTGGGCTGTTGAGTTATGTGACTTAAATCGTCTGCATCCGGAGAGCGGACATAAGTCCCCTGAAAATTTGCTCGAAATGCATCCTCGAGCTCCTCCCAACTTCCAATGGTATTTTCTGGGAGGCTTTTGAGCCAATGCCGAGCTGGTCCTTTGAGCTTGAGGGGTAGGTATTTTATGGCATGGAGATCGTCTCCTCTAGCCATATGTATTTGTAGGATGTAATCCTCAATCCAGACTCCGGGGTCTGTTGTTCCGTCGTATGCCTCTATGTTTACGGGCTTGAATCCCACTGGAAATTCATGATCCAGTACCTCATCGGTGAAACATAGGGGGTGTGCGGCGCCCCTGTATTTAGGTGTACCGTTATTTTCGAACACTCGACGTGTTGCGTTGTTCCCTGGAGCCTTCTTTCTTGGCCCATAGATGGACCTGACCGGGCCATCCTTTTTGCGAGGATCCTTATGTGGATCGTGTGCCGGCTTGTGTGCGGCGCCACTTGCCGCTCTTTGCTTGTCATGTGGTCGTCTATCCAACCAGGCGACCTCTTTGTTCTTTGACTGTGGGGGCTCTACGGCCTCCTCGTCAAATTCGGGCAACAACTTGCGCTTCGGGTAGCTCTTTGCTTGGTGACTATCGCCGTATTTATCTGCGGTCTTGAGTACTTTGCTCCATCTCATTCTGAGTACGTCTTCCGCTGTTTTGAGCTTCCGCTTCTGCTTCTTCAAACTTCTTGCAGTGGCGACGAACCTTTTGTGGAGGTTCTCATGCTCCGGTGTTGCGTCCGGTGTGAGATCATCTGGACTATTGTTTTCGCCGGGGATGGGTTGCTCGTCCAATTCATCCTGTTCGGACGGTTGCTTGGTGGCATGTTCGTCATCCACTGGTTCGCCCTGCTCTACGGCTGGGTCTGTATGGGTGTTGTTGTTATCGAGGCGGGACTTCGGGCGGCGGTTGCGTCGCCGTTTTGGCTGTTTTTCAGGGGAATAATCCTTCGCCGTGTCCCGTTGTTCCTCGTTATCGCTTCCTTTTGGTGTATCCACCATGTATACATCGTGAGTTGAGGTGGCTTTCCAGTGCCCTGTGGGCGCTGGTTCTTGGTCATCTCCGGTATCGTCGTCCATACCGTCGATGTCTTCGGAGTCGAAGTCTAGCATGTCGGTTAGGTCGTCGATAGTGGCTACAAAGTGGGTGGTGGGTCGGATTTGAATTTCTTTGTTGTCCGCATCCCAACCGTCCTGACCGTAGTCCGGCCAGGGCTCTCCTGATAACGAGAGATACTTTAGCGAATTCAAGATGTCGCCAAAAGGCGAGTGCTGAAAGATGTCCGCAGCGGTGAACTCCATGATCGGCGCCCAATCGGATTGGATTGGTAGGGGCACGGGAGGTTCGGAGTCCGGCGAGGAGTCCGGCACCTCGGAGTCACAAGCTTCACAAGGGACAGGCGGTGTCTAGCCACCCATCCTTGATCGACGCAGTCGGCTCCGAGTGAAGGGTCGGAGCGGACTCTTGTGCAGCCTCCACGGCACTGCCCGGCAGCAGAGCTAGATCATGCCCATCGTGACAGTGCGACATGCTCGGCTGTGGCCCGAATCCGTCGAAGATCAAGTCTCCGCGGATGTCGGCCGCGAAGTGCAAACTTCGAAATCTGACCTGATGGTCAGGGGCGTAGCTTTCAATCCTCTCCAGATGGCCAAGCGAATTGGCCCGCAATGCAAAGCCGCCGAATACGAAGATCTGTCCAGGGAGAAAAGTCTCACCCTGGACCGCGTCGTTGTTGATGATCGAAGGAGCCATCGGGCCTATGGGCGACGACACAGAGGAACTCTCAATGAAAGCACCAATGTCGGTGTCAAAACCGGTAGATCTCGGGTAGGGGGTCCCGAACTGTGCGTCTAGGTGGATGGTAACAGGAGACAAGGGACACGATGTTTTTACCCAGGTTCGGGCCCTCTCGATGGAGGTAAAACCCTACTCCTGCTTGATTGATATTGATGATATGGGTAGTACAAGAGTAGATCTACCACGAGATCAAGGAGGCTAAACCCTAGAAGCTAGCCTATGGTATGATTGTTGTTCGTCCTATGGACTAAAACCCTCCAGTTTATATAGACACTGGAGAGGGCTAGGGTTACACAGAGTCGGTTACAATGGTAGGAGATCTACATATCCGTATTGCCAAGCTTGCCTTCCACGCCAAGGAAAGTCCTATCCGTACACGGGACGAAGTCTTCAATCTTGTATCTTCATAATCTTGGAGTCCGGCCAATGATGATAGTTCGGCTATCCGAACACCCCCTAGTCCAGGACTCCCTCAGACACGGCAAGATCCATGATGGCGGAGTTCAAGTCTCCATACAACTTTTGGGCCGAAGCCATCAACACCACTTGTCATGCATCCGATCGCTCTATCTCCGCAAAGGCTTGAACAAGACTCCATATGAGATACTCATCGACAATAAGCCCAACCTCAAGTACTTCCGGGTGTTTGGTTGTAAGTGTTTCATTCTCAATAAAGGTGTTCGTTTCTCTAAATTTTAGGCTAGAGCTCATGAGGGCATATTTGTTGGTTATGTTACAAATTCTCATGCTTACCGTGTCCTCAACAAGTCCACAGGACTTATTGAGGACACGTGTAACATGGAGTTTGATGATAATAATGGCTCACAAGTGGAGCAGAGTAGTACTTGTGATGTAGGTGATGAAATTCTCCCCAAACCATAAGAACAATGGGTGTTGGTCATATCCTACCCATTGAGGAACCCCTTGTGGCCGATGGAGAAGGACAATGTTCCACTCAAGTGGAACCATCACCAACTCAAGACCCACACGCTTCCGAAGAATAAAGTGAAGGCCCTCAACCACATGAACAAGATCAAGGGCAAGATCAACCTCAAGATGGTGGTGAACCACCAAGTGATGACCAAGGTCAAGTTCTTCCTACCGAGCAAGTTCAAGATGAAGAGCAAGCTCAAGATCAAGAACAAGCTCATGACGATGCTCGGGATGATCAAGTTACCGCTCCTCAACTCTCTCTTGAGGAGGAATTGGAGCATCGTGCCGCCAAGATTATGTCCAAGATCACTACCAAAGATCATCTCATGATGAATGCGCTTGGAAGCTTAAGAAAGGGGGAAGCACTCATAGACAATTACCAAACTATTGTGAACATCATGCGTTTGTCTCTTGTGTTGAAACCCAAAAGGTCTATGAGGCGCTCGAGGATCCGGATTGGCTTAATGCCATGCATGAAGAACTCAACAACTTCGAGCATAAAAAGGAGTGGCGATTGGTTCCAAGGCCAAAGGAGAACCATAATGTTATTGGAACCAAATGGATATTCAAGAACAAGCAAGATGCTCACGGGATTATCGTTCGCAACAAGGCTCGTTTGGTGGCACAAGGCTACACCCAAGTCGAGGGTATCGAGTATGGTGAAACTTTTGCTCCCGTTGCTCCCTTGAATCTATTTGTTTGTTGATTGCTTATGCTTCTCATCATAACTTCAAGTTGCAACAAATGGATGTGAAGAGTGCTTTTCTTAATGGTCCTATTAATGAGTTGGTGTATGTCAAACAACCCCCGGGGTTTGAGGATCCTGAGTCCCCCAATCATGTGTACCAACTTGATAAGGCACTCTATGGCCTTAAAATCAACCCATATGACCGTGGGTTTTGCCATCTGAGCGCCTCATTCTTTCCGGTGCTCGCTGCTCTCTCTGTTGGTTGTCTTCTTCATAGCGGTACATGCATCCATCTCCTTGTGTTTGTACTTTGGCCTGGGGATGGACTTGGATGATGAGATCAGGCGCACGTTCAATAGATCTGTGCACCCGACATCTGAATCGGGCCACTTCACGATGGTGGTCTCTTTCGCACGGCATTCCTTTCATCTGGATGAAGACAATGTTGGTATCGCTCTAGAATCTGCAATTGGTGGATATTGTTCTCATCTCAAGGTATCACATCTCAATGATCGGGTCTTTTCATTCACAGTTTCATGCAACACAAGTGGGATTCTTTATTTTGCATCAACGTAGCTTTGTTTGCAATCAATTCAAATGTTACTTTCACCTCTGGGGGCATGGAGGGCCTGATTGGGAAAAAGTGTTTCGACTTTGGCAGATTGAATGCCAGCAAGAATGGACCTTAGTTAGTCCATCTAAACGTAGAGCTCATCTTGGGATGCAAGCCATGCAACATGGTCCTAGCAAATCATCTCTACACTCTTCCTCGTCTGGCTTTCCTAAGAAAAATCTACGTTTTGCAACTTTCATTAATTATCCTGCCTGCAAAGGTTATAGTTACAACCCCACGCCAATGGAGGTTTTGACTGTTAAAGAAGCTGGCTATCATGTGCCATCTCCGGAGGCTTTGGGTGCTCCGGCTTCCACACCGGCGGGGGAGACACCAGCCTCGCCGCCTCCGGTGATCTTTTTGGTTCGTTTCAATCCCCTCCAGAATCTCCGGAATCTGTTGGCGGCAAGCCTGGATCTTCTGCTGGTTTGAAATTTGCTGGACCGGATTTGTGGTCATAACAGATTCTCCACCGGCTGCTGCCCATTGGCTTGACTCTGAGCCCAGGACGCCCACTTCTCAGCCCATTGTAATTTCTGTTGATGAGGATGCCAGCCCAACCCATAGGGACTCCCAAGTTTCCGAGCAGGTTTCCCCTTCGCCACAGGATATTTTCAGGTGATATGTCTCCAACATATCTATAATTTTTGATTGTTCCATGCTATTATATTACCTGTTTTGGATGTTTATGGGCTTTACTATACACTTTTATATCATTTTTGGGACTAACCTATTAACCAGAGGCCCAGCCCAAATTGCTGTTTTTTGCCTATTTCAGTGCTTCGCAGAAAAGAAATATCAAACGGAGTCCAAACGGAATGAAACCTTCAGGAGAGTTATTTTTAGAACGGAAGCAATCCAGGAGACTTGGAGTAGACGTAAAGGAAGCTTCGAGGAAGCCACGAGGCAGGGAGGCGCGCCCTACCCCCCTGGGCACACCCCCCACCCTCGTGGGCCCCTCGTGGCTCCCCTGACCGACTTCTTTCACCTATATATATATATATATATATATATATATATATATCCATATACCCTAAAAACATCGAGGAGCACAATAAATCAGTAGTTCCGCCACCGCAAGCCTCTGTAGCCACCAAAAACCAATCGAGACCCTGTTCCGGCACCCTGCCGGAGGGGGGTCCCTCACCGGTGGCCATCTTCATCATCCGGCAGTCTCCATGACGAGGAGGGAGTATTTCACCCTCGGGGCTGAGGGTATGTACTAGTAGCTATGTGCTTGATCTCTCTCTGTCTCATGTTCTTGAGGTGATGCGATCTTGATGTATCGCGAGCTTTGCTATTATAGTTGGATCTTATGATGTTTCTCCCTCTCTACTCTCTTGTGGTGAATTTAGTTTTCCCCTTGAAGTTGTCTTGTCAGATTGAGTCTTTAAGGATTTGAGAACACTTGATGTATGTCTTGTCGTGCTTATCTGTGGTGACAATGGGATATTCACGTGATCTACTTGATGTATGTTTTGGTGATCAACTTGCGGGTTCAACGAACTTATGCATAGGGGTTGGCACACGTTTTCGTCTTGACTCTGCAGTAGAAACTTTGGGGCACTCTTTGAAGTACTTTGTGTTGGTTGAATAGATGAATCTGAGATTGTGTGATGCATATCGTATAATCATACCCACGGATACTTGAGGTGACATTGGAGTATCTAGGTGACATATTTGGTTGTTTTGTGTATTAAGGAGTTATTCTAGTACGAACTCTATGATAGATCGAACGGAAAGAATAACTTCATGTTATTTTACTACGGACTCTTGAATAGATTGATCAAAAAGGATAACTTTGAGGTGGTTTCGTACCCTACAATAATGTCTTTGTTTGTTCTCCGCTATTAATGACTTTGGAGTGACTCTTTGTTGCATGTTGAGGGATAGTTATATGATCCAGTTATGTTATTATTGTTGAGAGAACTTGCACTAGTGAAAGTATGAACCCTAGGCCTTGTTTCTTAGCATTGCAATACCGTTTGTGCTCACTTTTATCATTAGTTACCTTGCTGTTTTTATAATTTCAGATTACAAAAACCTATATCTACCATCCATATTGCACTTGTATCACCATCTCTTCGCCGAACTAGTGCACCTATACAATTTACCATTGTATTGGGTGTGTTGGGGACACAAGAGACTCTTTGTTATTTGGTTGCAGGGTTGTTTGAGAGAGACCATCTTCATCCTACGCCTCCCACGGATTGATAAACCTGAGGTCATCCACTTGAGGGAAATTTGCTACTGTCCTACAAACACTACAAAAAAAAGACACATCCGTGATATTTTGGGCCGAACGAAAAAAACTTCTGTCATACTTATGACACTTCTATGACGATAATTGTGACAAAACCCGGTATCATCATATATGTGGTGGGCTCCTACTTATATGACAAAAAATCATGACAGAAAATGGGCTTTTCGTCCTGGGCGGGCCGGAGACGCAGTTGCATGACATTCTTTGGGCCATCCATGACGGAAAAAACCGTGGTAGAAGCAAGGGCGAGCATACGGTGGGTGGTCGGGGGCCGAGCGATGCGTGTTTCTCTCATACACATACGCGCGTGTATGTGAGGCGTTGGCTGTAACTGAACCCGAGCGAGGCATTGGGCTCTACCTAAACCAGAGTGATTGCACTGTAGGCTACGCGTTACTAAACCCGAGCGATTGATTGATGGCTGTTAACTGAACCCGATCGAGCGATTCCTTCGCTACTGCTGCTAACTGAAGCCAATCGATGCTACCTCTGGATGAACAGTGAGTGTTGCAGGG
>NC_041391.1:402530419-402558518 GCF_002162155.2 Triticum dicoccoides | reverse complement strand
TGAACAGTGAGTGGTGGGGGTGCATGAATAGGACCCCGTGGTGTTGCCTCTGGATGAACAGGACCCCGATCGATCGAGCCAGTTGGGGCTGGATGAACAGGACCCCGTGGAGGGCTGGATGAACAGGACGACCCTATGGAGGGTTGGATGAACAGTAGGCGGTGGAGGGGTGGATGAACAGTAGCCCATGGAGGGGTGGTTGAACAGGAGCCCGTGGAGAGGGATGGTTGAATAGTAGCCGGTGGAGTAGCGCGCAGTGGAGGCTAGATGAACAGGAGCCCGTGGATGAACAGGTGATGACCCACAAGTGTAGGGGATCAATCATAGTCCTTTCGATAAGTAAGAGTGTCAAACCCAACGAGGAGCAGAAGGAAATGATAAGCGGTTTTCAGTAAGGTTTTCTCTGCAAGCACTGAAATTGTAGGTGATAGATAGTTTTTGTGATAAAATAAATAGTAATGAGTAACAAGTAAATACAGTAAATAAATTGCAGCAAGGTGGCCCAATCCTTTATGTAGCAAAGGATAAGCCTGGAGAATTTCTAATAATGATAAAGGAGCTCCCGAGGACACATGGGAATTATCGTCAAGCTAGTTTTCATCACGTTCATATGATTCGCGTTCGGTACTTTGATAATTTGATATGTGGGTGGACCGGTACTTGGGTACTGCCCTAACTTGGACAAGCATCCCACTTATGATTCACCCCTATTGCAAGCGTCTGCAACTACAAAAGAAGTATTAAGGTAAACCTAACCACAGCATTAAACATATGGATCCATATCAGCCCCTAACGAAGTAATGCATAAACTAGGGTCTAAGCTTCTGTCACTCTAGCAACCCATCATCTACTTATTACTTCCCCATGCCTTCCTCTAGGCCCAAATAATGGTGAAGTGTCATGTAGTCGATGTTCACATAACACCACTAGAGGAAAAGACAACATACATCTCATCAAAATATCGAACGAATACCAAATTCACATGACTACTAATAGCAAGACTTCACCCATGTCCTCAGGAACAAACGTAACTACTGACAAAGCATATTCATGTTCATAATCAGAGGAGTAATAATATGCATAAAGGATCTGAACATATGATCTTCCACCAAGTAAACCAATTAGCATCAACTACAAGGAGTAATCAACACTACTAGCAACCCACAGGTACCAATTTGTGGTTTTGATACAAGATTGGATACAGGAGATGAACTAGGGTTTTGAGAGGAGATGGTGCTGGTGAAGATGTTGATGGAGATTGACCCCCTCCCGATGAGAGGATCGTTGGTGATGATTTCCCCCTCCCGGAGGGAAGTGTCCCCGGCAGAACAGCTCCGCCGGAGCCCTAGATTGATTCCGCCAAGGTTCCGCCTCGTGGCGGCAGAGTTTCGTCCCGTAAGCTTGCCCATAGTTTTTTCCAGGGTAAAAGTGATGATATAGCAGAACATGGACGCTGGAGGCCCACCAAGGGGCCCAGGAGATAGGGGTGCGCCCTATAGGGGGGTGCGCCCTCCTGTCTCCTGGACAGGGTGTGGGCCCCCTAGTGTATTTCTTTCGCTCAGAAATTCTTATTAATTCCAAAAAGTTATTTCATGGAGTTTCAGGACTTTTGGAGCTGTGCAGAATAGGTTTCCAACGTTTGCTCCTATTCCAGCCAGAATTCCAGCTGCCGGCACTCCCCCTCTTCATGGTAAACCTTGTAAAATAAGAGATAATAGCCATAAGTATTGAGATATAATGTGTAATAGCAGCCCATAATGCAATAAATATTGATATAAAAGCATGATGCAAAATGGACGTATCAACTCCCCCAAGCTTAGACCTCGCTTGTCCTCAAGCGGAAGCCGAAATCGAAAAATATGTCCACATGTTTAGAGATAGAGGTGTCGATAAAAATAAAATACGGACATGAGGGCATCATGATCATTCTAATAACATCAACATATATAGATTTTGTCATATGATTTCCTATGCTCAAGTAACAAGCAATTCAGAATGTCAAGTATGGTTCAAAAACTTCATTGGGAACTAACAAACTATAATCTCAGTCATTGAAGCAATTGCAATTTATCGTAACATCAGAAAGAGTCAATAATAGAGCTTTTCAGCAAGCTCACATACTCAACTATCTCGTAGTCTCCTACAATTGCTAACACTCATGGAGTACTTGTGGTTATAGAGTTTCAGCCGGACACTGAGAAAGATAGGGGCTTATTGTGTTGCCTCCCAACGTATTCACCTTTAGGTGATGTCAACAATAATAGCCCATGCTAACTTACATCCAATTGGATATATATATCATGATCTTTCAAACACGAGGAGCTTGCCAAAGGATAAAATGAAAAAGGGAAAGGTGAGGATCACCTTGACTCAAGCATAAAGTAAAAGATAGGCCCTTCGCAGAGGGAAGCCGGGGTTGTCATGCGCGTTTAGGGTTGATGCACAAAATATTAATGCAAAAGAATGTCACTTTATTATGCAGTCCATCGCTTTTATTACTTCCACAACAAGTTCGTACAAAGCTTGTTTTCTCTGCACTAATAAGTCATACATATTTAGAGAGCAATTTTTATTGCTTGCACCGATGACAACTTACTTGAAGGATCTTACTCAATCCATGGGTAGCTATGGTGGACTCTTGTCACATCCCTAGTTCTGGCCTGTCCTATGCCTGCTTCCATCTGAGCATCATGTTTAAATTTTTGAAACCTGAACTGAGGAATTTTGGAAGCCTCAAAAACTTAAATAAAAAAAGGGCAAAAACCCTAAAAATCTCATTCATTGCTCCAAAATGCTCTTCTTAAATGCTTGATAATTTTTGGTAAGGATTAATGTCCCAACCAAAATATTGAACATTTTTAAGGAGTTATTTTTGGGACTTTGGATTTAATTCATTAGCTATTTGAATTTGAATTATATTCATATAATTAGAATATAATTTCAAATACCATTGATATATTTTATAAGCTTTTGGAAAAGTCCATCTAGCAATATAAAATATTCAGAGGAGTTTTTGGCATTGTTTGAATTATTATTTTAAATTCAAAACAGTGGCAAAAGAATTAAATAAAAATAAAACAGAACAAAAAATTAAAAAAAGAGCAGAAGCCTACCTGTCGCTTACCTGCGCCTCACCTGTGCTGGCCCAGCCCACCCTGCCAGTCCACCTGGCGGCCCAGCCCACCAGGGGCACCGCCGTCTTCAACCTCTGCCTACTGGCAGAGGCGTGTCGACGCGCCGTGGCCGGGTCTCCACCTCCTGCTTCGCCGTGGCAGCCTCCCCGACATCATCGCGACGCCACGGAGACACCCAGAGCCATCCCCTCGATCTCCCCACTCTCTCTGGACCCCCTCCTCCTCCTCTGCTCTCCCTCTCTCTCGTCATCGAACACACCTGAGAGCGCCGCTCGCCGTAGCCATGACCACCGGCCACCCCTCGCTCCCCCTCCACATTCCTGAGCCCCGTCCCGACCCCATGGAGCTGCACACCGAGGCACGTGACCAGAGGAGGCCCCAGTCGACCGGAGCATCGTCGTCTTCATCTCCGGTGCCCGGAGATCGCCGCCGTAAATTCGCGTCGTCCAGAGCTTCCCCGACCTTGTCGTCGACTCTGCTAGTCCCTACATGAGCCACTCTTCTTTTTCCCCCTGGAATCCCCATCGTTCCCCTCCCCTAGCTAGCTTCCCCACCTCGGCCGAGAGCTTCTCGCCGCCGGCCATGGCGTGGCCGTGGCCACAGCCACCGCAGCTCGCTCCCGAGCCCACCATCGTGCTCAGCACGATCGCATGAACCCGTAGACACCCACAACGCCTCCTGCTGTGCTCCCTAACACCGACCTCGAGCTCGCCCGAGCTCCGGCCGCCGCCGAGGTCGACGCCGTGCTCAACTCCGGCCACCTCGCGGCCTCCCGCCCGTTCCTTTGGATGCGGAGGAGCAAGAGCTTCTCCCTAGTGCCCTCAGCGCGCCAAACCACCGCTCGTAGCGCCAATCCCGCCATCCACCCGAACTCCGGCCGCCGCTCACGAGCTCGCCGTCGTCGATACCGGCCATCACCGGCACGGCCACCACCACCGTTCGATGCGCACGAGTCCCAGCTCGCCGTAGAACCCAACCGCACCCTAAATTGTGCCCTGTAGCGCGAACCCGATGCGTTTCCGCCGCTCCGTTGGTCGTCGCCGGCGAAACTCCGGCGGGAGCTGACGTGGCTCCATCATTAGGAGCTAACCCAGCTGGTTAATCAACCTACAGACACTGACACTGGGCCCCACCCCTGGTCAAACCCCAGCCAGCGCTGGGTTTGACCGGGATTAGTTCCTGTGTCACTGACGTGTGGCCCCCACACGTCTGGTTTGACCTGGACCCGCCTGTTGACCTGATGACATCAGGGTGAGGTCATGCTGACGCAATATTCCTTTTCTGGAATTTAGTTTATTTTATAATAATCAGGAAATTCCAGAAAATGCCTAAAACTTCAATAATTCATAGAAATTCAACCGTAACTCCAAATTAAATAATTTATATATGAAAAATTATCAAAAAAATTCAAGGAATCCATCTGTACCATTTTCATGCATGTTAGGACAACTTATCACTACTGTTTAGGACAAATGAATTAAATGGCATTTGAATAATCACATATGGAGTTTGAATTTGAATCTTGGATTCAAACCAACTTCATTTAATCTGGTTTTAGGTGCATTAGCCCAAAACACATTCATTTTGCCATGTCATGATCATGCATCATATTGTGCATTGCATTGATTGTGTTCCCTTCTGTGTTGCCGGTATTGTCCCCTCTCGATAGACGTGATACCGATGATGTGATCGTTGACACTGATGAAGACTCAATGTTATCTTCAGAAGTGCCAGGCAAGCAAACCCCCTTGTTCATTTCGATAAAACCCTACTCTCTCGCTCCTGCTCTCAGTTATTGCATTAGGACAACAACGATTCAACTGTTACTTGCTGCGGTAGCTGAACCCCTTTATCCTCTGCATGACCTGTCATTCCACAGTAAATAGATGAAACCCACTAGCATGAGTAGGAGTTGTTTGAGCCCTGATGTGCCTACTCATTCATGCTTGTTGTCATGCCTGCTACTGCTTAGAGTTGAGTCAGGTCTGATTCATCGGGGATGAATCAGAGGTGTGTGAACATGTCCTACTATTGAGTGCTAAGTGTGTGAACACGATTTGGTAAAGGTAGCGGTGAGAGGCCATGTAGGAGTACATGGTGGGTTGTCTCATTGCAGCCGACCTCAGGAACTGAGTTCTGTGTTTGTGATCCATGACCAGTTACTACCACACATTGGGTTCCGGTAACTCGACCCCTCTCGACTTATTAATCAACATGATCTCTGTCCAGGAGTTGCAACTAGTTTCTGGCGTTTGTAGGTAGTGTTAGTAGTCTACCAAGTGGCACCCGGTACAGGTGGGCTTGGGACAGACTAGGCACAGTGGCCCGGTGTACCAAGTGGCACCCGGTTGGTGGGCTTGGGAACCCTGCACACATCGTTTGGGGTCGTAAGCGACACCCCGGCCGGATCTCCTTGCGGATGGAACCCGAATAGGCGATAAAACTGGACTAGAGACTTGTTCGGTTGGTCAGGTCATGGCCGACTCCCTCGCCCGGCTTCCGCTTGAAGGTTGCCGAGGTACATGACGTGTACAGGGCGATAAGTGGCGAAAGCGTGTGTGAAGAAGTACACCCCTGCAGGGTTAACATCATCTATTCGAATAGCCGGATTCCTCGGATATGGAAACTTGGACCCCTTGTACAGTTCATAGACAAGTGAAAGTGGATACTCTAAAATACGCAAGATAAGCGTGAGTGCTATGGATGGCGTTCTCGTAGGGAGACGGGAGCGGATCCATAGTGGTGTATTGATATGGTGAATATGTGGACTCGTGTGCGCCACCTCAAAAGAGTCACTTGCAGTCATAGTTCAGGATAGCCACCGAGTCAAAGCTAGCTTGCTGCAGTTAAACTCCACCACCCCCTTGTTGATAATGATGCATATGTAGTTAGTTCTGATGTAAGTCTTGCTGGGTACATTTGTACTCACGTTTGCCTATTTTATGTTTTTGCAGAGAGACCTCAGTCTCACTAGTAGTTCCGCGTGGACTTCGACGTTTAGCTTGTTACCTCAGCTACGATCTTGTGCCCTCGGCAGGATCTGGTAGATGGTCAGGCTTCTTAGCCTTTTTCATTTATAGATGTCTGTACTCAGACATGATAGCTTCCGCTTGTGCTTTGACTTGTATGCTCTGATTGTTGGGTCATGAGACCCATGTTTGTAATATCTCGCTCCTCGGAGCCTATTGAATAAATTACTTGAGTCGTAGAGTCATGTTGTGATGCCATGTTGTATTTGCACATATCGAGCATATTGTGTGTATGTTATTGAAATGCTTGGTATGTGTGGGATCTGACCATCTAGTTGTTTATCTTTAGTAGCCTCTCTTACGGGGAAATGTCTCCTAGTGTTTCACTGAGCCATGGTAGCTTGCTACTGCTCCGGAACACTTAGGCTGGCCGGCATGTGTCCTTCTTCGTTCCTGTGTCTGTCCCTTCGGGGAAATGTCACGCGATGATTACTGGAGTCCTGTTAGCCCGCTACATCCCGGTTCACCGGAGTCCTGCTAGCCCAGTGCTACAGCCTGGATTCACTCGCTGATGACCGACACGTTCGATGCTGGGTCATGGATGCCTGTCCCTGTAAGTCTGTGCCACTTTGGGTTTACGACTAGCCATGTCAGCCTGGGCTCCTTATCATATGGATGCTAGCGACACTGTCATATACGTGTGCCAAAAGGCGCAAACGGTCCCGGGGAAAGGTAACGCGACACCCGTGGGGATACCGTGCGTGAGGCCGCAAAGTGATATGATGTGTTACATGCTAGATCGATGTGGTACTGAGTCGGGGTCCTGACAGCGTTGGTATCAGAGCTTGACTGCCTGTAGGATTATCAAGCCAAACTTGTCGAAGTTGTGTCTAGAAATTCTTTAGTTATATAAGGGAATTGATTGTGGGATGGAACATAGGGCTCTTTTTACTCCTTATACCTCATGCCCTTCTGATCTGAGTCATCTTATTTTTTCTACGGGGTTAAGGAACTAGGCTATCTCTTCTTTCTATCAGGATCACGTGTTACTAATCCGTAGACTTATAAGATTGTTGGATTTAAGCTTGAGTTCAGTTCCTACTACTTCCGTATGTTAATTGTTGATCTCGAAACCGTGATATTGTGCTTCTGAGTGGTTATGCCACCATTTTTGTGAATGTCTCAAATCTTTTCTGAGCATTTACAGCCGTTATGCTGTCCGAGTCATTCCAGGTTTCTAAATAGTCTGATGCATTTGCAAAATCCTTTCCCTCTGGTTTCGATGTTCCTTTATGCCAGCTCAATCACACTAATTGTTGAGTTGAGGTATTCTATTGCCTTGACTTTTATGTTGGAGTTACTATTATGACCCTAGGTATTTAGGGAGTCACCTAGTAATCTAGCAACGTTTTGTGTTCCCAGTGTGAGATTCTGGCCTTTATTCTCGAAAGCATTCCGTGATGCTACTTAGTAGTAGGTATTCTATTCCTGGGTTTTGAAACCGAGATTCACTCTACTTACTTCATGTGGATAGTGTTTGCTAGTTCCTTTAGGATATTAGTAACCTTTGCATTAGTCCTCGATGTTCGTGGTATTCCTTTCTTCCAAATACTATGAACCGCTTACGGCAGAAGTTTGTTGGATCAAAAGATCACAACAGGAGTGCTCTCGATGGGTTCTCCATTCTACATTGTGACTCTGCCAGTTCAACCTTTCTGCATGGTTTATCCGGAAGAAACATGTTGAGCTCTGCTCGACATACTAATCTATGCATCCACAACTCAGAAAAACATATGTTCCTTTGGGTTGTCCCTCTTTAGTTGTCTTCTGACCCTCGTCTGTCAATTGATAGTCAAGAGTATGTGTGCAATCATTATCGATGCCTATTACTCTTGTGGTCCGTCAAGCCATTCTAATCCTGAATGACTTGGAGAAACAAACTCCAGTACCTCTTCCATATCCAGGATTGGGTCAAAGAAGTTGTGCTCCGCAGATCAAAATGCCAATCCAGCTTTTGTTCTGTTTTACCTTGAAGTGTTACCCTCTTTATGTCAGGATTGTCATGAGAATTGCACCACCTCTTATGAATTCTTGACGTAGTAATACTTCTTGCCATCATTGTTCATTCCTCGGTTTCCGTGTTATTGTAACCGGAATGCCGACAAGTGAATCGTGGTGTGTGAAATCAATACTCCCAGCAACCTCGTTGCTTGGTAGTTAAAGGACAATAATTTTATTCTTAGCATGTTGGTTTTTGAATCATCCTTCTAAGACTGATCGTGCTACCTAGTCCTTATTTCGGTGCACCCTTCGATTGATGAGTTAGGATCTTATCAAGTCCTCACTCATTTGATCATATCGTCTTGCCCTCAAAAGCAAGATTGTTCTCGAGCTTAGTAACATATCGGTGGTTCGTGATTTTCCGAATATCTTCTCGAAAGTATCACCAGGTTGTCACATGACTGTTATGTTGAGCTCGTGATCAAGTTGGTTTTTCAATAAACCACTTTTTCTCCAAGAATCTGTGTTAGATACCCCTGAGCTAGTTGGTTAAGCTAGACAACAACTTGGAGAATTGGAAGATAAAAGCTTGCCTGACTTAGTTCGTTCCAAAGGGATATTCTTGTGTAGTGTGTGTTGAAGAAAGATGATATCTTCATCGATTGGTCCCTGTGGTCAGTTGTTGGACCTATTGTCTTATCAATCCTTTGATTTGAGTGTGGGCTAGCGTCAAATCAAATCAGTACCAACGATGCCGTAATGTTGTCTTATTCGTGGTTGATCCCTCGAGCATACACCATTACATCTTTGGTCTGACCAATGCTATCACCGTGTTCACTTAACTATGGAATTCCTTTTAAAAGGAAACCTGGATGAATTGTTGTTGAGCCCATTGACAACATCCTTATCTCCTCCATGATTTTGCTGAACATTAAGCTAGTGTTGGAAACTTTTGAAGGCATTTCTTCATACTAGCTCATGAAGTATATGTTCGGATGTAAGAAGTGACTTCCCCCAGTTCATGTGCATTGGATGCAAGTTGCCGCCGTGGACTCGAGAAAGTCAATGTTGTTTCCTTTGGAATCATCCCAAATCAGTCATGCATACGTGCGAAGTATTCGGTGGTTCGGAGACTTGCAACCTCCATTCCATATGTATACCCTAGCACACCAAGCCACTGATTGATTTGTTCAAGGAAAAGGAGTTGATGTGCTAATCCTAGGTCATGCACAAGACTTCAATATCCTCGATTATGGTTCCCAACCAGAACTCGGTAGTGTTTTATTGTAAGACTACCATGTGGGCATGCTTGTCTGGAACAACGTGTTCACATGTTTGTAGCAGAACCAGCTCATGTTTTGGAGCTTGCTATCGTAGTTCATTTCCTGAGAATTTCGCAACGTCATCTCGTCGATTTGTGTTGCAAACTTTCATTTTTCTTCCTAGACTCGATGAGTCTGGAATATCCTGACACCAACCAAATCTGAGTCTCAGGCAGATATGATGGTTGGAACATTTCCCAAGAACTATAATATTGGTCCCTCGATAACCGGTAAAGTGGATGTCGTGGCCAACACACCCAGCCGGAAGACCTATTATTGTAGTATCTTGTTTGGGGAAGTTGGCCACCTCCCCATAAGGATTTCGTAGGATTTACCTCCGTAACTATTCCTTATGGATTCTATTGCTTCCGAAGTCCGACCTTTACTTGATGTTCTAGTTATCAAAGCATATCTATGAATGGGTTACACTAGCACGTCAAGGAGAACATTGGAAGCGGAGTGCTGAATGTCTCTCGGCCGATCATCCAGATTTTGTTTCCTTGGCCTCGCTAGGGTGAAATCTGAGTTGATGTTATCTTCCTATGCATTTGCATCGTCCATCGTTGTTCATCATGGTGGTATGTTGTGTTGCCAGGATCCTTGACACGGATGTTGGTAAAACCTTGATGAATATGGAAATGCTCAAGTTCTTGAGAGCACGCACAAGCGCTAGGTGTTATCATCGGCACTAGCTGGGTTTGCTCTCAGTTCCCTCGGCAATGCTATGATATTTTCAAACAGTGAATTCACTCTCTATTGTTGGGTTCTCCCCAGTTACTAGAATCATTCCCATCATTTGCATTTTGTTCCTAGCTTGCACCGCCAATGTGCCATTCTACCATGGGTCTCTTCCATCTCCGGTGATAAGCAAATTCATCCATTACGTTGTCTTCAACAAGGTAATCCACATCATCCAAGTCCGAGTATGCCATTCTACCGACCCCCGCCAATCGATTGTTGTGATTTGCCTTCGGCTGATATAGAGAGTTTCAATGATCTCGGTATCAAAGGTAATTCTTTTTGCCACTTAAGATAATAATCTACGAATCACCCTTCTCCAGGATGTTTCGTCGTGGTATCATGGCAATTCAACTCCTCGCTACGTTGACAACCGATCGCCACATTCTTAAGTCTGGAATTGTTGTCTACCTAGTGAACCTCGTCACCTGCTCCACTCCATCCTTCTAGAGGTATGCTTCGTCTCTCAGCTCGAGAGATGTTGCTATGTCACATTCCGGGAGTTAATCCTGAGTTGTTCGACCTTCGAGAAGACCGATCCTTCCAGAGTTTTCCTTTCCTCTTCTTGTCATGATTAGCTGGAGTTCTCAGAGCAAGACGACAAGACAAAGATGGTGTTCAAATCAACGTTCATTTGAAGTGCAACCTGGATCATGAAGATTATACTAGTTTGCGTTTTCCCTTCGTCTTACCCTACCCTTGAATCTCGGGTCGAGATTCTTGTTTAGTCGGGGTGAGTTGTCACATCCCTAGTTCTGGCCTGTCCTATGCCTGCTTCCATCTGAGCATCATGTTTAAATTTTTGAAACCTGAACTGAGGAATTTTGGAAGCCTCAAAAACTTAAATAAAAAAAGGGCAAAAACCCTAAAAATCTCATTCATTGCTCCAAAATGCTCTTCTTAAATGCTTGATAGTTTTTGGTAAGGATTCTGGTCCCAACCAAAATATTGAACATTTTTAAGGAATTATTTTTGGGACTTTGGATTTAATTCATTAGCTATTTGAATTTGAATTATATTCATATAATTAGAATATAATTTCAAATACCCCTGATATATTTTATAAGCTTTTGGAAAAGTCCATCTAGCAATATAAAATATTCAGAGGAGTTTTTGGCATTGTTTGAATTATAATTTTAAATTCAAAACAGTGGCAAAAGAATTAAATAAAAATAAAACAGAACAGAAAATTAAAAAAAGAGCAGAAGCCTACCCGTCGCTTACCTGCGCCTCACCTATGCTGGCCCAGCCCACCCTGCCAGTCCACCTGGCGGCCCAGCCCACCAGGGGCACCGCCGTCTTCAACCTCTGCCTACTGGCAGAGGCGTGTCGACGCGCCGTGGCCGGGCCTCCACCTCCTGCTTCGCCGTGGCAGCCTCCCCGACATCCTCGCGACGCCACGGAGACACCCAGAGCCATCCCCTCGATCTCCCCACTCTCTCTGGACCCCCTCCTCCTCCTCTGCTCTCCCTCCCTCTCGTCACCGAACGCACCTGAGAGCGCCGCTCGCCGTAGCCATGACCACCGGCCACCCCTCGCTCCCTCTCCACATTCCTGAGCCCCGTCCCGACCCCATGGAGCTGCACACCGAGGCACGCGACCAGAGGAGGCCCCAGTCGACCGGAGCATCGTCGTCTTCATCTCCGGTGCCCGGAGATCGCCGCCGTAAATTCGCGTCGTCCAGAGCTTCCCCGACCTCGTCGTCGACTCTGCTAGTCCCTACGTGAGCCACTCTTCTTTTTCCCCCTGGAATCCCCGTCGTTCCCCTCCCCTAGCTAGCTTCCCCACCTCGGCCGAGAGCTTCTCGCCGCCGGCCATGGCGTGGCCGTGGCCACAGCCACCGCAGCTCGCTCCCGAGCCCACCATCGTGCTCAGCACGATCGCATGAACCCGTAGACACCCACAACGCCTCCTGCCGTGCTCCCTAACACCGACCCCGAGCTCGCCCGAGCTCCGACCGCCGCCGAGGTCGACGCCGTGCTCAACTCCGGCCACCTCGCGGCCTCCCGCCCGTTCCTTTGGATGCGGAGGAGCAAGAGCTTCTCCCTAGTGCCCTCAGCGCGCCAAACCACCGCTCGTAGCGCCAAAACCGCCATCCACCCGAACTCCGTCCGCCGCTCACGAGCTCGCCGTCGTCGATACCGGCCATCACCGGCACGGCCACCACCACCGTTCGATGCGCACGAGTCCCAGCTCGCCGTAGAACCCAACCGCACCCTAAACTGTGCCCTGTAGCGCGAACCCGATGCGTTTCCGCCGCTCCATTGGTCGTCGCCGGCGAAACTCCGGCGGGAGCTTACGTGGCTCCGTCATTAGGAGCTAACCCAGCTGGTTAATCAACCTACAGACACTGACACTGGGCCCCACCCCTGGTCAAACCCCAGCCAGCGCTGGGTTTGACCGGGATTAGTTCCTGTGTCACTGACGTGTGGCCCCCACACGTCAGGTTTGACCTGGACCCGCCTGTTGACCTGATGACGTCAGGGTGAGGTCATGCTGACGCAATATTCCTTTTCTGGAATTTAGTTTATTTTATAATAATCAGGAAATTCCAGAAAATGCCTAAAACTTCAATAATTCATAGAAATTCAACCGTAACTCCAAATTAAGTAATTTATATATGAAAAATTATCAGAAAAATTCAAGGAATCCATTTGTACCATTTTCATGCATGTTAGGACAACTTATCACTACTGTTTAGGACAAATGAATTAAATGGCATTTGAATAATCACATATGGAGTTTCAATTTGAATCTTGGATTCAAACCAACTTCATTTAATCTGGTTTTAGGTGCATTAGCCCAAAACACATTCATTTTGCCATGTCATGATCATGCATCATATTGTGCATTGCATTGATTGTGTTCCCTTCTGTGTTGCCGGTATTGTCCCCTCTCGATAGACGTGATACCGATGATGTGATCGTTGACACTGATGAAGACTCAATGTTATCTTCAGAAGTGCCAGGCAAGCAAACCCCCTTGTTCATTTCGATAAAACCCTACTCTCTCGCTCCTGCTCTCAGTTATTGCATTAGGACAACAACGATTCAACTGTTACTTGCTGCGGTAGCTGAACCCCTTTATCCTCTGCATGACCTGTCATTCCACAGTAAATAGATGAAACCCACTAGCATGAGTAGGAGTTGTTTGAGCCCTGATGTGCCTACTCATTCATGCTTGTTGTCATGCCTGCTACTGCTTAGAGTTGAGTCAGGTCTGATTCATCGGGGATGAATCAGAGGTGTGTGAACATGTCCTACTGTTGAGTGCTAAGTGTGTGAACACGATTTGGTAAAGGTAGCGGTGAGAGGCCATGTAGGAGTACATGGTGGGTTGTCTCATTGCAGCCGACCTCAGGAACTGAGTTCTGTGTTTGTGATCCATGACCAGTTACTACCACACATTGGGTTCCGGTAACTCGACCCCTCTCGACTTATTAATCAACATGATCTCTGTCCAGGAGTTGCAACTAGTTTCTGGCGTTTGTAGGTAGTGTTAGTAGTCTACCAAGTGGCACCCGGTACAGGTGGGCTTGGGACAGACTAGGCACAGTGGCCCGGTGTACCAAGTGGCACCCGGTTGGTGGGCTTGGGAACCCTGCACACATCGTTTGGGGTCGTAAGCGACACCCCGGCCGGATCTCCTTGCGGATGGAACCCGAATAGGCGATAAAACTGGACTAGAGACTTGTTCGGTTGGTCAGGTCATGGCCGACTCCCTCGCCCGGCTTCCGCTTGAAGGTTGCCGAGGTACATGACGTGTACAGGGCGATAAGTGGCGAAAGCGTGTGTGAAGAAGTACACCCCTGCAGGGTTAACATCATCTATTCGAATAGCCGGATTCCTCGGATATGGAAACTTGGACCCCTTGTACAGTTCATAGACAAGTGAAAGTGGATACTCTAAAATACGCAAGATAAGCGTGAGTGCTATGGATGGCGTTCTCGTAGGGAGACGGGAGCGGATCCATAGTGGTGTATTGATATGGTGAATATGTGGACTCGTGTGCGCCACCTCAAAAGAGTCACTTGCAGTCGTAGTTCAGGATAGCCACCGAGTCAAAGCTGGCTTGCTGCAGTTAAACTCCACCACCCCCTTGTTGATAATGATGCATATGTAGTTAGTTCTGATGTAAGTCTTGCTGGGTACATTTGTACTCACGTTTGCCTATTTTATGTTTTTGCAGAGAGACCTCAGTCTCACTAGTAGTTCCGCGTGGACTTCGACGTTTAGCTTGTTACCTCAGCTACGATCTTGTGCCCTCGGCAGGATCTGGTAGATGGTCAGGCTTCTTAGCCTTTTTCATTTATAGATGTCTGTACTCAGACATGATAGCTTCCGCTTGTGCTTTGACTTGTATGCTCTGATTGTTGGGTCATGAGACCCATGTTTGTAATATCTCGCTCCTCGGAGCCTATTGAATAAATTACTTGAGTCGTAGAGTCATGTTGTGATGCCATGTTGTATTTGCACATATCGAGCATATTGTGTGTATGTTATTGAAATGCTTGGTATGTGTGGGATCTGACCATCTAGTTGTTTATCTTTAGTAGCCTCTCTTACGGGGAAATGTCTCCTAGTGTTTCACTGAGCCATGGTAGCTTGCTACTGCTCCGGAACACTTAGGCTGGCCGGCATGTGTCCTTCTTCGTTCCTGTGTCTGTCCCTTCGGGGAAATGTCACGCGATGATTACCGGAGTCCTGTTAGCCCGCTACATCCCGGTTCACCGGAGTCCTGCTAGCCCAGTGCTACAGCCTGGATTCACTCGCCGATGACCGACACGTTCGATGCTGGGTCATGGATGCCTGTCCCTGTAAGTCTGTGCCACTTTGGGTTTACGACTAGCCATGTCAGCCCGGGCTCCTTATCATATGGATGCTAGCGACACTGTCATATACGTGTGCCAAAAGGCGCAAACGGTCCCGGGGAAAGGTAAGGCGACACCCGTGGGGATACCGTGCGTGAGGCCGCAAAGTGATATGATGTGTTACATGCTAGATCGATGTGGTACTGAGTCGGGGTCCTGACAACTCTCATGGCAAAACTGGGTTCAAGGATATTTGGAAGCACAAGTAGTATCTCTACTTCGTGCAAGGAATTTGGCTAGCATGAGGGGGAAGGCAAGCTCAACATGTTTGGAAGGTCAATGACAATATACTTTAACTGAGATGTCGGAAAACAAAAACTATTATGTTGTCTTCCTTGTCCAACGTCAACTCTTTTAGCATGTCAAACTTAATGAGTGCTCCCAATTATAAAACGTGTCCCAGATAATATATTTATATGTGAACCCCTCTTTCCTTATCACTTCCTCTTAATTGCAACGATGACCAAGGCTACGTTCATCAACTCTCAACAAATTTTTATGCCTCATACTTTCTATATGTGAAGTTATCACTATCCATAAGATCAATATGAACTCTTTTATTCTTTCTACTTTATCAAGATCATAGCAACAAAGCAAAGCCCTTGACTTAACACTAATCTTTATTATAGATAGCTCACGGACTCGATTACAAAAAGAGATCACAATGCAAAACTCAAAGTACTTGATATCAGAACTTCAGTATACTAGATCAAGATACTACTAAAAGGATCAAACTAAATAAAGTGGTAAAGATAAGAGTGTGATGGTGATACGATACCGGGGCACCTCCCCCAAGCTTGGCAGTTGCCAAGGGGAGTGCCCGTACCAATGTGATTATGTCCTCGAAAGTGGTGATGGTGGAGTTGTTGATGATGTAGGCTTGTCGTCCGTCTTCCAAGGCATAGGCTCTCCATCATAGAAGGATGATCGAGTCTCCGGGATCCTTAAATCTGCAGCCAAACTCATCCTCTTGAATCTATATTCATACTCACAGTTCTGGTTTTGCAGGTCATAGATCTGGGCTTGGAGGTGCTCGATTTTCTCTTGAAGCTTGAAGATGGTCTCCCCAATGACTTTGGCATCTAGCTTTTAGTTGTTGGTGAACTCTGTGATCATCATCTGGTTGGCGTTGAGTCCACGCTCCACCATCCCTTGACACTTGAAAAATTCTTGCTCCATGGCTTAGAGCTTTGTCTCCATGCTCCCGGTACGCCTTGGTCCCTCCACATTGCGGATGTGCAGCACCCCCTCACGCATCTCAATGGTTTGAGGGTGTTGCAGCACCTCCGCGGGATAGGGATTGATAGCCCTCTCAAAAAACTTGTCCTTGGGAGCGCTTGGAGACGCCATGATGCTCTAGATCTGAAACAGAAACAGCTTGAAACGAAAACAGAGGATATTTGCATGATACGGTGGTCAAAACCTTCGGGAGTATACATAATGAATTTTTACCGACCAAAATATGTAACATACAAGAAAACGGAGTCCAGGAGGCACACGGGGTGCCCATGAGACAGGGGGCGCGCCCTATAGTGGGGTGCGCCCTCCACTCTCGTGGGAGCCTCGTGTCCCTTTCGGACTACTTCTTTCTTCCTAATATTCTTAAATATTCCAAAACTGATAAAAATTGCCATTGGAGTTGTTTTGGAGTCGGTCTACTTACCATAACACATACCTATACCTTTTCGGAGTCTGGAACGTTCTGGAAAGTGTCCCTTATGTATTCCTCAGGGGTTATGGTTTCAATAATATTAGTTTCAACATCGATAGAATTACCTGAAATATAATGTTTAATTCTTTGACCATTTACCACCCTTGGACTTGTGCCTTCGAAGTTGTTGATTTTTATAGCACCAGAATGATAGACCTCCTCGATAACGTAGGGACCTTCCCATTTTGAAAGAAGTTTTCCTGCAAAAATTCTTGAACAAGAGTTGAATAATCACACATAATCTCCTACATTAAACTCATGCTTTTGTATCCTCTTATCATGCCAGCGTTTGACTTTCTCTTTTGAAAATCTTGGCATTCTCATACGCTTGGGTTCTCCATTCATCAAGTGAGCTAATATCTAACAACCTCTTGTCACCGGAAAGTTTGAAGTCATGGTTGAGCTCTTTAATAGCCCAATATGCCTAAGTTCAAGAGGTAAATGACACGCTTTTCCATAAACCATCTTATAAGGAGACATACCCATAGGATTTTTGTATGCAGTTCTATAGGCCCATAATGCATCATCAAGTTTTTTGGACCAATTCTTTCTAGATCTATTCACAGTCTTTTGCAAAATTAATTTGAGCTCTCTATTGCTCAACTCTACTTGACCACTGGACTGCGGATGATAAGGAGATGCGATTCTATGATTGACATCATACTTAGCAAGCATCTTACGGAAAGCACCATGAATAAAATGTGAACCACCATCAGTCATAAGATATCTGGGGACTCCAAACCTCGGAAAAATAACTTCCTTAAGCATTTTAATAGAAGTGTTATGACCAGCACTACTAGTTGGAATAGCTTCTACCCACTTAGTAACGTAATCAATAGCAACTAAAATATGTGTATAACCATTAGAGGCAGGAAAAGGTCCCATATAATCAAAGCCCCAAACATCAAACGGTTCAATAACAAGAGAATAATTCATAGGCATTTCTTGACGTCTACTAATGTTACCTACTCTTTGACATTAATCACAAGATAAGACAAACTTACGAGCATCTTTGAAGAGAGTAGGCCAATAAAAACCAGATTGTAGTGCCTTGTGTGCAGTTCTATCTCTAGCGTGGTGTCCTCCATAAGATGCAGAGTGACACTTACGTACGATCAGTTCCTGTTTATGCTCAGGCACACAACGTCTAATAACACCATCTACTCCTTCTTTATAAAGGTGTGGATCATCCTAGAGGTAATGTCTTAAATCATAAGAGAACTTTTTCTTTTGCTGGTATGTGAAACTAGGAGGTATAAATTTAGCAACAATATAATTAGCATAATCAGCATACCAAGGAGCAGTACGAGAAGCATTGACGACCGCTAATTGTTCATCAGGAAAGCTATCATTAATAGGCAGTGGGTTATCAAGATCATTCTCTAACCTAGACAAGTTATCTGCAACGGGGTTCTCAGCTCCCTTTCTATCAATAATATGTAAGTCAAATTCTTGGAGCAGGAGAACCCATATAATGAGCCTAGGCTTAGCATCTTTCTTTTCCATAAGATATTTAATAGCAGCATGATCAGTGTGAATAGTAACTTTGGAATCAACAATATAAGGTCTAAACTTATCACATGCAAACACAACTGCTAAGAACTCTTTTCCAGTAGTAGCATAATTTCTCTAGGCAGTATCAAGAGTCTTACTAGCATACTGGATAACATTCAATTTTTGATCAACTCTTTTCCCTAGAACAGCACCTACAGCATAATCACTAGCATCACACATAATTTCAAAATGTAAATTCCAATCAGGCGGCTGAACAATAGGTGCAGTAATAAAAGCTTTCTTAAGTACTTCAAATGCTTCTACACAATCATCATCAAAGACAAAAGGAATATCTTTTTGTAATAAATTAGTCAGAGGCCTAGAGATTTTAGAAAAGTCCTTATTGAACCTCCTATAAAAACCGGCAAGACCAAGGAAACTTCTTATACCTTTTTTGTCCTTGGGACATGGCATCTTTTCGATAGCATCAACTTTGGCTTTATCAACTTCAATACCTCTCTCAGAGATCTTGTGGCCCAAGATAATGCCTTCATTAACCATAAAGTGACACTTTTCCCAATTCAGGACGAGACTAGTGTCTTCGCATCTATGCAAAACTCGATCAAGGTTGCTCAAAAAATTATCAAAAGAGGATCCATAAACGAAAAAGTCATCCATGAATACCTCACAAATATTTTCATAAAATCAGAGAATATAGCCATCATGCATCTTTGAAAGGTAGCAGGTGCATTACACAAACCAAAAGGCATGCGTCTATAAGCAAAAGTACCAAAAGGGCAAGTAAAAGTAGTTTTAGATTGATCCTTTGCTGACACAGGTATCTGAGAGAAACCAGAATAACCATCTAGAAAGCAAAAATGTGTGTGTTTGGATAGCCTTTCTAGCATTTTATCAATAAAAGGTAAAGGGTAATGATCTTTCTTAGTAGCTTTATTTAACTTACGGAAATCAATTACCATCCTATAACCTGTAATAATTCTTTGCGGGATCAATTCATCTTTATCATTAGGAACAACGACAATACCTCCCTTTTCAAGAACACAATGAATAGGGCTTACCCATTGACTATCAGTAATGGGATAAATAATACCTGCAGAGGGAGTCCTGGATTAGGGGGTATCCGGACAGCCAGACTGTGTACAACGTCTGGACTATTGAAGCGTGAAGATACAAGACTCAAGACTTTGGCCCGTGTCCGGATGGGACTCTCCTTTGCGTGGAAGGCAAGCTTGGCGATTCGAATATTGTGTTTCCATCCTTGTAACCGAATCCATGTAAACCCTAGCCCTCTCCGGTGTCTATATAAACCGGAGAGGTCGGTCCTTAGAAGGCCGATCACAATTACAATCATACCATCATAGGCTAGCTCTTAGGGTTTAGCCTCTACGATCTCGTGGTAGATCTACTCTTGTACTACCCATATCATCAATATTAATCAAGCAGGAAGTAGGGTTTTACCTCCATCGAGAGGGCCCGAACCTGGGTAAACATCTGTGTCCCTTGCTTCCTGTTACCATCAGCCTTGACGCACAGATCAGGACCCCCTACCCGAGATCCGCCGGTTTTGACACCAACATTGGTGCTTTCATTGAGAGTTCCTCTGTGTCATCGCTGTTAGGCTTGATGTCTCCTACAATCATCATCAACGACGCTGTCCACGGCGAGACTTTTCTCCCCGGACAGATCTTCATGTTCGGCGGCTTCGCACTGCGGGCCAATTTGCTTGGCCACTTGGAGCAGATCGATAGCTATGAGCCCGACCACCAGGTCAGGTTCGAAAACTTGAATTACATGGCGGATATCCGAGGAGACTTGATCTTCGATGGATTCGGGCCAGCGCCAGAAGCGCCGAACAGTCACGATGAGCACAGCTTAGACCTGTTGTCAGACGTTGCTCGGGATATCACCCAGACAGAAGCCTTGGATCTAAATCTGGGGCAGGTTGCGTTGCCTAAGGACGGAGGGCTGGACCCTGCCCCGCAGGCCGTACCCTCATCAGCGATGGAGCCGAACACAGGCCTCACTTCTGAGGGAGCCTGTAACTCCGGACCCCCGGATTCATATCCGGTTGTAGGTTCCAGTCCGCGCGTCCCCGAGCCCGCTGAGCCTGGTTGGGCTCCCGCAATGGAGTTCACCGCAGCAGACATCTTTTAGCACTCGCCCTTTGGTGACATACTAAACTCATTTAAAATTCTCTCTTTGACAGAGAATTCCGGGCCGAACTATGTCCGGCTCGAGTGAGAAGCAGGCGACGAAGAAACTCGTTACCCACCCACCACCCACTTGATAGCCACAGTTGATGATTTAACCGATGTGCTTGACTTCGACTCCGAAGGCATCGATGGTATGGACGACGATGTAGGAGAAGACTCAGAATCTATGGGGTACCAGATTCCCGCCTCGTCACACGACATATACATGGTGGATACGCCCAAGGAAGACAACGGTGACAATCCAGAAGATAAAACCCCTGGGGAAAAACCAAAACGACGGTGCAGACACCGTCTCAAATCCAGCAACAATAACAATATCAGCAAAAGCGCCAGAAGAATGGATACTCCGATCAACCCCGAAGGCAACAACAACCAAACGGAACCAATGATGGAGCAGGACGAACTAGGTCATGCCGAGCATAGTTCGGAGCAGACGCCCGAAGATAATGACCCAGAGGGACGAGTTCATCAAACCGGCCCAGGACAAGAAGACAATCCGGACGATGACGCATTCATCATTCCGGAAGAACGCGTGGAATGAGAGAACCTCCACAGAAAGCTTATGGCCACAGCGAGAAGTCTGAAGAGGCAGAAGCAACAACTTAAATCCGCACAGGAAACGCTCAATCGCAGATGGAACAAAGTGCTGGACACTGAAGAAAGATATGGCAACGATCGCCACACAAAGAGCTACCCAAAACGTAAGCTACTGCCAGAATTCGACGACGAGGCCATTCCACCAAAGAGTAACACGACCAGGAGACCAGACGTACCACGTCACAACTGCAATAAAGCAACTACCGAAGACGCGCATGATCTACGTGAGCACCTGGATAAGAAAGCTGGCGCAGCTAGGTCCATCTACGGATCTAAAGGACACACCCCGACGGGGGACTGTGGTCGTCAAAAAAGTTATGATAACCAAACACCAGTTCGGAATAAACACCGAACACAACAATAGCCGACGACATGCCCCAGTACGTCCAAATACAGAGGGGCTGCTCAGCCCCTATGGTTTACTGATGAAGTACTAGACCATGAATTCCCACAGGGCTTTAAACCTGTGAACATAGAGGCATACGACGGAACGACAGACCCAGGGGTCTGGATCGAGGACTTTATCCTGCACATACATATGGCTCATGGGGATGACCTTCACGCCATCAAATACCTCCCCCTCAAACTGAAGGGACCAGCTCGGCACTGGTTGAAGAGCCTCCCTTAAAATTCAATTGGGAGTTGGGAGGAACTCGAGGATGCTTTCAGGGCCAATTTTCAATGGACTTATGTCCGGGCTCTGGATGCTGACGATTTAAGTCACATAATCCAACAGCTCGGAGAGTCCGCCCGAAAGCTTTGGAACAGATTCCTCACCAAGAAGAATCAAATCGTTGATTGTCCGGATGCCGAAGCCCTAGCGGCATTCAAACACAACATCCATGACGAATGGCTCGCCAGACACCTCGGCTAAGAAAATCCAAGGACAATGGAAGCCCTAACAAGCCTTATGACCCGCTTTTGCGTGGGTGAGGATAGCTGGCAAGCCCGTAAAGGCACTAGCGACCCTAGCACGTCCGAAATAAGGGACGGCAACGGGAAGCCACGACGTAATAAAAACAAACGCCAAAACAAGGAAGAGAGCCCAGATAACACAACGGTTAATGCCAGATTCAGGGGCTCTCGACCTAACCAGCAAAATAAGCCATCTAAAGGCAGCAAAGAGGGGCCGTCCGGTTTGAACAGAGTTCTGGACAGACTGTGCCAAATTCATGGCACCCCCGACAAACCTGTGAACCACATGCACAGAGAGTGCTAGGTCTTCAAGCAGGCCGGCAAACTAAACTCCGAACACAAGGGAAGGGAAACACCAAGTGAAGACAAGGATGAACCTCGCCAGCCGAACACTGGGGGACAGAAAAAATTCCCGCCAGAGGTTAAAACACTGAACATGATCCACACGACTCGCACATCCTTGGGAAGGCACAAACGCGCCCATAAAGACACGCGCGATATAGAGCCCATCGTACCCACACCTAACTACTGGATGTCTGGTTCGATCACCTTCGATTGCCTGGACGGCCGAACTAGTATTCGGTGCGAAGGATCAAATGCCTTGGTGCTTGACCCAATAATCGACGGATACCATCTAACCCATGTCCTCATGGACGGCAGTAGCAGTCTCAATTTAATATATGAGGACATTGTCCGCTGGATGGGGATAGACTCATCTAGAATCAGCAAGATTAACACCACCTTTGAAGGGGTGATACCAGGCGTTGAAGCCTACAGCAGGGGCTCCGTCATACTGGAGGTAACATTTGGCTCTCCAGGCAACTCCAGAAGCGAAGAACTAGTCTTCATCATCGCACCCTTCCAAAGCAGCTATCAAGCATTGCTTGGAAGAACGGCCTTCGCCCGCTTCAACGCATTGCCGCACTATGGCTACCTTACACTTAAGATGCCCGGTCCACGTGGAGTCATCACCGTTAGCAGAATAACAGAGCGCTCTTCGCGCGCAGAGGGATACGCGACAGCCCTAGCGGCCGGACTATAAGCGGCCTCTAACAAAAATATGATGGGTCGTTAAGACCACGGACACGGGTAGACGAGTCCGGTAGCCCATATCAAACCAGGGCACCGTATATGTAATCCTATAGTGGATACCAGGGGCTAATAATAAAGCCCCACACTTGGCTCAACCTTATTAGCAGGCCAACATTTTACATTCTTACTATCCATCGCATACTTACATTGCACTCTTCTATGAGTTTCCCTTTTCCGCAGACAACGTTCGCGCGATACCCTTCCAGGATGCGGCACAACGGAGATAAAGGCGCAGACGTGCAGCAGGGCCCCGTTCAACATGTTTATTTTTAGATTAAGCCCCTGTGTAAACCTTTTCTATTGCCTCTTGTTGTTTAACAATCCCATGGGTTCCATACCCACAGAGGATACTGCCGTTTTTGGCATTTCGCCATGACAGATTAACGCACGTACCTAGAAACACAGGGTTTATAATGAATGGGCATTCTTGAGCCCATCATCTGTTATAAAGTCCGAATACCTTCGGGAGTGTTCGGCGTCTTATATTCATCAGCTCCGAATCATGTCTTTGGTCAAATGTTGGGTTTGCCCGGCTCCTGGGTTTGCCGCCTTACATTCCGTTATTATCGGCTAAGGTGGCCAAAGGAGAACTACTGCTATTGTGCCCTGGTTATTCCGGATGAGCACCTCAGTAGAAAAAGCCGAAAACTGACTATCATGATACAGCGAGAGACTGGTCAACCACTCGACGACTCACCAGAATCTCTACGATTCCTCCGCATTAATGAAGGGTCATTTCCCGGCCAGGTACATACGCGCCCGTGTTTCGGATGCACGCGAAGGTACCAGGGGCTACATAGTATCCCCAACGTTAGAATCCCGCGGCTAAGAGAATGTGTTATAGCTATATAGTCCGGTTGCCTAGTTCGACGTGCGATCACCTCCTTAATGGACCAACACGTTGGATAAAGAGTGAGTATGCACATTTTTTCGCAAACACCCCCGCATTGTATGCGTGGGGGCTGAAGCCAACGACTGTTAACTTTCGGATTACACACACACAGATATATATATATATATATATATATATATATATATATATATATATATATATATATATATAAATGGCCGCATAGGGGACACAATCATATTTTCAGGCAAACATTATAAATATAGCCTTATAATCAAATAAACATTGTTTTACAATGATTTGAATCATCACTTGAATAGGAGATTCTTCGGGCACTGCGCCTCTATCAGGCGGGCACCCTCTGTGACCTGCGCCAAGTAGTACCCGGCCGGATATTGGCCCCCCACCGGATCCTGAGATGCTATCATAGTGGCATCCATATCCGTCCAATACGCTTTAACGCGGGCAAGGGCCATCCGCGCACCCTCTATGCATGCTGACCGCCTCATGGCATCGATCCGAGGCATGGCCCCAAGGAACTGTTGCACCAAACCAAAGTAGTTGTCTGGCTTAGGCCCCTTCAGCCAAAGATGGTCTATTACAGACCGCATCGCAAGCCCGGACAGCCTGTGAAACTCTGCCACAGCAGCCATCTTATCACTTAACTTTAGCGGGCAAGTGGGAGCATTGAATTGCGACCAAAAAAGCTTCTCCGCCTCCTTTTCACCCTGATCTTTGAAGAACTCCACAGCATCAGTCGTACTCTTCGCCAGGTACGCGTATGCGTTCGGCGAGCTCCAGCGTCCATCCAAGGGAGCGTACTTCAGATCGAAGAACTTCGTCCGCAGCAAATAGGAGCCCCGAGCCGCAATTTTACCGGCCTGTTGAAGCTCCTCCCGCGCACCCTGAGCTTGGTCTGTATTTCCTTGGTGGCATTAAGTGCCTTTCTCAGGTCAGCCGATTTATCTTCATGCTCCTTTTTCAGGAGCTCATACCGGTCAGCGGCATTTTTTAACTTGATAGCCATTTCGGCTATCTTTTCCTCGCTTCAGCGATGAGCAGCCTGTTCGGCTCTCAATTCCTCGGCCGCCTTTAGGGCAGCCGCATTGCTCACCCGAGCTTGTTCCTTGGCTAGAGCAAGTTCCGCCCTCAGGGCCTCCACGACAGCAGCACCATCTGCAGTCCGAACATATTACATTATTATGTGCCACCTTAATATTTTCCTATGCAATGGAAGACAGGGCACATACCTTGTGATTTATCCAGCCGCTCATTCACTAGCGTGATATCGACATCAATCGACCCGATTTGCCTCGATAGTTCGGCAACTTCAATGGACGGGTCGGCAACCGGACCCACAGGTACCTGCACATATTTACAACATAAATCTTTGGTTTATGATCCCACGTTTGCCGCCTAGGGCGGGCAACCAGAGTCTCAGGGGCTACTATCTATATGGAGCACACCAACCGCATGCCTCACAGCCAAAGAAATAGTGCATTCTTCATTATGTACCTCAAAGCCTCTGAGCAGGCTTGTGAATGCTTCATTCAAACCGCTTGTAGCGGATGAGATCTTCTTGAGCACCACACTCATTAATGAGCGGTGCTCCTCCAAGAGCGCAGCTTGCTCCAGTAAGCCCGTCAGTACGTCCGGACTCAGGACGGCTGACGTATTGGCCTCTGGCTTCGGCACAACCGGACTCCTCCGTGACGACACCTCGGTGTCGCCCGCTTCATGAGTCGGAGAAGGGGGTGGGGTCTCGCTCTCCATCATCTCCGGAGGAAGGTCCCCCGAAGACGAACCCTGTTGAGAGGAGCTGCTGGTCGAACTACAAAAAGTTGAACCCTGGTTATTGATCTAGGAGAAACACAGTACCTTCGGATTGTAGATCGACTTACAGCTCGGTGGAAGGCTGGCCCGTTGGAGGGCATGGTGCGGTGATGGTGCCCGTCAGGCCAAGGCCCCCTGGGGATGTCTTTTTCCCTAATATGGGCATCTCCGCCTCCAAATCTTCGGAGGCGGCCCTCTTTTTCCCGCGCGGGGAGGAGGCCTTAGCCTCTCCTCCCCGACTATCCTCCCTGGGGGAGGTAACAATTCCCCCGGTTCGGATGCGTAGCGTGTGGGGTTCAGATTCTTCATCCCTCCCCTTGTCTTTCCCCGAGGGCATTCTGCTGAGTACCCGGTCAAGCATCTTGGCCATAGTGAGGGCGGGCGAGCCTTCGGGAAGTGGCGCTGGACACCTCATTCTCTCCGCCTTGTTGAGCCACTCTTGGACGTGGATGACTTTCAGAATAAAAACAATCATGGCAAATACAAAATGGGGTGTCCGGTATCAAGGCTACTTACTCGAGTGTCTAGGCGATTGCAGCTTAGGCCCGCATCCTCGGTGGTGTCCGGACACATTACTTTCTTTCTGAAGAATAATTTGCACATCTCTTCGAACTTCAAGCCGAAGAAGTGCTTGACAGTCCGCGGACCCTCCGGATTGAACTGCCACATCCGGAGAGGCCGGCGTTGGCACGGCAACATCCGCTGGATTAACATCACTTGCATTATGCTGACAAGATTAATGTCCCTTGCAAGAAGGTCCCGGATGCGATTCTGCAGTACTGGTATATCACGAGCGGGCCCCAATTCTGTCCTACGTCTGTCCAAGACGCCAACTGCGACGGAGGGCCGAAACTCGGGGGCAGCCACCCACTTTGTACCTCTGGGAGCCGTGACATAAAACCACCTCCGTTGCCATACATCGGATACTTCTGGGAAAGAACCCTCTAGCCATGGGGCATCGGCGTTTCTACTTATTATGGCACCTCCGCACTCCGCATGTCGCCCCTCGATCATCTTTGGCATCACATTGAAGGTCTTTAGCCATAAGCCGAAGTGCGGGATGACGTGGAGAAAATCCTCGCACACGATAATGAACGACGAGATATGGAGGATAGCGTCTAGAGCCAGGTCATGAAAATCCAACCCATAACAGAACATGAGCCCCCTCACAAAGGGATCGAGGGTGAGGCCCAGGCCGCGGAGGAAGTGCGGGACAAAAACGACACACTCATTGGGCTCCGGCGTAGGGATGACCTCCCTTGGAGCAGGAAGCCTGTGCTGGATATCGGCGGTCAGGTATCCGACCTCCCTAAGCTTTGCAATGTCCTTCTCCTCAATCAAGGAGGCCACCCACCGGCCTTGAGGGTCAGATCCGGACATATTGGAGGATTCCGGAGGGATGGAGCTTGGGTTTCGGGTGTTAGAACTTGAGGTGCGAGAAGGCGCGATGAAGGTCAAAAAAGAGGCGTAGGTCTCGATCCCTTTATAAAGAAGGTGAAAATCAAGAGTCCTCGGTGTGCCCGTTTCGAGGCTTATCTAAAAACACACGGGGTTATACCAACGGCCGTCGTGGGGTCACGCACGCTCATATTGATGGAAAATCCCGTAATAAGAGGAACATGATTTCTGCCTCGACGGGACGTACTAATAAAACTGCCTTGTAACACGAGTCGTTGGGGGGTCAGAAACGTCGGTTCGTGTTGGACCAGACCACAATGCAAGGGCACGATGCACGAAGATTGCCAGCAAATCAGATTTATACCATGTGAAGATCATCCTGCAGGTCCGGACACGATTTATGTGTTCGATAACCACTTTGGAGTATTCGGAGGAGGAACCCGCCTGTGACGCCCGGGTAATTATGCTACAGTAATCCCCACTAATGTTGCCACGTCACCTCGGTTACTGTGGATAAACTCGCGTTAGTTCGAAACCGGTTCGAATTCAAAATCAAAACAAAAGCAAAGATAAAAGGTTTCAAAACAAAGACTAAAAATGTTCGGGGGTTGTCTAAAATAGCTAACCTAATTATGGTGGGGTGCACTAATTTTGGTAAAATGCTTTGGCATTTTAAGTAAACTAAAAACAGAAAAGAGAAATAATAAAAGAAAAAGGAAAGACAAAAAAAGGGGGGGAGGGAAAACCCCTGGCCCATTCCCCCTGGCCCATTCCCCCTCCCCACTTGGCCCCTCCCCCCCTGGCCCATTCCCCCCCCTGGCCCGGCCCAGCGCCGGTCGCTTATCCCCTCACCCCCCGCGGCAAACCCTAGCCGCCCCACACTTCCCCGCCACGCGCCCCGACCCACGCTCCCCTGCTCCCTCGCCCGATCCAGATCGGGG
>NC_041391.1:402522698-402528622 GCF_002162155.2 Triticum dicoccoides | reverse complement strand
CAGGTGGCTCCATCCCGGTAGAGGTGGGCCTGGGTTCCCGACGGCCCTCGACTGTTACTTTGTGGCGGAGCGACAGGGCAGGTTGAGACCACCTAGGAGACAGGTGGGCCTGGCCCTGTTCGGCGTTCGCGGATACTTAACACGCTTAACGAGATCTTGGTATTTGATCTGAGTCGGCTACGAGCCTATACGCACTAACCATCTACGTGGGAGTAGTTATGGGTATCCCGACGTCGTGGTATCAGCCGAAGCACTTCAGACGTCAGCGACGGAGCGGCGCGCGCCGGATTGGACTGGAACGCCACTAGGCTAGGTCTGCTTTCGGCCGCCCATGCAACGTGCAGGTGTGCTCAGGGCGATGGGCCCAGACCCCTGCGCGCTTAGGTTTAGACCGGCGTGCTGGCCTCTCTGTTGTGCCTAGGTGGGGCTGCGACGTGTTGATCTTCCGAGGCCGGGCATGACCCAGGAAAGTGTGTCCGGCCAAATGGGATCGAGCGTGTTGGGTTATGTGGTGCACCCCTGCAGGGAAGTTAATCTATTCGAATAGCCGTGATCTTCGGTAACAGGACGACTTGGAGTTGTACCTTGACCTTATGACAACTAGAACCGGATACTTAATAAAACACACCCTTCCAAGTGCCAGATACAACCGGTGGTCGCTCTACCTCAGGGATATGAGGAGGGGATCGCCGGGTAGGATTATGCTATGAGATGCTACTTGAAGATGCTACTTGGAGGACTTCAATCTACTCTCTCCTACATGCTGCAATACGGAGGCTGCCAGAAGCGTAGTCTTCGACAGGATTAGCTATCCCCCTCTTATTCTGGCATTCTGCAGTTCAGTCCACTGATATGGCCTCTTTACACATATACCCATGCATATGTAGTGTAGCTCCTTGCTTGCGAGTACTTTGGATGAGTACTCATGGTTGCTTTTCTCCCTCTTTTTCCCCCTTCCCTTCTACCTGGTTGTCGCAACCAGATGCTGTAGTCCAGGAGCCAGACGCCACCGTCGACGACTACTACTACACTGGAGGTGCCTACTACTTCGTGCAGGCTGCTGACGACGTCTAAGGAGTAGTTTAGGAGGATCCCAGGCAGGAGGCCTGCGCCTCTTTCGATCTGTATCCCTGTTTGTGCTAGCCTTCTTAAGGCAAACTTGTTTAACTTATGTCTATTTTCAGATATTGTTGCTTCCGCTGACTCGTCTATGATCGAGCACATGTATTCGAGCCCTCGAGGCCCCTGGCTTGTATTATGATGCTTGTATGACTTATTTTTATTTGTAGAGTTGTGTTGTGATATCTTCCCGTGAGTCCCTGATCTTGATCGTACACATTTGCGTGCATGATTAGTGTACGATTGGATCGGGGGCGTCACAAGTTGGTATCAGAGCCTACTGCCTGTAGGAATCCCCCTTTCCAACTCCTTGGCCGAAGTTGAGTCTAGTCATTGCGAAACTTTTACTAACTTGGCTGTGTGCCTTACGGGCCCCCGTCGCCATTGGGTGGTAGTAGGATCTTTTATTCCTCGACCTTTACTCTGGGACTCTGAGCTCTCTTCTATTCGGGTTAAATGATTTTGCTAAAAACAAAACTAACTTTAGGTTCTCGCAAGTACTTTCTCCCGGAGAGCCACTTGTTACCGATGACCGCCTGCTGCACCAGAAGGTTCCGAGATACTCTACGATGTGCTCTGGAGACTATGTGCCATCGCTTTTGCAATTCACTTCCATCGATAAATCCCTCTGGATAACCACATACACCTATCGTTCATATTGTCATCCCCAGTTGCTTTTGTTATTACAAAATGTCCTGAAATACTCTTCGGTATTCCGAGAATTCTTTACGCTTACTGCCCTGCAGTTCCTTGCTGCATGAATACCCCTACGGATAATTACTCGCGCTTGCCGAGTATCCGCTCATCCCCAGTTGTTCTTGTGTTTCACAAAAGTCTTCAAAATAATATTCGATCTTCCGAAAATCCTCTGGAGCCTTTGGCTCTTGAAATTCTTGCTTGCTTGCATTATGCTTAATCCCATAACTCTCGTGGTCTTATTGACATTCCTTGTCATTATCATTTTTGAGTCTGTTGACTCAATATGTTTGCGAATACACGCAATCATCTTTGATCCTTATAAGTTACTTTTCCGGCTGAGCTGCCATTCTTTTAACTGGAATTGGTTCTCGACCAATCCAATTGTCGTTGATTGTACCATAAGGCTATTCAACTTATCCATCCCTAATCAGAGCATTGCTTCTGATCCCTTGATTTGGAGATCATAATTCCTTTGCATTTGACAATTGAGTTAGTCAGTTGTTTCTATAATCTGCTTCCTCTAGTTGAGTACCGATGCTCACGTTAGATCCCTTGTGGACCACCAGATCCTTTGTTGGATTTTATCTGACAACGCCCTTCATATTCAATAAACTTGTGAGCCTTTTCTCGGATACATAATGCCTTTGGTAAATTGTATCGTCTGCTTTCTCAACCATGCTCTGCCTTCGAGCTTGAGTTAATTACTTCTAAAAGATTCTGGTATAGGATTCTAAGATGCCCCGATGGGTTGAACCTATGCCTTCCTTAATATGTGTGAACTCGAAAGTTTTCACGAGTCGTACTCTTCTGGTATTTTGCCAGATAAAATTTCAACGCTATAACTTCATCGAAAGCGAGAAGTGAATGAAAGGGTATGCATTGGAGAAGTGGGAGTCGACCTTGAACTTTGTGTTCATGCCCATGGACGCGATGTATATCCTATCCTGGAAGCTTCTTGTAATAATAGCTACTTCCTTGATATAATATCCTTTGGTTTCGTTGAATTGATCCTTTGCAATCATGGTCCCGACCATATGTTCTTCCTTGATCCAATTCCCGGGCAAGTTTAAGCACTTGTCTTCTGTGGATCAATACCCCAGTCCAACCCTTACTTTGATCTACCTTCGAGTATTACCCCCCTGGTATCTCGAGATTATCATGGAACTGCATAACTTTTTATGAGTTCTTCATCAAGTGCTACCTTCCCACTGATTCCAATTTTTCGCGGGCTCTGAGTTATTGAACACTCAAAGACACCGATAACTGAACCGAGTCCGCTCTACGGTTCAACAACTCTTCAGTAAGCTTCTATAAGTACGAGTTTGTTACCCGATCACGCCATTCCTAGCCTGTTTGGCTATATCATTGTCGTGACGATTCTAACGGTGCTACCTGGTCCTTATTCTCGGAGCACCAATTTTCGACGATGAACTAACCTTACGTCGATTTTCCTCGTCATAACCTTTCACCTTAAACAACAAGCTTGAGTTCGAGTTTGTGTCGTAACTGTGGTTACAATAACCTCTTGCTTCATCATTCCTTTGACTTGATGTCGTTGCTGATTGACTACATCTGCATGAAATCTCTCGACAATTGTGTCGTGGTCATCATCAACCTTATGAAGCTCTTCCAGGAATTCAATTGAATTCATAATGGGTAATACCATCCTTGCCCCTCGATGATTCCTGTTCTCATCGACCACCTTATTGCCTTCCGTTCAACACAACTTGTTCGTGTTTTGTGTAAACCTTGAGATCACTGCTACCCAGCAGTTGATCTTCCTTACCTCGGAAGTATTACCATCTCTTTTTGTCAGGAATGTGGTGAGAATTTCACCACCTCTTAATAATTCTTGATATCATAATACTTCTTGCCATCTTCATTCATTCCTTGGTCCCCGTATTGTTTTCAACCGGAATACCGACAATGGAGCTATGACATGTGAATTCAAAACTTCTAACAACCCTATTGCTTTGAAGTGAATGGGCGATAGTTCATTCTAAGTCCTTCGCTAATTGAATCACCATTCTAACATTGGTCGTGCAACCCAACCCGTACTTCGGGCGCACCCTTCAACCAGTGTTTAATTGTGTATGTTTTCCTCGAGCATACTTCCTTATATCATTTGATCTAACAAATGTTATCCCATTGTTCACTTAATGGTGGAAATCCATCTTTTGGGAATCTCGGTGAATTGCCGTTGAGTTCACCAGACACCTCCTTGTCCTCTCCTTGGTTTAATGGTGAACTATTGCTTCAGAAACCCGCTCCCATAGTTCATTTCCCGAGAAGCTTGCAATGCCATTTCAACGATTTGTGTTGCGCCTTTTCTTCTCAGACATCCTGAATCTCAGGTATCCTGACACCAATCGGATCTGAATCTCGGTCAGATATGATGGTTGGGACACCTTTCCAAGAGTTATGATGTTGATCCTTTGATGAATCGCTAACATGATGTCATGCCTAGCACCCCCCCCCCGGCTGGAGGACCTATCAATATAGATTCCTTTTCAGCAAGGTTATCCATTCATCCATGAGGAAATTGTAAGACTTATTCTACAAGTTATTCCAGATGGATCCTTCGTGATTCCAAAGTCTGATCTTCACCTGAAGGCCATGTCAATGCTATCTCGAAGCATGTCTGCGATACTCTGATTTTCAACAAGAACATCCGAAGCCCAATGCTAAATGTTTCTTGCTCAATTATCCGAACACCGTTGTATGGGTAATGTCATGAAATTTCTCTCCCCTTACCTAAAGGGTTTTCTACATTATATCCTGTCATGGATATCATGCTCTGCTTATCCTTGGGAAGGATATACCCCCGAAATATGTGTTTAAACACATTTTTCCTTTCCATTGTTTTGTTTAACCTAATGATCACATTTTCCTTTCCATGGGTCTGTTTGACCCTTCTTGTGACCTATATAATCTAAGCAGTGATAATCCCCTGCTTAGGTAAGCACCTCGTTGTACCACTCTGTAAGTAAGACCCTATTACTATTGTTGATGACATTCCAGTAACCACCGATGGACGAGAACCTTGCCTATTGGTCCGCCTCGTTCAACGAGCAGGAAAATGGTTCTCTTCATCCCTCGCCCTTGGTACCTATGTTGTTGCCGACATGACCCTCAGACTCTCCTCTAACATGCCTTGCTTACATGATCGTGCAAGATGTCACCAACCTTCTACTTTTAACCACATGGTGGGCCCATAACCCACAGTTTCACAGGATTGAAACCTGACTCTCCTGTACACCCCCTGTTCCCAAAGTTATTCCTCACGCTTGACTTTGTATGTAATTCACGGGCCACTTGCCTGTAGATCTATTCTGGTATCGGACGCAATACTTATACCCGTTGCTCTGAACCCTTTCGCACCCTGCTTCAGGCAATGAACGATTGCCTATCCGCTTGAAACTTCTTATCGCCCTGTCTTACTTTGCTCTCGATGTGTGTCGTTTGTTCAACTCGCGAGATACTCATAAGTTCATTCTGGGGATACCCCCAGATGATTTTCACTTATAACATCCTTGCATTGTAGAGCTACCCCTTACCTATTCGTAAGTACGATGGAGTTCACGAACAAATGGTGGCGAGTTTATCATGATGCATCGGAATAAAGGATTGAAGACATCAACGTAAGGAACTAACTTCGTCGAGAAGATCCGTTAGAATATCATAACCAGAACATTCCCCTTACTTCCCTCTTAAATCTCGGGACGAGATTTCTTGTAGTGGAGGAGAATTGTGACGCCCGGGTAATTATGCTACAGTAATCCCCACTAATGTTGCCACGTCACCTCGGTTACTGTGGATAAACTCGCGTTAGTTCGAAACCGGTTCGAATTCAAAATCAAAACAAAAGCAAAGATAAAAGGTTTCAAAACAAAGACTAAAAATGTTCGGGGGTTGTCTAAAATAGCTAACCTAATTATGGTGGGGTGCACTAATTTTGGTAAAATGCTTTGGCATTTTAAGTAAACTAAAAACAGAAAAGAGAAATAATAAAAGAAAAAGGAAAGACAAAAAAAGGGGGGGAAGGGAAAACCCCTGGCCCATTCCCCCTGGCCCATTCCCCCTCCCCACTTGGCCCCTCCCCCCCC
>NC_041391.1:402462559-402520570 GCF_002162155.2 Triticum dicoccoides | reverse complement strand
CTTGTCAGTCTGCCTTGCTATACTATCGGGCCGTGATCACTTGGGAGGTGATCACGGGTATATACTATACATACATACATACTATACAGATGGTGACTAAAGTCGGGTCAGCTCATTGAGTACCCGCAAGTGATTCTGACGAGGGGGCTGAAAGGACAGGTGGCTCCATCCCGGTAGAGGTGGGCCTGGGTTCCCGACGGCCCTCGACTGTTACTTTGTGGCGGAGCGATAGGGCAGGTTGAGACCACCTAGGAGACAGGTGGGCCTGGCCCTGTTCGGCGTTCGCGGATACTTAACACGCTTAACGAGATCTTGGTATTTGATCTGAGTCGGCTACGAGCCTATACGCACTAACCATCTACGTGGGAGTAGTTATGGGTATCCCGACGTCGTGGTATCAGCCGAAGCACTTCAGACGTCAGCGACGGAGCGGCGCGCGCCGGATTGGACTGGAACGCCACTAGGCTAGGTCTGCTTTCGGCCGCCCACGCAACGTGCAGGTGTGCTCAGGGCGATGGGCTCAGACCCCTGCGCGCTTAGGTTTAGATCGGCGTGCTGGCCTCTCTGTTGTGCCTAGGTGGGGCTGCGACGTGTTGATCTTCCGAGGTCGGGCATGACCCAGGAAAGTGTGTCCGGCCAAATGGGATCGAGCGTGTTGGGTTATGTGGTGCACCCCTGCAGGGAAGTTAATCTATTCGAATAGCCGTGATCTTCGGTAACAGGATGACTTGGAGTTGTACCTTGACCTTATGACAACTAGAACCGGATACTTAATAAAACACACCCTTCCAAGTGACAGATACAACCGGTGGTCGCTCTACCTCAGGGATATGAGGAGGGGATCGCCGGGTAGGATTATGCTATGAGATGCTACTTGAAGATGCTACTTGGAGGACTTCAATCTACTCTCTCCTACATGCTGCAAGACGGAGGCTGCCAGAAGCGTAGTCTTCGACAGGATTAGCTATCCCCCTCTTATTCTGGCATTCTGCAGTTCAGTCCACTGATATGGCCTCTTTACACATATACCCATGCATATGTAGTGTAGCTCCTTGCTTGCGAGTACTTTGGATGAGTACTCACGGTTGCTTTTCTCCCTCTTTTTCCCCCTTCCCTTCTACCTGGTTGTCGCAACCAGATGCTGTAGTCCAGGAGCCAGACGCCACCGTCGACGACTACTACTACACTGGAGGTGCCTACTACTTCGTGCAGGCTGCTGACGACGTCTAAGGAGTAGTTTAGGAGGATCCCAGGCAGGAGGCCCTGCGCCTCTTTCGATCTGTATCCCTGTTTGTGCTAGCCTTCTTAAGGCAAACTTGTTTAACTTATGTCTGTTTTCTGATATTGTTGCTTCCGCTGACTCGTCTATGATCGAGCACTTGTATTCGAGCCCTCGAGGCCCCTGGCTTGTATTATGATGCTTGTATGACTTATTTTTATTTGTAGAGTTGTGTTGTGATATCTTCCCGTGAGTCCCTGATCTTGATCGTACACATTTGCGTGCATGATTAGTGTACGATTGGATCGGGGGCGTCACACCGCCTTGCAATGCCGAAGACAATATTGCGCGCCGGATTCATCGTCATTGAAGCCTGGTTCAGGGGCTACTGAGGGAGTCCTGGATTAGGGGGTATCTGAACAGCCGGACTGTGTACAACATCCGGACTATTGAAGCGTGAAGATACAAGACTCAAGACTTCGACCCGTGTCCGAATGGGACTCTCCTTTGCGTGGAAGGCAAGCTTGGCGATCCGGATATTGTGTTTCCTTCCTTGTAACCGGCTCCATGTAAACCCTAGCCCTATCCGGTGTCTATATAAACCGGAGAGGTTGGTCCTTAGAAGGCCGATCACAATTACAATCATACCATCATAGGCTAGCTCTTAGGGTTTAGCCTCTACGATCTCGTGGTAGAGCTACTCTTGTACTACCCATATCATCAATATTAATCAAGCAAGAAGTAGGGTTTTACCTCCATCGAGAGGGCCCGAACCTGGGTAAACATCTGTGTCCCTTGCTTCCTGTTACCATCAGCCTTCACGCACAGATCGGGACCCCCTACCCGAGATCCACCGATTTTGACACCGACACCTGCCTCAAGGAGCTTTATAATCTCCTTTCTTACCACTTCCTTCATCTTGGGATTTAATCGTCTTTGAGGATCTCTAACTGGTTTGGCATCATCCTCCAATGTAATCTTGTGTTGACATAACGTGGGACTAACGCCCTTAAGATCATCCAGAGTATATCCAATAGCCGCTCGGTGCTTCTTCAGAGTTTTCAATAATCTTTCTTCTTCTTTCTCTGAAAGGTTAGCACTAATAATAATAGGATATATTTCTTTTTCATCCAGATAAGCATACTTAAGATTATCAGGTAATGGTTTGAGTTCAAACACGTGATCACCCTTGGGTGGAGGGGGATCCCCAAGAATTTCAACGGGAAGGTTATGTTTCAGCATAGGTTCCTGTTTAAGGAACACTTCATCTATTTCCTGCCTTTCCTTCATAAACATATCGTTTTCATGGTCTAGCAAATATTGTTCTAACGGATCTGTTGGAGGAACAGCAATGGAAGCAAGACCAATAATTTCATCCTTACTAGGTGGTTCCCTTTCACGAGGTTGTCTACTAAACTTAGCGAAATTAAACTCATGAGACATACCATCACTGCCAACAATGACAATATTCTTTTCACAATTAATCTTAGCACTAGCTGTATTCAAGAAGGGTCTACCAAAAATAATGGGACAAAAATCATCTTGTGGGGAACCAAGAACAAGAAAATCAGCAAGGTATTTAACCTTCCCACACAAAACTTCAACATCTCTAACAATCCCAATAGGTTTAATGGTATCCCTATTAGCAAGCTTGATAGTAACATCAATGTCTTCTAGTTCAACGGGTGCAATGTCGTGCATAATTTCTTTATAAAGATCATAAGGTATCGCACTAGCACTAGCACCCATATTACATAAGCCATGATAACAATAATCTCCTATTTTAACAGAAATAACAGGCATGCCTATGACACGTCTACGTGTCTTAGTATCAAGTCTAGCAATATTGATAGTCTCACCCAAGAAAGAAATAACATGCCATCTAAATCCTCATCCAAGAGATCTTTAACCATAGCAATACTAGGTTCAACATTAATTTGCTCAGGAGGTGTATAAGTCCTAGTATTACTCTTACAAACAACAGTCGTAGTTTTAGCATGATCCTTTATCCTAACAGGAAAAGGAGGTTTTTCAACATAAGCAGTAGGAACAATAGGATCACTATAGTTAATAGTCTTTTCTTCGACTGTAATAGGTGCAACTACTTTCACTTCAACAGGAGGATTACATTTAAACCACTTCTCTTTAGGGAGATCAATGTGAGTAGCAAAAGATTCACAGAAAGTAGCTACTATCTCAGAGTCAAGTCCATACTTAGAGCTAAATCCACGAAAAGCATCGGCATCCATAAAAGATTTAACACAATCGAACTTAGGTGTCATACCTGACTCCTTACCATCCTCGGAACCCCAATCTTCAGAGTTGCATTTAATTCTTTCCAATAAGTCCCATTTGAAATCAATAGTCTTCAGCATATAAGAACCAGCACAGGAAGTATCGAGCAGGTTGTGATTATCAAGAGAAAACCGAGCATAAAAATTCTGAATAATCATTTCCCGAGAGAGCTCATGATTGGGGCATGAATATAACATTGACTTAAGCCTCCCCCAAGCTTGAGCGATGCTTTCTCCTTCACGAGGACAGCAATTATATATGTAATTACGATCACAATGAACAAGATGCATAGGATAGAACTTCTGGTGAAATTCCAACTTCAATCGCTTATAATTTCAAGATCTCGTATCATCACATAGCCTATACCATGTCAATGCATATCCCTTCAAAGATAAAGGGAAGACCTTCCTTTTGACAACATCATCGGGAATACCTGCAAGCTTAAATAATCCACAAACTTCATCAACAAAGATAAGGTGTAAATCGGGATGCAATGTTCCGTCTCCTGCAAATGGATTAGCTAGCAGTTTTTCTATATACCCGAAGGAATCTCAAAGTGAATATTTTCATAAAGTTCAGTAGGTTGAGGAGCAACTCTTTGCTCTTCTGGTTGGGGTGAAGATACCCCAAACAAGCCCCTCAAAGGATTAGTTTCCATAGTGACAAGTAACAGAAAATTTCAGGACACTATATAAATGTTTCCTTACCAAGTTCCACTCACCAAAAGCGCTACACTCCTCGGAAACGGCGCCAAAAAAGAGTCATGATGACCCACAAGTGTAGGGGATCAATCGTAGTCCTTTCGATAAGTAAGAGTGTCGAACCCAACGAGGAGCAGAAGGAAATGATAAGCGGTTTTCAGTAAGGTTTTCTCTGCAAGCACTGAAATTGTAGGTGATAGATAGTTTTGTGATAAAATAAATAGTAACGAGTAACAAGTAAATAAAGTAAATAAAGTGCAGCAAGGTGGCCCAATCCTTTATGTAGCAAAGGATAAGCCTGGACAATTTCTAATAATGATAAAGGAGCTCCCGAGGACATATGGGAATTATCGTGAAGCTAGTTTTCATCACGTTCATATGATTCTCGTTCGGTACTTTGATAATTTGACATGTGGGTGGACCGATACTTGGGTACTGCCCTAACATGGACAAGCATCCCACTTATGATTAACCCCTATTGCAAGCGTCTGCAACTACAAAAGAAGTATTAAGGTAAACCTAACCACAACATTAAACATATGGATCCATATCAGCCCCTAATGAAGCAACGCATAAACTAGGGTCTAAGCTTCTGACACTCTAGCAACCCATCATCTACTTGTTATTTCCCCATGCCTTCCTCTAGGCCCAAATAATGGTGAAGTGTCATGTAGACGACGTTCACATAACACCACTAGAGGAAAAGACAACATACATCTCATCATAATATCGAACGAATACCAAATTCACATGACTACTAATAGCAAGACTTCACCCATGTCTTCAGGAACAAACGTAACTACTCACAAAGCATATTCATGTTCATAATCAGAGGAGTAATAATATGCATAAAGGATCTTAACATATGATCTTCCACCAAGTAAACCAATTAGCATCAACTACAAGGAGTAATCAACACTACTAGCAACCCACAGGTACCAATTTGTGGTTTTGATACAAGATTGGATACAAGAGATGAACTAAGGTTTTGAGAGGAGATGGTGCTGGTGAAGATGTTGATGGAGATTGACCCCCTCCCGATGAGAGGATCGTTGGTGATGACATTGGTGATGATTTCCCCCTCCCGAAGGGAAGTGTCCCTGGCAGAACAGCTCCGCTGGAGCCCTAGATTTATTCCGCCAAGGTTCCGCCTCGTGGCGGCGGAGTTTCGTCCCGTAAGCTTGCCCATGATTTTTTCCAAGGTAAAAGTGATGATATAGCAGAAGATGGACGCCGGAGGCCCACTAGGGGGCCCAGGAGATAGGGGGTGCGCCCTATAGGGGGGGCGCCCTCCTGTCTCCTGGACAGGATATGGGCCCCCTGGTCTATTTCTTTCGCTCAGAAATTCTTATTAATTTCAAAAAGTTGTTTCGTGGAGTTTTAGGACTTTTGGAGCTGTGCAAAATAGGTTTCCAACGTTTGCTCCTATTCTAGCCAAAATTCCAGCTGCCGACATTCCCCCTCTTCATGGTAAACCTTGTAAAATAAGAGAGAATAGCCATAAGTATTGTGATATAATGTGTAATAACAGCCCATAATGCAATAAATATTGATATAAAAGCATGATGCAAAATGGACGTATCAACTGTCGCAGGTGGAGGCTGGAGGAGGTCGATGATGGATGAACAGTAGCCCATGGAGGCTGGAGGAGGTCGATGGTGGAGATGAACATTATCCCGTGGAGTCCCGTTTTGCGGTACGCCACACCCCTCCCAATGAATAGGACCCCCGTTTCGACCGTAGCGCTCCAACACAAGTCTGTTTCGTCCGTTTTGCGGTACGCCACACCCGTCCCGATCAACAGGACCCCATTTCGACCGTAGGAGGTCCAACACAAGCCCGTTTCCTCCGTTTTGCGGTACGCCAGACCCCTCCCGATGAATAGGATCCCGTTTCAAACGTGGCCGGTCGAACAGAAGGCTGTTTCCTCTGTTCTGCGGTACGCCAGGCCTTGTTTCCATCGGCTATTCCGTCCAAGCCCTCCCGATGAATACAACGACACATTCTGTTCCGACCCAGCCGGTTGGCTCCCCATGAACACGATGATAATGGTGTTTCTCTGTTTCGACCCAGCCATGTACACGAGCCCTGGCTGTACATATGCGCAAGTAGGCGTTCGAGACCCCGCCCGTATGTACATACGTGGCCGTATTTTCTTTCTTGCACACTGGTCGCTGTACGTACGTGTACATGCTACGTGCGCGCCTCTACTACAACACATGTGCGCCTCTACATCCACCAGTATGTACATACACCTTCGCGGCTAGAATGACAATGCTACGTACGCTTCGACCAGGTGGGTCCTGAATGTCAGGCACTTCCTTCGTGTGAAGATCTAGATGGTGGGTCCCAGCAGTCAGGGGGCAAATCATTTTTTTTCCCGGACGCACTTCCTTGTGTGCGAAGATGTAGCTGGTGGGTCCCAGCAGTCAGGGGCGAATCGTTTTTTTTCGTAATATGGACGCACTTCCTTGCATGCGAAGATGTAGCTGGTGGGTCCCAGCAGTCAGGGGGGAAACGTTTTTTTTGCAAAATACAGTGGCCCATCCAGTGGGTCCCTACTATCAGGTGGAGGTATCATTATTTTTCGAGTAATAAGGAGGCACTTCCTTGCTGCGGCCATGGACCCAGCTGTCAGCCTCTCCATGTACATTCCACGTTCGATGGAAGTCGTTCCTTGACCACATTGACCACACCGCGCCGAGAGCACCACGGCGGTGGACGATGGCGAGGCCTCGGAAGGGGACGACACAGAGCCGGGGAAGACGCGGTAGTGGATGCCCACGCGGAGAGGAGTACGAGGGTTCACTGGTTCGGCTGCGGTGTGAGGCTGCCATCGCCGCAGGGCCTGGTCAGCGGTGGAAATAATAGGGAGCGGTGAGGCCTTCGTGGCAGCACAGCCGGCCATGGGAGGCAAGAGCATGCGGCACGACCGGCGCTGCTTTGGGCGGCTGGAGCAAGAAGACCAGAGGTTGAAGAAGCACTACGGCCGTTGGATGGACAACGTACGGTCACTGGAGCTAGAATCGTTCATATTGACTAAGTTGACAAAGCCCTCCGTCCCCGTCAACTTAGTAGGCCCACCAGTCAGCCTCCCACAAAGGTGGGTCCCAGCTAGCAGGGGGAGTATTCATTTTTTTTGTGCGTAATAAGGAGGCACTTTCGGTGGGTCCAAGCTGATAGCGGGGGGATCGTTTTTTTGCTAAATACGGTGGCCCGTCCGATGGGTCCCACAAGTCAGAGGGGAAACAATTTTTTTCATGAAATACGGTGGCCCGTCAGGTGGGTCCCTGCTGTCAGGTGGCGGAATAATTATTTTGTGTGTAATAAGGAGGCACTTCCTTGCAGCTATCATGGACCCAACTGTCAGCCTCTCCACGTACAGTACTCTTTCGATGGAAGTCGGTCGTTGACCACATTGACCAGGCCGCGCCGAGAGCACCACGGCGGTGGATGACGGCGAGGCCTAGGAAGGGGACGACATGGAGACGGGGAAGACGCGGTAGTGGAAGCCCACGCGGAGAGGAGTACGAGGGTTCACTGGTTCCGCTGCGGTGTGAGGCTGTCGTCGCCGCAGAATAACATGGGGAGTGGGTGAGTGGAGGGATGGCCTGGCCAGCGGTGGGAGTAGTATGGGGGCAGTGAGGCCTCCTCGGCAGTACCGGCCACGGGAGGTAGGAGCATGCAGCACGACCGGCGCTGCTTTGGGCGGCTGGAGCAAGAAGACCAGATGTTGAAGAAGCACTACGGCCGTTGGATGGACATCGTACGGTCACTGGAGCTAGAATCGTTCATATATTGACTAAGTTGACAAAGCCCTCCATCCCCGTCAACTTAGTAGGCCCACAATTCAGCCTCCCACTATGGTGGGGCCCAGCTGGCAGGGGGTATTCATTTTTTTGTGCACAATAAGAAGGAACTTCCTTGCATGCGAAGATATAGTTGGTGGGTCCGACCTGTCAGTGGAGGGAACTTTTTTTCGCAAAATACAGAGGCCCTTCCGGTGGTTCCCAGATGTCAGGTGTAGGAATCATTATTTTGTGTGTAATAAGGAGGCATTTCCTTGTGTGCGGCCGTGGACCCAGCTCTCAGCCTCTCCACGTATAGTCCACTTCCGATGGATGTCGTTCGTTGACCAAGTTGACCACGGCGTGCCGAGAGCACCAGGGTGGTGGACGACGGCGAGGCCTATGAAGGGAATGACTCGAAGCCGGGGAAGACACGACAGTGGCTGCCCACACGGTGGAGAGTACAAGGGTTGACTAGTTCGGCTGCCGTCGCCGGAAAATAACAGAAGATGTGGGTGAGTAGAGGGATAGACAGGCCAGGGATGCGAGTATGATGGGGCCGTGAGGCCTGCCCGACATCACAGCCGGCCACGGGAGGCGGGAGCAGGCAGTTCCGACGGTGCTGGTTTGGGCGGCTGGGGCAGGAAGATCAGAGACTGAAGAAGCACAATTGTCGTTAGATTGACATCTAACGGTCTGACGCTGGTAGAGTCGATTGTTGACTAAGTTTCTTTTTTGAGAAACCTTGTGTACGCATGAACTTAGTAGGCCCACAAGTCAGCCTCCAAATCAGTGGCAGACAACATAGAGCCCATTTGCTATTTTTTAATAATTTGCAGCCCATTTGCTAATTCTTAAGTAATTTATTACAACCCATTTTCTGCCCAAGACCACGGTCAAAAAGTTTAACCTTATTTTGCATATTTCGGTGGAGTCCGAACTGTTGTAATCCTGAAATGATAAACATTTTTTAAGAACTTATTAATTTGCCAAAAAAATCGTTTTGTTTTTGTAAGCAAATAAGACGTGGGACAATTGAGTTGGTTTAAGGGAAAACGAGTGGTAAAAAAATCAGCGCTGGGAGGGAAAAAACAACAAAAATAACGATGTAAAAATGAAAAGGGAATTTTATGTGTTTTCAATATAATGATACGTGTATATGAACTAGTAAAACTATAGGTAGAGATTAGAAAACTGATGTAGGACATGCGTTTCAAGAGGAAAATAGAACTGGGCTGTGTGTTTGATTCAGTAAAAAACTGTCTGCGGATGTTGTAAGACAAAATATAACTAACGCTCGCAGGCCATAGGCCAGTAGATACCTGTTGGATCTTTGTGCCCCGTTGTCGTCATGGGTTGTGCCTGTTAAAAACAAAACCAAGCCTGGGGCAGTCTATAGCCCACTTTAAACTTGCTCGACCTGAAAAAAAATATACGTGCTCAATAAACGAGAGAATTATGCAAGTACAGACTGATAACTGGGATGCAGCAGGGATATTGTTTTTTGATTGTGATAATAAGTGCATGCACTTGTTTTGAAAAAATTGGAGAACTGTTAATTCGAACGGCAGGTGCTTATGCTACCCATCAAATAAAAATCAGGTGCCTGAAAATTTGTTTCGAAACAAATGATTCAGCTTTATATCCATGTCGACCCTCGGCATGATGGTTGGAAGAAAATGCAAGTTCATGCCAAAAGATCATTAGCAACAATACCAACTTGCGGACGACAAGGTAGTACAACTACCAATACCAAACTAACTTATAATCTTTTTACTCCTGGCCCTAGTGTTCGTCTAGTAGAAAATCTTGCAGAGGACCAGCTCCCACTCCTTCTCTTGATCCAAGTCCCCGAGGTGGTACTGGTGCATCACCTAGTTGGTCCTCTGCTGGTCAAAGTTCTTGTTGGTGTGCAGCACCAAAACCTTTTTGCTACCCGTCTGCCAACCGTTGACCATCACCGGCAAGGTATTGCCGGTCTTGTGCCACACCGCGTGCATGCCGCACTCCGACTATATCTTGCGACGCGTCCACGTGCCCCTTTTGAATGCCCTGGAATTGTGCTGGAAGAAATGCTTCCTTAGGCCACTCAGTATGATACCTGCAGTATTGTCGAATACAGGTTTTAGTGTACATAGTTGGCATTTTGATAACATCTTTGGCATGTTGCAGTCACTTGTTTCACTTTTTATTAACTGTCAAATTGTAATTGCTTCACTAGTCTATGTCTAAAAAGAAAAATAGAGCTATAAACAAAGGAATATGTTTGTGCAAGTAGACGGCCGATCGATGTCTTACCTGGAAGTTTCTCAGGTTGGGTGTAGCATATGTCGTGCTCGCTGTCGATGGTTGGTATGAACAAATTGATGAGAGGGTGAGATATCATGCTATCAGCACTCACTTTGGCCTCAAGGTGCTCGATCAGCTCCTGATCCGTGGGATCGAACTTGACGCCAGCCGGCAGCACCGGCCAATCCTTCTTCGACTTGCATCGGTAATTCCAGTTATATGGTACTCAATGTATGATCAATCGACTGTTTTAAGTGAATGATGAAAGATTTCAACAGATAAGTGGTACTCCAAATCTGAAGTACAGAATACCCGAACACGCTGCCGGGATTCTTGTGTCGCCTCACGCGCAGCGTGCTGTCACGTCAATTCAATGTGTGGATATGATGAATAATTTGACCGACGTATACTAGTACTGCTACTGTACTACTTACTAGTCGTATTTAGTGTCACATTTTAACCATAGGTTTAACTAACAAATACACACTTGAAGCCTAATTGATATATATATATATATATGGCTTCTTCACAGCATCTCCATCATCATTATCAGTACATCCTACGCAGGTGAGTTAGGATGTACTTGATTCCAGGAAGGTATCTATCCTTCAAACCAAGGGAGTGCTTCAAACTAACAACAGTACATAATATCCAACAAAAGAGGGTCGTGCTACAGCAGCAGAATACATGGCTGATTCTAGATATCAGCACGAATCAAGTTGTGCATATTTGTTGTTGGCATGAACCACATCACCACATGTCGGATTTGCAAAAGCCACCCATCGCATGGAAGCTTGATGCCTTTCACACACTAAAGATTATCTGGCAACAAGCTGTGTCGACGAATCTCTGGATATGGTGATTCATGAAACCCATGGTATGATGTGTAAACACAGTCCCCCCTGGCGAATGGAAGTTGCATAGCATGGTAATCATCACCGATGACATGATCGATGATTGGTTGGATGATCGGACAATTGAGCTCGAGGAACAAGGAGTGGTTGCCGAGGCTGTAAACCCGCCTCCAGTTGAATACGCCTAGCCCAACGGAGCTAGGATCTTTCTCGAACGCGAAGCAGCCATAGCCATCAATGTCACGAACACCCCATGCATTGTACTGCATGTGGTTTGATGTAATGGTTTGGTCAATTTGGTACGTGCGAATGAGCATCAAATGACCGCTGTCAACTGAACGAGCGATAAACCACCACCCATCGGCTGGTATGATTCTCGGTCCTGGAATCATGAAGGCCATCGCATTTGTGTCTGCTGCAATAATTCAAATTGGAGACCAAAAGGACAAAAATAAACAATCATGTTCAGAGTATGTGTGGAATTAAGATTATTATAACAATGACACATATCATAGACAGAGAATTTCAATGCCGTGGTCATAATCATACCCCAAGTTAAAAAAATAAGCCAATGGCTTTCATATTCTAGCAATATGTCATGGTTCAAAAATCATGTAACAATGAGAGGAAAACAGCTATGGCAGAGCCTACTCATATTCTACCATAGCACTTACTACTACTGTTCTCATATCAACTCTAAGCAATAACGTACATTGTTATAAAAATCTTAGAAATGAGAGTAACATATAGCAATCATGATGTTATGCTCATAATATGTATTCTAACAATCATTAGATGCCAATTGTTCTCATATCAACTCTAACAATAACATGTGTGGTCATAAAAATCTAGGAAATGAGAGGAACATATAGCAATGATGTGGTTATAGACATACTATCTATTCTAAATTTGTAACAATGAACAGGCAGTCGTATTCATAAGGTAAAGATGAGATGAGATAGAAAAATTACACGATGGTAGATTCCACCAGTATAGGCAGCCAATCTGTGCGTCGACGGCGTAAACGATGCCATTGTACACTATAACATCAGACAGAAATGTTGCCTCAACAGGATTGACCATGAGCCATAACCATGTACGGCGACCGGATTCCAGATAGACTAATCCCATGTTGAACTAGGCAATGAGCTTGTAATCCATGTAGTCTTCTGATGGTGTGGGCACTTTGCAGATTACAACTTTCAGCAAATAGAGGTCGAGCCAAAAGCTTGACCCGTCTTGTGCGTAGTAGGCAGGAGTGTCCGGGGGGGCGTGAGGCTCGATGGCGGCGGTATCCAACGATGGAAGGGTGATCTCTCGCTGGGTGTAGATATCCACGAGACGCCATGGACTACCGGATTCGTGGATGAGGACGATCCAGTTGGCCTTCATGTCCGCCCAGTAGTGGCCGCGCATGAAGGACAGGTGGACGGGTAGTGGTAGCATGTCGAGGGGCACCACGGCAACCTTCGTAGGATCGTCAAGTCAGTGTCTGGGCCACCTGCGAGAATCAGACATCAGCAAGCAGGGTGTCTTGAAAAGAGCCGATCGATTGCAGACGAGTAGACGGTACAAAGACACCGAGCATGCGGCTAGACGGACGGTGCTGAGTAGGTCCATACGATTACAGATCTGCTCCAAGAGAACATCGGGGAGGGAATTCCAATCGTAGCTCTGTGTGTCAGTCGGTTCTGCCATTGCGGTTTTCGGTGCCTACGAGCCAGCGAGGAAGTGGATTTGGGCGGGCAAGCGAAGAAGCTTCTCCTCGTGTGGACGAGCAGTGAGCGGGGGGATATGGTATGCGCGAGCTACCAAGGAAGATGGCGCGGGTGAGCGAGCAGTGAGCGGGGGTAAATGGTGTGCGGCTGACGATGGGGAAGAGAGGAGGAAGAAGAAGAGAGGAGGAAGAAGAGTGGAAGATGGGGAAGAAAGTGCATTAAATATCAATTCTACTAGTACTACTACCAGGATATATCATCCTTCGGAGTGTAAATAGTTACACCGATGACATGTGGGTCTACCACAAGAGGGCCCATATGGCAGTTAATGGAGGACAGAGGTGGATAGGCGTATTTGCGGAAGCGTGCTCTACTGGCAAACATGATGGCAGTACTGGGTAAGGTTGATTTAGTAACACCAACATGCTGGTTCAGCTTATTAATTACGTGTCCCATCTGCTGCAGCGTGTATTGTCACTTCACTGTGAAGACTAGTTGAATAGGTCTCTCTGGCCGAGATGGGGAATAATGGATCGCGAAGACTTCATTTCTACAGAATCCCTTTGCCTCTATGCTCACTTCACTCATTTTGCTCCGTACCTAGTCACTTGTTGAAATCTGTAGAAAGACAAATACTCCATATTTGGGAACAGAGGGAGGCTTTTACTCCGTATTTGGGAACAGAGGGAGTATCACCATATGGAGGGAATAGAGGAAGCTTGAAACATGAACATGTCAATGGGAGGGAGTAAGCCCCATGCATGCATGCATGCATGCATGCAACATGCAACACTCACACGTACACATGGATGCATGCAACACTCACGCACCCATGTGGCACACAGCACACGACGCAACACACACGCTCATGCTCAAGTGCTCAACCTACTCCCTACGTCCGTGAAAGACTGTACATTTAGAGATTTACACATTGACCAGGGCATAATTAATGCCCAAAAGTAGCAGACTTATGTGTCCATGCGACCATTGAGAGAAGAAGATTAAATGAAGGCTGTTGCATGCTGTAATTAAGGATAGACATGTAGCCTATACCTAGAGCACAAGTTGGTGCATTAGTCAATCAATATCGATTTAGATTAAAGGCTAAATGCATTGGAAGTGTAGATGTACATCATGTACTACTCTTTGTTTTTTAGCCGATGTACACTCTTTGTTGGAAGACCGAGGGAATACACGTGCATGCACTCACATACACAGCCAGAATGGTTCCCGCGCAAGGGTTGGACTCCTGTCGCGCGTGCGTAAAGTTTTGTTTAACTGATTTCTTTGCTCTTCAAACTGACAGGTGGGACCGAGAAACCAGGTGACAATTTAACCAGTCAAAAAAGTGCCACGTCGACTATGTGGCCAGTCAGTAGGGTGCAATATGGTGCTCTACGATGAGCTAGTGATCGTATAATCACCGCAAAACTATATATAGTGACTGTAAAGAGCGTATTGTTACATACGTTGCCCGCCAGTGTATTTTTCTCGTTTCAAATTAAGCCATATTAATCAGAAAGGATGCAGTATGGACTACTACCTCCGTCCTGGTTTATTGGTCCTCATTGTAATCTGTGCCAATTTTTGACCATGAATTTAACTAACAAAATGTTCATGCGTGTCACAAAGAACTATATCATTGAAAACTATGTTCAAATATGAATCCAACGATATAATTTTTCTTGACACGCACTAACATTTTATCAGTTAAATCTTTAGTCAAAATTTAGCACAAATTACATAGGGGACTAATAAACCAGGACAGAGGTAGTAGTACTAGTACTGCTTTGATGTGTCCCGTCAACTCGCCAAACGAGGAGAAGCTTGCTTACTACGCCTCTCCCTCGCCCAGGCGCGCGGTGGTTCGCAGGACGAGGAGAGGGTTTTGACTAGAATGCCCTCTCCCTCTCTCTCTCTCCCTCTCCCTCACCCTCGCCCTCACCCTCGCGGTGGACATGTAGTAGTTCGATCAATGTCAGATTGCCAGAAGCATATTGTACTGTAGTATCATGATTGTTGGACCTTCCGAAGAGGCGAAGAGCCAAGTGCAAGGTTCACACGAGTACGAAATGTTGAACCTCCCGAAGAGACAAAGAGCCAAGCGCAAGGTTTTATAGGAGTTGTCATCCTAGTAGGACTGTACTACAACTATAGCGAACGATGCTACTGTATGATGCCGCCACGTCACGTATATCCAAAGTTGTGCCACCTTTTTTCTCAAAGAGGGTGTTGGAGCCCGTGCAACAACCACACAAGTTGCACGTACACATAACACATTTACTAGTAAAATTCTAAACGACAAATGCCAGTATGCCACACAAGTTCATCTCCAATTCTTGTGATAAATTTGTGCACGACTAGTCTACATATATTCACAGCGCTACCATTCACAATTACCATACTCCACTTACACATTATAGATGGGCTACATGTCCTCCTCCAGGTTCCAGTCCCAGGTGTTCTTCATGGATGGCACGATCCATAGCGGTGGGCAACGAGAATCATTGTCGCAGCTTTCTAGTTCGGTTCCACACGATGGAGATTCATCCAAGCTGAAGCGGCATAAATCAGGGATAGCGTGTCCCAGCATGTTGTTCATACGGCGGTGCGCACTGAAGACACAACCATGCTTCATGAACGGCAGGCCTTCCATGTCGTGCATAGAAGGTGGCATCCTCTTCACAATGGGGTAGTTGTCCCCAATGAAAAGCGAGTACTCTCCAAGAGTGTTCCTCGGCACCTACGTAGCATCACGAGGGTCGAACTCGGCGCCGTTCATCTGGTACACGCGGCATCTCAGATCTGGACACATGGTGATGTACATAGTCAAGGTCCATGCATAATAATGTTGTGCTCAAATATGGCGGTCAATAATACTATGCAACAAATAGTACTACTCCGGTATAGAGGAAGTAAAATAACCGGCTTATTATATATAGCCACTCTTGGCTACCAGGATGAGATAGTAAGTCATGGAAAAACAAAAATGGTGGTAGCTAGTGGGTTCAAGTATTCAAGGGCCTAGCTAGCTATACGCGTCCTCCAAGGTAAAAAGTACTCCTACTAGTACTAGTAAGTATACTACTAGTACAACAATGAAAGATAAGGCGAGAGGGTTAAAAAATGGAATACATGGGTACTACCTCTGTCCTGGTTTATTGGTCCCCATTGTATTCTGTGTTAAATTTTCACCATAGATTGAACTAAAAAAATGTTCATGCATGTCAACAATAATTATATCATTGAAAACTATGTTCAAATACAAATCCAACGATATAATTTTTGTTGACATGCATTAACATTTTGTTAGTTAAATCTTTAGTCAAAATTGGACACAGACTACAAAGGGGACCTATAAACCAGGACAGAGGTAGTAGATGGTGACGGTTCGATCATGGTAGATTGTGTGACCATGTTGCACATCAGTGGTACCATGGGTAACGACTGCTAAGATAGTTGATCCCAATATGCCAAAGTCAGCTACAAGGTTCCAGGTTAGACCAAATCGCGGATGCAAATGCAGATCCAGGATCGGCGATCTTATTTTGATCGGAGGATGACTGGTCCCTGCAAAATAATGGAGTACCATTAGGGATGCAAATGATGGTTTGTGCATTTCGTTTGTAATCTCCCGTACTGTAGGATGGCAACCAGATGAAACAAGTCCCCTGGCTTGTCACCGCAAAGATGCGGCCTAGATGGCGCATGACGTCTTCGAACGTCTAGGGGTACAAATCTACCGCCGCCAACATGCGCCAGCCTCTACCGTTACTGCCTCTTGCATTGATGGCAATCCTTATGTCGAACACCATGATGAGATAGTAATCGTCGTAGCCGCGTCGCTTTGTTGGCGGGTCCGCAACTGCTATCTTCTTCAATCTCATGTAGGCATCATCATACGTATTCAAGCCCAGCCAGTCCAGAAGGCCGATCCCAATGGTGGAGAAGGGGTCTACCGGAACGGCCGCACTGCTGTGGATGTTGTGCGAAATGATGGTGGTATCCGGCCGGAGGTATGCAAGACAATCTTCCTTGCCACCGACCCAGACCTATATATAAGACAGTGGGCAGCGGAGAAATTACGGGATGGAAATGGAATAACTAAGTACTACATGATCAAACTCCATTACTGACCTGCTCATCGGACAAAATCCGACTACCTCTCAACGTCGGCAACTTTAGCGGAGTCAACGTGCAACCATGGCCAGTGAGCGGTGGACTGTTCGAAGGATTGTCCCATAGAAGAACCTTCTCCTCGAGGACGCCTGGAAGACCAACAAGCATGGCCTTTTCCCAAGCCTGTTTAAGCACCGTCTTGAAAAAGTTGGTGCAGGAAGCACCAATTCTTGCGGCGGTGAGGACGTCGGAGCGGCATGCGATTTCTCCCAGAGGATCGTCGCCCAAGGTCTCCCAGCCCCGACGAGGAGGAGAACCGCCTGGCGAATCCATGGGAGCAGTGACGAACTGCCTTCTCTTTGGGGGGAGGGGAACTTGTGAGGAGGAGATAAGAGCGTAGTAACCGCAGGGCCTCGTCCCTTCCAACTGTAGATCATTCATTAGCGAAGGGGTGAGGCTATTATTTACTACTAGTACTAGCATTATGGAACGTTATGGGATTGCATTATACTATAAATAATAGCACTAGTAAGAAATTTTTGGCACTAGGTAGTAGTTTTTGGCATGGATTAAGAAAATTTTGGGTATGTTTTTTGCTATTTTTTGTACACGCCAACTAGTGTCAACAAACGCCTTACATTATGTGACGGAGGAGTACGTACTCGTACTTTAGCAGTACTAGTACTACTTTTTCTCAACTAGTAGTGCGATGTACTGTACTTCTAGTCTAGTCTAGTATAGTGCACCAGTTTTGAACTCTTGAATCTCAGGGCCAATGAGCTACAGTTGGAAGTGGAGGGTACTACTGTTCTCTAGAACCATTGTTGTACTATCAATGTAGGGAAAGTACACCTGCATAGTGGCCTAGTGGGCACTCTTGGTGCCCTATTCAGCCGCTCCTCTCACGTAGTTGGCCTACTCAGCCGCTCCTCTCACGCACACACTAGCAGCCTGTTTATCAGCGACAGTTACTGCGGGGGCAGAACATTTGAGTTATTTGATACAGCGAGACTGGGCTTTTCGCTTCCATTTGTGGAGGTGTAATGGATCTCGTCGAACTTTGTTAGTAGTTCCTTCTTTATGAATGAGATGAAGCAAAGCTTTTGCCTCCGTTTCAAAAAAACACGTCAAGAGGAATTTCTTTTATAGTAGAGCCGATAATGCAGTGAAGTCCATTCTTGCAATGCCACAAGCTACAGAGTAGTAGTAGAGCACTTTACGTACATATCCATATTGCACAATTCCCAATGCCCTGCCAGGCTTTTCCGGCTCCTCGGGCTTAATTGGGAGGCGCTAGTTTAAATATGCTACTAGCTGATGAGGAAGCTGCAAGCGAGGTGTGGCTAGGGAGAGCAAGTGAGCCATGGGATGCTGGGAAAGAAAACCCGTTCACGTGGCTAGGCTATCTAGTGCACCCAGATTGTGGTGCCGCACGTCCGTTTGACTTCAAAACTCAAACTACCCGTGTAAAATATTGGCTCGCAGCAAAGTTACTATTTAAAAAAAAGGTCGTCGTGCGTTCGGCCGGGATCGAACCCACAAAACGAGGTATAAACTCCCGCGACCACTAGTAGTACTCGTTGGAGTACAACGCAACCTAGAATCTCCTTTTATCGTTAGTAGTTCATACATTGTTCCTTACAAGAAACCCCTAAAATGCCAAGAAACTACTACCACTTGCATACGTGGCAGACTTAAGATAAGACTACCTTATCAACCATTGTACATGCTCTTACCAACCAGCCCTACCAAGAAACGACTACTCTACAAAGTGTCGTTATAGGCATGTTTCAACCCATGGCCCTGTTTGGATACATTTGTTGTCAATCTAACCCTGCCATCCAAACACCACTTTGGTTAGAGTTAGTTCAGGGTTAGAATCTAACTCTAACCTCTGACAGGGCCCATGTCGCCCATTAAGTGAATGACTTCTATTTGACCGGGCGTTATGACTTGTGGGACCTACATGTCAGTCTGCACAAAAATCCCCGAGTGACCTCCTACCTCCGGCCCATCCACCTACTCATCCTCGGCCATGGGACGCAGCTACCACCTCCGGCAGAAGGTGAGGTCAAAACCGCCGGCGGTGCGGAGCCCATGTTGCGGCAGCCCGGATGCCAGCTCCGTCCGGTGCTTGCCAAGATAGCTCCGTCCAGCTGCTTGTCTGCAAGCTTTGCTAGCTAGATTGGCACGGCAGCGCGGCGGCTTGCTCACGCGCGCCGCGCTAAGGCCAGCCATCTGGCTCGAGCGAAAGCCAGCGTGGAGGCTTGCTCGCTCGTGAGTCATGCTCGGGCCAGCCTGCCAACCCGTCTGGAGGCCAGCACGGCGTCCGGCCCGTCCGGCGGAGCGGCGGCCAACTCGCTCATCACCGGCGCCACCGACGAACATGCATCAGCATTGTTTGAAGTAATGTTCAGGAAAAATAATGATTTGAGGGGGAATAACAGGATATATGGTCAGATGTGGGTCCCTCGTGTCAACGATCGAACAAAATGTGTTGGTTTAAGCTGCCTCGTCAGCACGGACGTGTGGGCCAACCCTGTCATAAATGGGTTTAAATGAACCTAATCGGTAGGAGTACTCGGTAGTAGTTTTTGGCGTGGAATAAGAAATTTTTCGTATGTTTTTGCTATTTTTTGTAAAATAGATTCTTCCTAGGGCTGGTTGAAAGTGGTGTTTTTTGTTAAATACTCTGCATATTGTAAGTAGGTGTGAAAGTTAAGCTTTGGAAGCCAATAAGAAAGGCTAGTTACATAGTGCATATGTGTACATGATTGAAAGTAAATATCAACCATGAGTGACAAATATCTTGATGGAAAACTCGAAACTATGGAATACTAGGAACAAAATGCATGGTTGGAAATACTAGTAATGTTCATGTGCATTGCAACGAATCATAATTAGAAGAATACTTATTCACAAACTTGATACAAAACACTCTAATTTTGATATACATATATCACTAGAGCTATATTATGTTTCAATTTGTATATATTCCTTGGGCTGTTTTGGTGAGGTCAGGGAGGGATGTGGTTGGTTTTAAGATACTAATTATGGGTTTTTCTGCAAATTGGTAGACAAGTGGGATGTTGGTGAGAAAAGGCAACAACTTAGCTCACAGTCGTTAGATGTAGATCTAATGGTAAGAAACGACGGATGGCAGACACACCATCATCACCAACTTAGTCTTCTATAGGAGTACTAGCAAGATCCGTGCATTGCACGGAACATCAAGATGCATTTTTTTATAAAACACTTGTTGTGATTGACCCTTGCGGGAGTAATCCCATGTGTAAAAACAAATGATATCTCGAGAAATATGAGATAAGGTGAAGAGGAGTGGGGTGTGGTGGTGATTGGTGGTCGGACTGAGCGAAGGCATGGGGATTGACAACGCCGGCAGCGACCACCAGGCTAGTTTGTTCCAGAGGATTCCTTTCTTAATTGCTCAACAATGAGGTTGTTGGAGATAAGGATGAACGAGGGAAGGCCTTGTCTGCAAATGTGGAGATGGGTGCGGGCATCTTTTAGTTTAATTTCCATCCGTCAGATATAGATCAGACAGTCTATATTGCAAGTGGCACACGTACCATCATCACCAACTCGGTTTTTTATAAGAGAAGAAATATAAGTATGGAGATACAAACATATTATCGATACTTGCTTCGGTAAACTAGCATCTACATTCTATTCAACGCCTCGGCATGTGGGGTCTTAGCACAATGTGTTCTCGACTGTGTAAAACAAAGATTTTCCCGTTGCCGATAAGGAGGGGGTGACGGCGGCGCACTTTTTGGCTTTCTCTAGTCCTAGTAGTCATACTAGGTGGTCTAAGCACGTGTAGATTTTTTTTTTCACGTCTCGTGTTCGCCGTACTACCACGACTGTTGATGAATAGACAGTAAGTTATTCACGGGGAAACCCTTGTTGAGCATGTTTGCAAGAGAGAGAGAGAGACAGTGTGCGTGTGTGATATGTTAGAGACTGAGGCAATGATAACAGATTCTTTGTGTCTATGTGTGTGGAGGATAGAGAGAGACATGTACATGGGGCTTTGTGTTGTGTAACATGGAGACACATATACATAATTAGAGAGTGAGTGTGTGAGATACACATGCGGACATGGGGAGAGATGAGGATCCAGATAATGGGTGTTTGTGCATGTCTGTGTCTATGTGTGCACGCATTTGTGTGTGAGAGGGAGTGTGTGTATGTGGAGTAGAGAGACCACTAATGATGTAAACCTAGTATAAGGGAAGGGGGAATGGTGTGACATGTGTAGTAGCGGGATAGCATGGGTGCGGGCGGGGGAGCAGACTATTTGGAAGACATCGAGTTTGTGTGTGGGAGAGGGGTGAGAGAGAGAGAGAGGAAGAGAGGGGGCGAGAGGGGTCGTTTGTGTCCATAAATGGCGTATAGATAGGGAGAAAATGTCGATGTTGTTCGAAATTGGCCTATGTACGGAGACGCAAGGGAAGTGAGCCATCGTGTGTGTGATAGGGACTTCATGAGAGATCTAGAATAGATGGTGTAGAGAACAATGTGCGAAATCGAGAACGATGATACATTAGGGAGCTATGGAAAGACTCACGACATATATGTATACAGGGAAGGAGCTGGGGCGGGTCCGCATGTGGGAGAGAGAGAAAGAGGAGAGTGGTGCACAAGGAGACAAAGTGTGCTTGTTTGCAGTGGGGTGGTGTGTGAGGTGAGTGCGCGAGAAGCACATAACTAGGGAGATAGACGTTTGGGGGCAATGTTTTGTGTGTATGGGAAATATACACTCTACATAGTGCATGTACATGGGAAAGAGAGATAGCGGGAGACCTAAAGAGTGGGGGAAGAGATGTGTGCATGCCCGAGAGACAAAGTGATAGAGACCTATGTCGGGGTCCGGACTTTAGAAGAGAGAGGGGTGTTAATGTGCTCGTGTGTTGGTGTTTGGGGGAGAGAATGACTTCTCTATGTGTGTGTGTGTGGGTGTGTGGGGGGACGAGGGGGGTGGCTTCAGATAAAGAGTGAGGTATCTATATTTGAGGGACTTTAGCGTAATTGAGATATTGTGCACTCATGGTTGATCAATTTGTTTCACAGTTTGGACTATGAGATAATGATACTTTTGAACATGCGTGATATACCTTGATGTACCAAAATTACAAACCTAAGATTGGAATTTTGGAATTCGACTCAATCATTAGCTTTTGTAATTCATTTAAACGGAGGTACATTTTTTAAGCCGGGATTTTGTGATTTCAAATTCATATATCAAACCTAGAGATATACACATACGAGCATGTTCGAACTTTATAATCATCCACTTTATTCATACACATACACATTTTTTTCTGTTGTCATCATATTTAGGATAAACACATTTGGAATTCTCATTTGAATTGGACCTTATGATGGTATTTGCTTGTAGTAGCTCAATGATCCATATTTGAATTGAATGGACAATCTAAGTTTCGAGTTGGAGACATTGATTTTCAAAACTTGCACTTTTTTGCGTGCAAAACAAACAAATTGTCGGCCATGATATCATAGTCGGCCGTACAAGAGCAGAACACTTACAATTTTAGGCGCCAAAAGCTTTCAAACTTCCCGCTCACATCAAAATATCACGCGCCCGAAAGTTTAGCCCTGTGATATTCCTGTTTTACCCCTACCACATGAACGGAAAAGGGCTGCTTTGGTAACTCCATTGTTTTCCCCACTTTGCCCCAACATTCTTTGCCAGAGCCCCTCCCCTTCCCCTCCCCGACCCCCCAACCACGGCAAGCCGCCAAATCTAGTCCTCCGCCGCAGCGGTGGACCTCACACCCCACCGGATCTACCTTCCGCACCTTGGAACCCCCAACTGCCAACTCACCACTTCACCGGAGCCGCTTCAGCGACTGGCTTGTCCACCGCTCCAGATCTCCTTGACCGCCATCATGGTCCACCGCACCGGATCTGCTTAACCGGCACCCTCGTCCACCACAGTCTAGGCCCTTCACTGACTCCCTCGTCCGCCCCTTTGCTGGCCCTTCATACAAGCCCTCGTCCGCCGCAACAGATCCGCCTCACTGAAAGCACTGTACAACGCGCCCGCCGAAGCCTTCGTCCACTGCACCAGACCCGCTCCATGGACGCCATATTCAACTCCACTGGCCCTGCTTTACCGACACCGCAGCCTCATCAGGTTATTTCAATTTGTACTCCTTTAGTTTTTCTCTTTATCGTGCAACTGTTCACTTACCACAGATGAACCTTCCTGTATGTCGACAGGCGCGGCAACCGTAGCACCGGAGCCGCTTCAGCAACGGCGATAGCCGACCCAAACTCAACCACAATACGAGCACCATCGATGATCCTTAGCTATAAAGTATGACAATGATACCCATACGCCACCGAGAATCAGGTACTATTATCCAACGGGTGGCGCCTACGTTCACTTTCCTAGCATAAGCACCGCACCTTTGAATTTCTTCAGGGCGTCATTCAGTTTTTCATGAGACGCGTTATTCTGCTTGCACCTGTAGGGCCATACTTCTGCCAGTGAACATGTTACATGTGCTAAATTACATACCAGTGCACATATAGTTAATAAGCTTTAGTTTTGTCCTAAGTACTCCCTCCATTCCAAAAAAGATGACCCAACTTTGTACTAACTTTGTACTAAAGTTAGTACAAAGTTGAGTCGTCTATTTTGGAACGGAGGGAGTATTACTGTACTTACTAGATATCACTGCCTACTATTTTACTTCTTGAATGCTATATTTATGATAATGGTGTTGTTCTGATGCCACCTGTTGGTTCCATAAGTCTGCTTAATGTTCTCTATGCCTAATTACACATCAGCAAACTAGCATGTGGTTCTGCTACTTTTTGTTTGTTTTACCCTACATTTTCTCATGCTAGCTATTACATCACTGCTCCGAGCCTCTGTTCATTACTTGTTTGTGTGTTCTTGATCTTCCCAAGTTGCATGACTAATTTGATGCTTCTATTAATTATGGAGCTGCCGACCCCATCAAGCAAAATATTTGTTCTTTTGGGGCTGGCACCTCGAACAAGCATAAAAATAGAGGGAAGCTTATTTATTGTCGTGTATGCACACACCCTTCTTTCATTAGTTTAGATGAACCATTGATGATCAATTCAGACCATTGCATGCGATTAAAATTAATTTTACCTAAATAGAGGGTGCAGAATGAACTACAACAACTAGATTTGCAACCACGGGATGCTGACGATATCTTCAAAGAACATTGCAACAGCAATGAGGCTTCACAGCAACATATGATAAGCCAGTGTGTTTTAGTACATGTGAAATGTAATGCGAGTGGGCTGCTTTCTTGGCTTGTGCCCTCAACCTATAATCCTACCGAATTACAAATAATTCAGTTGTCTGCTTTGCTATATTGCTTGATTCGAATGCTTGTTTGTTGTTACGCTATACCTGAGTTGGCCAATATGTCAGCAGTGCCTGCTGTACTATCATAAAGAAATGCATGCCTATTTCATTTGAGTCCTTAACTTTTCCTCTCAACTTCATCACAAGACTGTCTTCGTAGTTTATATGAGGCCACACTGTTAAGTGCTTTCTCAGATTATTTCAACTGCTTAGATGCCTTGGCAACTTAAATATAGCGGTGGTACACTCCCTTTCAACTAGGGATGTCAACTGGGTCCCGTTTAATCCCGATTAAAGTCCACTATTGGTATGATAGTTCAAAAGAGTTTTTGTTTTTTTTTGAGGAAAATGAACTAGGGAGCTAGCAAAAACTAAATAGATGGGACTGGCGGATGTCGTTTATTTACCACTTACATCCCTAGTTTCATCTTACCATTTTAATTTCTTTTCGGCTGATGCTGCTTCGAACCATTTAAATATAGCTTGCCATGCTCGGCAATAATTCATCTGTCGTTTACCATGTAAGCTTAGTGCCTGGATCATACGATAACTATCTCTTACTTATGTCCAGCGGAAACGTTTCAGGATGCCGTTCACACTAGGACACAATGTACAACCCCATAATCTATTTGTGGAAGCAGTGCGCCATCCATGTTACCAGATGGTAGCAGTTAGGCAACACCGCGGGAGAGTAGTCTGAGCACAGATATTATAGTGCTTGAGGCTCTACTCGAGGCAGAAAGAGATGGTGTGGCTGCCATGAATGAGGTAATGTTTATCTTGAGGCTGGAAATTACGGAATTAGCGGCACGCATTATGCAAGCAACCCAAGTATTGGAGGAAGTAAGAATGTTGCATTTGAAGATGGAGGAGGTCCTGCTGTTTCTGCTATCTGAAGCCCAGGGTAATCCCAGTTCTTCTTTACATACCAGTTGAAATTGTCATTAGATTATTGTACTTGCATGTTCTGTCATGTCTCTGAATGGATTATGTTGCAAGACCCCCTATGTTGTCCATGTGTTGTAATGATCCGAATTTTTTAGGCGAGGTAATCCTTGGTACTTGTATGATTGACATAAGGTGAACTGTTTTTCGTGTGAGCATATTGTATTGGATGAAATAATTGTTTGACTCAGAGTGTATCCAAACTACTGAATTCAAAGATCACGACATTTCTCAATCATAATCATATATACAGGTGGAATAAATCTAACAAAACATAGAATTATCTGTGGATATTCGTAATTGAATACAAGTTTGATTTGAATTTAGTTTGCCAGGGCCGAGGGCAAACGTGAATGCTAATTCTCCCAAGTTTTGAACGAAGCGGCTAAACACCCACTATAATTTGTGGGCTGCCCGAAGCAAGTGTTTGCGAGATGGAAATTACTGTCTACCCCTGACACTTGACATCCTTATTGACCGGATTTACACTGCTGTCGATAGGGGTAGACTAGTAACTTCAATCAGACATGACACGACGGCCTCTGAGCCCATTCAGACACGGTGGGCGCCAAATGTGGGCGGCAAAACACATTTGATTCAAGCTCGTCCGAAAGACATGTGTCTCTTCCTCCATTTCCCCATTCATACACGGTGGGCGGCAAAACAAACTCTCCTCGTCCGAAATCGATGTAGGCTAATATTTTAAATAGGGGTAGATGTGTAACTTCCCTCAGATATGACACAACCGCCCTACCTGTCAGCCCCGTTCATACACCATGGGCGCCAACCGTGGGCGGCAAAACACCCTCTCCTCGCCCGAAATAGTTATCGTCAAATATTTGGGAGATGCGAGATTGCCGTCCTATCCCCAACCGACGCGATGTCCGAAATTTTAAACGGGGGATAAGTTCGTAATTTTCCCACATTTCAGAGAAGCCCGTCCCAAAGTTTGTGATCCCCCCTCCCCTCCATTTCCCCATTCATACACCATCGGCGGCACGACAACCTCCGCACTGCGGCCAGCCTCCTTCGTCCGCCACCCCATCCTCCACCTTGCCGGAGCCGCTACCCCTACCCCGTCGTCCACTGCAAGAGATGGACGTCTCTAATCCACGACGCTGGACCAGGATCCTTTCATCGCCTCCTCTCGCTTCATCGGCGCCGTCATCCACCTTGCCGTTGCCGCTCCTACGACCGCATCGTCCACGGCAACATGATTTATCCCCCGACCCGGCCGTCTGCCGTCTAAAGTCTTCTTCCCCGCCACCGACAGCCATCACACCCACAACACTCTCAACGTATCAGCATAGGCCTACACGGTGTCACAAGAGAGGTGGTACTCTTCCATATGTGCTTAAGTTATTGATCTCACCTGAAAAATAGATCATAATTTGTTTACTGTACATTTCTTGTCCGTACCAAATCATAGTGGCTAGTTGAAAGCAAACATTGGTTGTGAAGTAGCTTTGTTCGGTTTGCACCTTCAGATCCGCCATGGCACGGGCACTATACTCGTAAAGCTTATGGTTTCCCCCCTTTATATTCACTACCATCATCGTAGGTGCTTCGTGTCGTGCTAGCACTGCTCCTCAAGACCTCAACCCAAAGCTTACGTGTTGAAATACGAATCTGATATGATGCTCATATCACTAAAATAGAGAACGTTTAATTGGTCACCTAATGTTCCTATATTCGTTTCAAAAAGCATGTGCGCCACCCACTGGTCCAGCTAATTCCACTTTCCTGATTTTTCTCTTGATGCTTAGGGTTTTTCCCTTTTATCTACTCTACTATGATCTGCGTAGGTGCTTTCTGTCGTACTAGCATTACTCCACCCTTCAAGCTAAACAACACAACATTCAGAATTCAAAAGCTCATTTGTTCAAATATGATTGTGATATGATACTGATATTAGTTAACCGACACATTTAATTGGTTAGCTAAAGGTCCCACTTGAGTTTCCAAATGCATGTCGCGACATATAGAGAGACATCATAATAGCATTTCTTTGTCACTTGTTGACTGTACTTTCTTGTCCATACCAAATCTTAGTTGTTATTTCAAAGCAAACATCGGTTGCTAACTACCCTTTGTGCGGTTTGCAGCTTCAGATCTGCCATCCCACTGCCACGGTCAACACTGTACTCATCATGCTTATGGTTTCCCCATTTTATGATGACCACAATCAGCCTACGTGGTTCGTGTAATAATAGCACTGCTCCACCCATCGAGCTAAACAAGCTTAGTTGTACAAATTCATATCTGATATTATGATAATATTAGTAAAACTGAGATATGTTTAATTGGTTAGCTAAATGTTCCTACTTTAGTTTCAAAATGCATGTGAGCCACATATGGAGAGACCGGAAAGAATAGTATTTCTCTGTGCGCTCTGGTTCATCATGGGTGGCCAACCGACATTGTATTGAAAGACTTGTAATATCTTCAATCTGCTTGCTCTTCTGCTCTTCTTTAAGATGATCCTCTTCTCTTGCGGTCGACTGGTCAGGTCGAGTTGTCCTCCCTTAGTATATTTTCAATCTGTCAGGTCAGGTCGACTTGTTCTTCTTTACTATATGTTGAAGCTGTCATCTGCGAAGTGTCATCACTTCTGGAGCTCTCATATTTTGAGTAGTAGGCCACATTATATTAATGCACTCACCAAATTACAGCACGCATGGCATCTCTTAAAAGAATTGCAGAGATAGCACAAAGGGGTTTACAGAGAGGCAGTATTGGATTAGAATCACTTCTGCATTACAAAGAAAATCTCACTTGTTTTTATGTTTTCATGCATGTCATATATTGAACATTATCAAAATGAATATGAGAATTGGCGCACGAGAGGAATATTGCGGAACAATCCATTGGCTAGCAAACTTGGCATGGTGGAGGATGGCCTATCTTATTCACCCATCAAGGTGCTTTCTCTAACTTTGCAAAGTTGTATTGGTCGCACATATTTAGCATCTGACCTCTTGCATTACTTCTACTTTGTTACACCATCTGCTTAGTTTAAGCATCATATATGAGTATATGCCATACCTATCCATTTTTTGTACCTATTCCATGTGTCGTCACACTATGTTTTTCCAGTCAAATGTTGTTCTTTCGTAATAGATGTCCAAAAGGAAGAGGGTGAGTGCAGATCCTCAAGGAGTACAAATTAGGTATTTGGAAAAGGTAGTGATACTTGTTAAATCACATAGATCAGCAGCCACATAAAACACAGGCCGAACTGTACCACACTTTACCCCTACTCCAGTGGCCAAACCCCTATTAGAACTGCTGAGAGCCCAGCGTCAGGTACTGTCTATGATATCAATTCAAAATTTGAACTCTTAAATTTCTGCATGTGCCTTACCTTCTCTCTTGTATGAAAACTAATTTCAGATGAATCTCCTTGCTCAAAGGATCATACGATCTCACAACAATACTGGGCTCTGCATTGCTCTTGTCAGTACCTCTCTCCCTTTTGCCTTGTAACACTATACTTAATTAATTGCTATTTGATTATGTATCATCAGTTTGCACCTGAGCTTCATTATCCTCTGTTTCTTCCAATATTATTTGATCTATAGTTACTCATTGCAAAATGTAGAATAATGGCAACGCTTATAAAGAATTTTCTTTGGGGAATTTATTGAGTTATCCTTACATCAACATGGAGAAGGGCTTTGTCCAGCCCGTGTTAACATGTAATGTAAGTTCATCCTTCTCAAGCCTTCAAACTTTGTTCTAGTATAGATTTGGATAGGGATCATTTCCTCCACTGCTGTTTGCTTTGCTGTTTACATCTGATTGGATGTTTGCAACAACTACCAGTTTCAAATTGTAGTTGTAAAAACATGTTCCTTATGCAGAACAGATCCATTTATTTGCTTATATAATTGTGAAACCTGTTACGTGTCTCCTTGTTTCTCTTTGAGAGTCGTATCTCTTATGCCAGGCAGAACTTTAGGGAAGATAGTGAGCCAAACCATCTTGAGGATAGCGAGATGACCCCAAGGTCCTTTCTTGATGAAGACAGTGAGTTGAAGCTACTCACCATCAGGTGTGAGACAACCTCTGTGCAATCACTGCCTCAATCAGTTCGACTTCTCTAGTCTCAACTTAAAGCGGAAAGGCTTGCTTCAGCTCAGCTCCGACTTGAAGTCAAAGATGAAATGAAGATGTCAGAGGACTGCCGTGCGCACCATCATGCCATACATATACGGTTGATGCATCTATCGTTAACACAACTGAGGTCTACTCAGCTTCTTCGGCTGTTTGGGGTGGCCGGCCTGGCCAGGCCTAGTGCCCTCTGAAGTGCTCTCACTTTTGTATATTCTTTTGTCAACACGTTTATTTGCACTGATGGCGAACTTTGATACCCAATGGATGTAACATGTGTGATAGCCGTGATAGCCTAGCGTAAGTTGCTTGCTTATTTATTTCCTTGTTGTCTTGTTTATTTGTTTGCTTCTAGTCATTGCAGTTTTTTTTCCGCGGTTTGCCAGTGGCTGCAATAACCAAATTTTAAAAACTAGGCCACAATAACCATGGGCTAATATTTACTATAGTGACACTAGGCCTCCTACAGGCCATAGAAATAGTGGGCCTTCTATGGGCCGTAGAAACAATGGGCCTTCTACGGGTCGTAGAAACAATGGGCCTTGTACGGGCCGTATGGTCAATTCGGCAAACATGGGCCAATAACAGACCCCATTATGGTCGTAAACGGGCTAGAGTTGGAATCGTCTGTTCATGAGTCGACCATAATGGGCCATCATTAATAGGCCGTATTTGATGACGCTATGAAAACGGCCCAACGTATTAACGGACCATAAACGGGCCGACTATAACCACGGGCTGAATTTGGCCCACAAGCAGAAAATAACAATAACGGGCCGTAAGTAACCGAATGTTGGAAATGAGACCAAGAATAAATGGGCCCTGAGAAGGCCGAAAGATAACATGGACTGCAAACGGCCCAATGGATTAATGGGCCATTAATGGGTATAAACCGATACACTGTTCATTACGGGCCAGTTTCACCATGGGCCGTTAATAGGCCAACAGTTACAAAGGGCCTAATATGGGCCGAAAGACGTCATGGGCCATACATGGGCCAGAACTTAAAATGGGCTAGAATCGTATTGGACGGCCCAGATGACGCTACTGGACCTAATTCGGATAGGTCGTAACGGGCCCTGGGTAAGCGGGCTGTAAATGGGCTATATGCGAACAGGTCGTTAACAAGCTTTCCTTGGGCCGGCCCGCCACCTTTTGAGCAAGTCAAACGGGCCAGCCTTTTCATAGGAATGGGCCTCTGTTGGGCCGTGCCACGTGTCGACGTATCATAGGCGCCTTCGGTCCAATGAGTGGATGACATCTGTCCCAACGGTGAGCCGACACGTGTTTCCTCCAGCCAATGATGATTTTACACGTGGAAAATCCCCATTGGTCGGGGCGGTTAACGATTTATCAGATCCAAAACCGGACCCGATAGCTTAACAGTGTTCCGTTACAGTGGATGCCACGTGTCGGTCACCCTTGACGAAAGCACTTTTGTGACACGCGATTTATCGTCATGGAGGTGGACACTCCATGATGATAATTTTGGTAATGTCATGGAACACTTCTACGACAGCACAGGTATGACTATCTTGATTCTTTCATGAAATCGTCATAGATGTACATGCATGACAAAAAAACGAGACCTACCGTGACAAACACGTATCATCACGGAAGTGTATTTTTTTTGTAGTGAAACCTCTGCACTTGGAGGCCCAACAACGTCTACAAGAAGGTTGCGTAGTAGACATCAAGCTCTTTTCTGGCTCCGTTGCCGGGGAGGTGATTCCTTGAAGGTATATATTTAGATCTTGCAATAGAATCTTTTAGTTTCTTGTTTTATCACTAGTTTAGTTTATAAAATAAAACTACAAAAAAATTGAATTAAGGTTGCCTCATATGCTTCATCTTTTTAATGTCTTTCGTGAAAATGATGGGAAGGAAAATTGTGCTCAAGTGCTAGAAGAAGAATTACATAGAATGCTTGGCATAAAATATGTGAATGATGAGCATGATTGCAATGTTGTTAGTATGAATTCTTTGAATACCCTTGATGCCAATGATATGCAAAGCCACAAGCTTGGGGATGCTATGTTTGATGAAGATGATATGTTTAGTCCCCCAAGTTTTGATGAGAATATTTATTATGATGAAAGCATGCCTCCTATTTATGATGACTATATTGATGAAAGTGGGTTTGGAAGAGTGTCAAATTTAGGAAGTAATGATCCCACTATTTTGGAGGATGTTGAATATTATTGTGATAATTATGAAAGTGGATTTCGAGAGGTCGTGACTTTATTTAGTCATGAATCCATTATTTCGCAAGAGGTTCCAATTGATTATGAGAACAAAGTTGCTATCTATGATGATTATTGCGATGACTTGTATGCTATTAAGAATAATGATAACCATGAAACTTTTCATCATGATTTTAGTTTTCAATTGGGTTATGCCTCACATGATAATTATTTTGTTGAGTTTGCTCCCACTACTATTCATGAGAAGAAATTAGCTTATGTGGAGAGTAGTAAATTTTCTATGCTTGTAGATCATGAAAAGAATGCTTTATGTGATGGTTATATTGTTCAATTCATTCATGATGCTACTGAAAATTATTATGAGGGAGGAATATATGCTTGTACGAATTGCAATAATATCAAGTTTTTGAAGTTATGTTTGTTTAGCCTTCCTATGCTAGTTGATTATTGTTTCTATAAATTGTTTGCTCACAAAATACCTATGCATAGGAAGTGGGTTAGACTTAAATGTGCTAGTAATATTCTTCATTATGCTCTCTTTATAGTTCAGTTCTTATCTTTTATGTGAGCATCATTGAAATCAGCATGCCTAGCTACGGGCGTTAAACGTTAGCGCTTGTTGGGAGGAAACCCAATTTTATTTTGTTCTTTGCTTTTTGCTCCTGTTTAGTAATACATAATTCATCTAGCCTCTGTTTAGATGAGGTTTTATGTTTTAATTAGTGTTTGTGCCAAGTAGAACCTTTGGGAAGACTTGGGTGAAGTCTATGCAATCTTACAGTAAAAAACAGAAACTTTTGCGCTCACGAAATTAGTTTTGGTAATTCACAGAAACGTAATTTTGATTTGATTCCTTTTGATCTGGATTGGTACACAAATTGCGAAGGTTTTCCTAATTTGGTAGAATTTTTGGAGTTATATAAGAATTCTAATTATACAGAAGACTACAGACAATTCTGTTTTTGACAGATTCTGTTTTCATTTAGTTGTTTGCTTATTTTGATGAATCTATGAGTAGTATCGGAGGGTATGAACCATAGAGAGGTTGGAATACGGTATATATTACACTAATATGAATTTAGAATGAGTTCACAACAGTACCTAAGTGGTGGTTTTATTTTCTTATACTAACGGAGCTTACGAGTTTTCTGTTGAGTTTTGTGTTGTGAAGTTTTCAAGTTTTGAGTAAATATTCGATGGACTATGGAATAAGGAGTGGAAAGATCCTAAGCTTGGGTAAGCCCAAGGCACCCCAAGGTAATATTCAAGGAAAACCAAGAGCCTAAGCTTGGGGATACCCCGGAAGCCATCCCCTCTTTCGTCTTCGTTCATCGGTAACTTTACTTGGAGCTATATTTTTATTCACCACATGATATGTGTTTTGCTTGGAGCGTTATTTTATTTTGTTAGTATTTGCTTGCTGTTATTTAGAATAATGTTTTGCATCTATATTTCCAATAAAAATGTCAACGATATCCTTTACCATGCTTATTTTGCTAGTATACTTGTTGATGTTTGAAAACAGAAAGTTTATCGATGTTGCAAAAATTCCCTACAAAAGTCAGAATATGATAAGTTGTTGAAACTTTTTCCAAAATAAGATATGATAAATTTTATACAGTGTAGTATTTTTATAATCATTTTTGGAGTTAGGTAAGTATGATGAATCTTTCATTCTTTACAGACTATACTATTTTGGTAGATTGCTATTATGTTTGCATTGTTTGCATATGTTTGCATTGTTTGCATATGTTTGCTTGTTTAATGATTCTATTTGAGGATAGGAGTATTAAATATGCAGAGGCATTTAGTATGCAATGTTGAATAATAATTTTAGTGATTTGTTACAGTAGAGAATGATGAGGTTATTGCGTTGATTTATACTAACTTATCTCATGAGTTCTTGTTGAGTTTTGTGTGGATGAAGTTTTTAAGATGTAGGGAAGCCGTGATATAAAAGGAATTAAGGTGACACAAAAGCTCAAGCTTGGGGATTCCCAAGGCATCCCAAGATAATATTTCAAGAGGTCTCAAGCATCCAAGCTTGGGGATGCCCCGGTAGGCATCCCACCTTTCTTCTTCATCAATTATCGGTTAGTATCGGTTGAACCTAAGTTTTTACTTCTTCACATGATGTGTGCTATCCTTGAAATGTCATTTTGTTTTGTTTTGCTTGCTGTTTGAATAATATCCCAAGATCTGAAATTCTTAAATGTTAGAGAGTCTTCACATGGTTGCATAATTATTCGACTACTCATTGATCTTCACTTATATCTTTCGGAGTAGTTTGTGATTTGCTCTAGTGCTTCACTTATATCCTTTTTGAGCACAGCGGTGGTTTATTTTGAATAAATATATGATATCTCATGCTTCACTTATATTATTTTGAGAGTCATTTAGAACAGCATGGTAATTTGAATAAAAACTTTCATATAAAGTGCATTCAATACTATGATAAATTTGATACTTGATAATTGTTTTGAGATATACACGTGGTAATGTTAGAGTCATGCTAGTTGGGTAATTATGAAATTGAGAAATACTTGTGTTAAAGTTGGCAAGTCCCATAGCATGCACCTATGGAAAAACTTGTGTAACAAATTTGTCGCATGAGGTATTTCTTTGATTGTCATCCTTTGTGTGGAGGTCGGGATTGCGTGATGGTTAACTCCTACCAACCCTTCCCCTAGAAGCATGCGTGTAGTGCTTGGTTTTGATGACTTGTAGATTTCTGCAATAAGTATGTGAGTTCTTTATGACTAAAGTGAGTCCATGGATTATACGCACTCTTACCCTTCCATCATTCCTAGCCTCTACGGTACCATGCATTGCCCTTTCTCACCTTGAGAATTGGTGCAAACTTCGTCGGTGCATCCAAACCCTGTGATACGATACGCTCTATCACACATAAACCTCCTTATGTCTTCCTCAAAACAGCCACCATATCTACCTATTATGGCATTTCAATAGCCATTCCAAGATATATTGCCATGCAACTTTCCACCGTTCCGTTTGTTATGACACGTTCCATCATTGTCATATTGCTTTTGCATGATCATGTAGTTGACATCGTATTCGTGGCAAAGCCACCTTCATAATTTTTCATACATGTCGCTCTTGATTCATTGCATATCCCGATACACCGCCGGAGGCATTCATACAGTGTCATATTTTGTTCAAGTCTCGAGTTGTAATCCATGAGTTGTAAGTAAATATAAGTGTGATGATCATCATTATTAGAGCATTGTCCCTTGAAAAGAAAGGCCAAAAAAGAGAAAGGCCAAAACAAAGAAAGGCCAAATAAAAAAAGGAAGGCCCAAAAAAAAGGGGGACAATGTTACTATCTTTTTCCACACTTGTGCTTCAAAGTAGCACCATGATCTTCATGATAGAGAGTCTCCTATGTTGTCACTTTCATATACTAGTGGGATTTTTCATTATAGAACTTGGCTTGTATATTACAACAATGGGCTTCCTCAAATACCCTAGGTCTTCATGAGCAAGCAAGTTGGATGCACACCCACTTAGTTTCTTTTGTTGAGCTTTAATACATTTATAGCTCTAGTGCATCCGTTGCATGGCAATCCCTACTCCTCATGTTGACATCAATTGATGGGCATCTCCATAGCCCGTTGATTAGCCTCGTCAATGTGAGACTTTCTCCTTTTTTTGTCTTCTCCACACAACCTCCATCATCATATTCTATTCCACTCATAGTGCTATATCCATGGCTCACGCTCATTCATTGCGTGAAAGTTGAAAAAGTTTGAAAAGGCTAAAGCATGAAACAATTGCTTGGATGAAACCGGGGTTGTGCATGATGGGAGTATTTTGTGTGACGAAAATTAAACATAGCCTAATTATATAATTTTGTAGGGATAAGCTTTCTTTGGCTATGTTATTTTGATAAGACATGATTACTTGTTAGTATGCTTGAAGTATTACTATTTTTATGTTAATATGAACTTTTATCTTGAATCATTTGGATCTGAACATTCATGCCACAATAAAGAAAATTATATTGAGAAATATGCTAGGTAGCATTCCACATCGAAAATTCTGCTTTTATCATTTACCTACTCGAGGACGAGCAGGAATTAAGCTTGGGGATGCTTGATACGTCTCCAACGTATCTATCAATTTTTTATTGTTCCATGCTATTATATTACCTGTTTTGAATGTTTATGGGATTTACTATACACTTCTATATCATTTTTGGGACTAACCTATTAACCGGAGGCCCAGCCCAAATTGCTAGTTTTTTTTGCCTATTTCAGTGTTTCGCAGAAAAGGAATATCAAACGCAGTCCAAACGGAATGAAACCTTCGGGAGAGTTATTTTTGGAACGGAAGCAATCCAGGAGACTTGAGTAGACGTCAGGGAAGCTTCGAGGAAGCCACAAGGCAGGGAGGCGCGCCCTACCCCCCTGGGCGCGCCCCCACCCTCGTGGGCCCTCGTGGCTCCCCTGACCAACTTCTTTCGCCTATATATATTCATATACCCTTAAAACATCGAGGAGCACAATAGATCGGGAGTTCCGCTGCCGCAAGCATCTGTAGCCACCAAAAACCAATCGGGACCCTGTTCCGGCACCCTGCCCGAGGGGCAATCCCTCACTAGTGGCCATCTTCATCATCCCGGCGCTCTCCATGGCAAGGAGGGAGTAGTTCACCCTCGAGGCTGAGGGTATGTACCAGTAGCTATGTGTTTGAGATCTCTCTCTCGTGTTCTTGAGGTGATACGATCTTGATGTATCGCGAGCTTTGCTATTATAGTTGGATCTTATGATGTTTCTCCCCCTATATTCTCTTGTGATGAATTTAATTTTCCCGTTGAAGTTGTCTTGTTGGATTGAGTCTTTAAGGATTTGAGAACACTTGATGTATGTCTTGCCGTGCTTATCAGTGGTGACAGTGGGATATTCACGTGATCTACTTGATGTATGTTTTGGTGATCAACTTGTGGGTTCAATAAACTTATGCATAGGGGTTGGCACACGTTTTCGTCTTGACTCTACGGTAGAAACTTTGGGGCACTCTTTGAAGTACTTTGTGTTGGTTGAATAGATGAATCTGAGATTGTGTGATGCATATCGTATAATCATACCCACGGATACTTGAGGTGACATTGGAGTATTTAGGTGACATTAGGGTTTTGGTTGATTTGTGTCTTAAGGTGTTATTCTAGTACGAACTCTATGATAGATTGAACGGAAAGAATAGCTTCATGTTATTTTACTACGGACTCTTGAATAGATCGATCAGAAAGGATAACTTTGAGGTGGTTTCGTACCCTACGATAATTTCTTCATTTGTTCTCTGCTATTAGTGACTTTGGAGTGACTCTTTGTTGCATGCTGAGGGATAGTTATATGATCCAGTTATGTTATTATTATTGAGAGAACTTGCACTAGTGAAAGTATGAACCCTAGGCCTTGTTTCTTAGCATTGCAATTCCGTTTGTGCTCACTTTTATCATTAGTTACCTTGCTGTTTTTATAATTTCATGTTACAAAAACCTATATCTACCATACATATTGCACTTGTATCACCATCTCTTCGCTGAACTAGTGCACCTATACAATTTACCATTGTATTGGGTGTGTTGGGGACACAAGAGGCTCTTTGTTATTTGGTTGCAGGGTTGTTTGAGAGAGACCATCTTCATCCTATGCCTCCCATAGATTGATAAACCTTAGGTCATCCACTTGAGGGAAATTTGCTACTGTCCTAAAAACCTCTGCACTTGGAGGCCCAACAACGTCTACAAGAAGAAGGTTGCGTAGTAGACATCATCATGGATTTGCAGAGCTTTGACGAGATGACTGAGGACTTGGCTGCTAGGTTTTGGGGATGCCAAAATTGTTTGGGTACGGGCCACCAGACAGAGGCTTGCACAAATCAAATTCGGTATAGGAATTGTTTCCGGTCTGGTCACATTAAACGGAATTGCACCATCCAACCACCAGACGCCTCCTTCTGGGTGCCCAAAGTGCCATCCAAAGGCTTTGGAACCCGCGTGAAGAACGCCAGCCCCCTGGTCTCTTTGGTTTCTCCAAGCCAGACGCCTCCGCCTCCCAAAAAAACCCAACCTCCGATCTCTCACCCATCGCCGCCAAGCTCACAAGAAACACCTGCCGATCCTGCTACCCCTTCCCCAACCGCTACTGCACGTCCATCCCCAATGGCGGTTGTCGGTGTCAAAACCGGCGGATCTCGGGTAGGGGTCCCGAACTGTGCGTCTAGGCGGATGGTAACAGGAGACAAGGGACACGATGTTTTACCCAGGTTCGGGCCCTCTTGATGGAGGTAAAACCCTACGTCCTGCTTGATTGATATTGATATTGTGGATGTTTACAAGAGTGGATCTACCACGAGATCAAGGAGGCTAAACCCTAGAAGCTAGCCTATGGTATGATTGTAATGGTTGTTGTTGTGTCCTACGGACTAGAGCCATCCAGTTTATATAGACTCCGGAGAGGGCTAGGGTTACATAGAGTCGGTTACAATGGTAGGAGATCTACGTATCCGTATCGCCAAGCTTGCCTTCCACGCCAAGGAAAGTCCCATCCGGACACGGGACGAAGTCTTCAATCTTGTATCTTCATAGTCTTGGAGTCCGGTCAATGATGATAGTCCGGCCGATGATGGTAGTCCGGCTATCCGGACACCCCCTAATCCGGGACTCCCTCAGTAGCCCCCGAACCAGGCTTCAATGACGATAAGTCCAGCATGTGTGTAGTCTTCGGCGTTGCAAGGCGGGTTCTCCTTCAAGTTCTACGTACCTGCCGAAGAGTGTCCAGCTTCCTCATCAATGTTGCGCGTCTCGGCTTCCACGCCCAATAATGGCCTTCTTCCACGCGTCGCGCGAATGTGAAAAGCCAGGGTGTCTTTTATGTTTTACCCCCTAGTTGTGCGAATGATCTGCCTATAAGGGAGGCAAGAATCCAGATCCAAATCACCATCTTCCTCCCGCAAATACTCATCGGAGCGCTTTCGACCAAGAATCCATTCCATCATGGACCGTCAACGTGGCTCCTCTTCTCGCGCTCCCAGCCCTTTGCCAGGAGATTGGAGGAGATGCTCTGTTCCGCACAACGAGCTGGTGAAGCTCCAAGCGGGGGGATATCTCCCTCCGGCCTTCATGGTTCAGGTTCAAGCCGGGCTGGCCACCTACAAAGGTGGGAAGCAAGCGGAGGTTACCCCAAATCCCAACAAAGGGGAGCGGGTATGCTTCGTCCCCTATCTGATAAGGGGGCTCGGATTTCCTATACATCCATTCCTCTGCGGGCTCCTGGAGTTCTACGAACTCCAGCTTCATCACCTCACGCCCGCCTCAATCCTGCATATTGCAGGTTATGTAGCTCTTTGCGAGCTATTCCTGGGCGTCGAGCCCCATTTCACGCTGGGGAAGAGGTTGTTCTGCCTTGTACCCCGTTCTCACGAGGGGTCCATATATCAAGTGGGCGGCGCCGAAATATGGCGCATTGCCGGGACCGGATATCCATCCAGAACCCCTAAGAAGGCGTCCGAAGACTGGCCTTCAGAATGGTTTTATATAGAAGACGCTCCGCTGCCGGACCCTATTCGGATCGGCCTCCCGGAGTTCAGCAATGCTCCTTTGAAGAAACGCCTTAGTTGGCGTCCGCGGAGCCCCCAACTGGAGGAAGACAAGAGCGTCCATTATTTGATGGGCCGAATAAGGTTACTGGCCCATGTCGGGTTGACCATGATTGGAGTCATGGTGACATGCATTATGCGGGGGGTGCAGCCACTACAATACAGGGGCCACCCCATGTGGGATTTCAACGGGGAGGACGATGCCACCCGTTATGGACGCAAAGGGCCGAATTCGGTCGAAGATCTGGCGACGATCCTGTCCGGCCTGTATAAGGGGGAGAAGGAGGATTTCCTTCGGACGAACCCGTTAAATGGGCTCTCCATGAATAATCCCCGGCCTTGGGTAAGCGAACACTCTGCGTGCCGGACCCATGCTTTTTGAAACTTAAGTTTCTTATATTGTGTTCTTCTTTCGACGCAGGAGCTGCATCGGATCGTGGAGGACATGCTAAGTCCATCTCCGCAACCCGAGGATCCAGAGACATCCCGGGATCCGGCCTCCGAAGAGGATCCGGACATAATGGTGGAGCTAATCGACGGGGTGTTCCACCAGCTCAGCATGGACAATGCTTTAGTTGCCATCACGGCCGACTATCCCGGACTATATCCGGCTTCCCAGGTGATTGCGACCGAAGTCCTGACACCGTCATTCCTTCCTTGCTTATTTCTGACCACCGTATACGATGGCGCTGTGCAGGAGGCGCCCCTAGGGCGAGAAGCCGAGCCCATGGTGGCTGGCCAACAAAGGCCAGTCCGGACCAGTAGGCGGAAGAGGAGCGCGGCGCGGACTGAAATGTCGCTGCAAAGGTGTAGCTCACAATTCATTATTTAGAGCAACGTTCCTAGGAAGCGTTTGAGTGCTCATGAGTTTTGTATGGAAAAAAGCGTCCGCCGGACTGCGGGCGTGGAGGTTGCAAATCCAACCTCTACCAGCCAGGCTCCAGCACCTGGTTTGGAGGGGGAGGCGAGCGCAAGGCGCGAGCCGGACGTTCCTCCGACGGAGGATGCCGACAGACTGTCCGCCACCAAGTCTGAGGTGGAGAGTGCCCTGAATCACAGGCGCCGCCGGACAGTATTTCGTGACGCGTGCTTCTCCCCCGAGGCGTTGAATGCCTTTAACGCGGGGATAGCGCACCTTCGTGCTGCTCAAGATGGTTTTACCAGAGCCACGGAGCAGTATGTAAAAGACATACGGGTAAGAGAATTTAATAGTTGTATATGCCAGTAGCCCCCGAGACTTAAAGTAGTTATATTAACTGATTTAAGGATCATATGAAACATAGGATCTTACCGAGAAGAATACCTAACTGTCTCAGGAGCTGCAAGAGTGCAAGGCCCAACTTGAGGCCGCACTCTCTGGCACAGGAGGAAACACAGGGACCTCTCCTGGTAACGCATTATTTTAGAAAGATAAGTAGCGTTTGGCTTGTGCGCAAGTCTAAAAAATGACGTTGCAGGTGCTGCCGGACAAGATCCGGACAGGCAAGAACTTCTGCGCCAACTAAAGGCGGGTGAGAGGGTGCTGCATAAGGTGCAGCATGAAAGGAACAAGCTACAGGATTCCCATGCCCAGCTTGGAGAAGAGCTGAAAGGCGTTCGGGCCGAGCTGTCGGGCTCCGTTATGGAGAATCAGTGGCTTCGTCACGGCATCTATAGTAAGTGCTTGAGCGAACTCCTTTGAAAAGAAGAGTTCGGCGAGGAAGTCAATTTAACAGAATATGTCTGCAGGTATGCTCACAGGTCGCCCTGCGGAGGAGATGCCCGTATCAACGGGTGACCAACTTCCCGAATTGTTGCAACTGATCGAACGAGTTCGGCAGGCAATGAGCGGCGTCATCCAGGCTTTATGGCCAGCCTTCTCCTTACCCGAGGGTCTTGGGGAGCTTGTGGAGAAGCTTCAGGGAGTGCGGCAGCGCTTCCATTTATGGAAGATTTCGGCCTGCCGCCAAGGTGCCAGGGAGGCCTGGGCCATGGTAAAGACGCGGTACAAGAAGGCGGATCCCAACCACATGGCTGAAGTCGGACCTGTGGGGCCTGATGGGAAGGAGATCCCAACCATAGATCGTTTGTCTTTGCCGACCTTTTCGCTTCGACCTCAGGACCCTAGAGTCCGGAGTCTGTCCGAATACCTTCTCGGTTATGAAACAACCAGGGTATGCATGGAGACCAGGCGTAGGGGTCATTAGTGCTTTATCAGACAAGTGCCCAGCTAGTTATGTTATATTACATGGGTAGTAAGAAACATCTTCCAGGGAGAATAGTTCCGTTAAGGGTTCCTTTCCTCTGGGGGTGGCATGCCCTAAAGTGCATGTCCGGACTGCGAAAAAAGCAGAAAAACATCTGGGGGCAGATAAATAAGTAGATAAAAACTCATCTTTTAAGTCACCGACCGAATATTCCCTTAAGAACGCTAGCTTTCGGCTTCACCCAGTCTGAGGTACACATCCGGCTGACCCGGCAGTAACAATCGCAGAGGTGCTCCCTTTACCTCCTAGCCGAACAATCGGGAACGTAGGGGTAAGCACAGGAGCCAGGCAACCCAGCTTGGCCAAAACTTAAGTCATATCGATGCATATAATGGTGAATAAAAGGTACATGTGGAGGCTTTACACATGTGCTGGGCATGAAGCCATTATAATTAAGCTTCTGGTAAAGAAGCCCCCAGGTATAATGAGTGCGGATAGCACATCAATTGCGTGCGAACGATGCACAAGTAGGCCTTTTAAGGCTTTGATGAATAGGGTTGAGAAGAAAAAGATAAACAAAAGGCAGCTGAAATAATAAAAAAAATTGGACGGGGGGAAAGGGACGAACTCTTAGTCCGGCGCTAGGCATAGAATCTTCGAAGGTGGGCCGCGTTCCATGGGTTCGGCTCGAGTCGGTTATCCGACGCATTTCATAGACGGTACGCTCCGCCGTTCAAGACTTTATCGATGATGAAGGGGCCTTCCCATTTGGGCTTGAGCTTGTCCTTTTTCTTGTCTGGCAGGCGTAGAACCAGTTCGCCAACGTTGTAAGTCTTGGCCTGTACTTCTCTGCTTTGGTATCTTCGAGCCTGCTGCTGATAGAATGCGGAACGAGCCTTGCCGATGTCGCGTTCTTCCTCCAATGCGTCCAAGCTGTCCTGCCGATCCAACTCGGCTTCTCTTTCTTCGTACATGCAAACTTGAGGTGAGTCATGAATGATGTCGCAGGGCAAAACTGCTTCTGCGCCGTATACCATAAAAAATGGTGTGAATCCGGTAGTACGGTTAGGCATTGTCCGCAGCCCCCAGAGTACGGAGTCGAGCTCCTCTACCCAGTGCATGTCAGATTTCGTAAGGGACCGCACTAGTCTGGGTTTGATGCCGCTCATTATTAGACCATTTGCTCGTTCCACTTGACCGTTGGTTTGAGGATGATAGACTGAAGCGTAATTGAGCTTGATGCCCATATTTTGGCACCATGATTTAACCTCATCGGTCGTGAAGTTCGTGCCGTTATCGGTGATGATGCTGTGGGGGACACCATAACGGTGTACTACCCCGGATATAAAGACTATCACTGGTCCGGACTCTGCCGTTTTAACTAGCTTGGCCTCTATCCATTTGGTGAATTTATCCACCATGACCAATAGGTACCTTTGCTTGTAGGTTCCCCCTTTAAGTGGTCCAACCATGTCAAGCCCCCAAACCGCGAACGGCCAGGTAATGGGTATAGTTTTGATGGCGGTGGGTGGCATGTGGCTCTGATTAGCAAAGAGCTGACAACCGACGCATCTTTGGACTAATTCCTGAGCGTCTGCCCGGGCCGCCGGCCAATAAAATCCTGTACGGAACGCCTTTCCTACAAGGGTCCGGGCTGCGGCGTGGTGTCCGCCTAGTCCAGCGTGAATTTCCGCCAGAAGGTCTCGCCCTTCCTCTTCGGAGATACACCTTTGAAGGACTCCGGTTGTGCTTTTCTTATAGAGTTCTCCCTCATGGACCTTGTAGGCTTTAGATCGCCGGACTACGCAGCGGGCCTCATTATGGTCTTCGGGGAGTTCCTGCCTAAGCAAGTAGGCGAGGAATGGTTCTGTCCACGGGGCAATTACTGCCATTATGTCATGGGCTGAAGGTGTTATGTCATCGGCTGAATCGCCGGTTGGTGCGGCTTGTTCCGGTTTGTTATTTCCGGACTCCTCTTCCCATAGTACGGATGGCTTGAAGAGCTGTTCCAAGAAGATGTTAGGAGGGACAGCGTCGCGTTTTGCGCCGATGCGTGCCAGTACGTCGGCTGCTTGGTTATTATCCCGGGCTACGTGATGGAATTCGAGTCCTTCAAACCGGGATGACATTTTTAGGACAGCGTTGCGATATGCTGCCATTTTCGGATCTTTGGCGTCAAAGTCTCCGTTTATTTGGGATATTGCGAGGTTTGAATCCCCGCGCACCTCTAGGCGTTGAATGCCCATGGAGATTGCCATCCGGAGACCATGTAAAAGGGCCTCGTATTCGGCTGCGTTGTTGGAGTCCGTGTACATTATCTGAAGTACATATTGGACTGTGTCCCCGGTCGGGGACGTCAATACGACGCCAGCCCGCAATCCGGCCCACATTTTGGAGCCGTCAAAATGCATAATCCAATTTGAGTATGCGTCGTACTCTTTAGGGAGTTCGGCTTCAGTCCACTCAGCGACAAAGTCAGCCAAAACTTCCGACTTTATAGCTCGCCGGGGTTTGTAAGTTATGTCGAATGGTAAGAGCTCAATGGCCCATTTTGCAATCCTGCCCGTTGCGTCGCGGTTATTTATAATGTCATTTAGGGGCACTTCGGAGGCCACTGTTATCGAACACTCTTGAAAGTAGTGTCGGAGCTTCCGGGATGCCATGAACACCGCATACGCTATCTTTTGATAGTGCGGGTAACGGGACTTGCAGGGGGTTAAAACAGTGGATACGTAGTACACAGGTTTTTGAAGAGGGAATTTATGCCCTTCTGTCTCTCGTTCTACGACGAGCACCGCGCTTACTACTTATGTGTTGCCGCGATGTATAACAACATAGGTTCGCCCAGGTTGGGCGCAGCCAGGACCGGATTCGTTGCCAATATGGCCTTTATTTCCTCTAGTCCGGCAGTGGCAGCATCCGTCCACTCGAAGTGTTCGGTGTGCCTGAGGAGGCGATAGAGGGGCAATGCCTTTTCTCCTAAGCAGGAGATAAAGCAGCTGAGAGCCGCCACGCATCCAGTCAATTTCTGGATCTGTTTGAGGTTTTTTGGGATATCTAGCTGTGACAGAGCTTGGATCTTGGCTGGGTTTGCTTCAATTCCTCTACCGGATACGATGAAGCCCAGCAGCTTTCCAGCTGGTATGCCGAAAACACATTTTTTCGGATTCATCTTGATGTCATATGCTCTGTGGTTGTCGAATGTGAGCCTCAAGTCGTCTACTAGAGTTTTGACGTGTTTAGTTTTGACGACTACGTCGTCTACGTATGCCTCTACTGTTTTGCCGATCTGGGTAGCCAGACATGTCTGAATCATGCGCTGATATGTTGCGCCGGCCTTTTTAAGTCCGAAGGGCATCGTGTTGAAGCAGAATGGTCCATATGGAGTAATGAATGCCGTTGCGGCTTGATCCGCTTCTGCCATCTTGATTTGATGATAGCCGGAGTATGCGTCCAGGAAGCACAATGAATCGTGCCCTGCAGTGGCATCGATGATTTGGTCGATGTGGGGGAGGGGGAAGGGATCCTTTGGGCAGGCTTTATTTAGGTCTTTAAAATCGACACATAGGCGCCAGGATTTGTCCTTCTTTGGTACCATTACCAGGTTTGCTAGCCAATCCGGATGTTTGATGTCTCTGATGAATCTAGCTTCCAATAGTGTGGCTAGCTCTTCTCCCATTGCCTGTCTTTTGGGTTCTGAAAAATCATCGAAGAGCCTGTTTGACTGGCTTGAATCCTTTTAGGATGTTTAGGCTGTGTTCTGCCAATCTGCGTGGGATTCCGGGCATATCCGGGGGGTGCCAGGCAAAAATGTCCCAATTTTCCCGAAGGAATTCTCGCAGTGCGGCGTCTACATCAGGGTTCAATTGTGCCCCGATGGAGGCCGTTTTTGTCGGGTCCATTGGGTGGACCTGGAATTTTACTATTTCATCTGCTGGTTTAATGGAGGTGGACTTGGATCTCTTATCGAGTATCACATCATCCCTATTCACTGTAGAGCGCAGCGCGGTTAGTTCCTCTGCCGCTAGGGCTTCGGATAGTGCCTCTAAGGCTAATGCGGCTGTCTTGTTTTTGGCGCGGAGTGCTATGTCCGGATTACTAACGAGAGTGATTATTTCGCCGGGCCTAGGCATTTTGAGCTTCATGTACCCGTAATGGGGTACGACTTGAAAAATTGTGAATGCCTCTCGTCCTAATATAGCGTGATATCCGCTGTTGAACGGGGCCACTTGGAATGTGACTTCTTCGGATCTGTAATTGTCCGGCGAACCGAATACCACATCGAGTGTGATTTTTCCTGTGCAGCGCGCCTCCCGGCTAGGGATTATTCCTCTAAAGGTTGTGCTACTTTGCTCAATGCGGCTCCAGTCTATTTCCATTTTTTGAAGGGTTTCCTCGTAGATGAGGTTTAATCCGCTGCCGCCATCCATGAGGACCTTTGTAAGTCGAAAGCCGTCCACTTTTGGACTAAGTACCAGTGCGGCTGGAGCTCGGGCTGTTCGGAATTTAGGTTCGTCGCTGGTGTTGAAGGTGATGGCTGTGTCGCTCCATGGATTAGTTGTTGCTACTTGGTAGACTTCGGCAATGCTGCGGATTGTTCGTTTCCGCATATTGTTTGATGCGAAAGTCTCGAAGACTGTTGATACCGTACCGGTATTGTTGGAGTGGTTTTCCAGGGCTAGAAGCTCCTCTCCACTTTTGGCCACCTGCCGTAATATCCAACATGCTCGAAGGCTATGTGTTGGGATGGCGCCCTCTGTACTGTGAATTTTACAGGGTCCGCTAAGCCATCCCTCCAGTACGGTTCCGTGCCCTTTATGGGGTTTTTGCTTTTTGGTTTTTGTATCTGGTGCCTAAGTGTAATGCACCCTTCTGTTGCGGACTAGGGTTGTATTCGGGGCCGGATTGTCCCAAAACTTATTTTCGGTTGTCCGGAAACTCTCCATCGCACAGTACTTTCGTACTATGGACGCCAGGTCGGCGAAGCGTGTAATTTCACGACGGCTGACGGCGTTCAAGATTCCCTCGTCCGTGCAATTATTGCAAAAAATTGAGATTGTGTTTTCCTCTCGGCAGTCCTTTATCCTGTCCATAGCCAGGAGGAATCTGGCCCAGTAGTGATGTACTGTCTCAGCGGGCTCTTGCCGGATTAGAGATAGATCGCATATGTCTGGGCGGGTGGGTGGAATTAAGTCCGGAACCCTACCCATCTCAAGGCTCGAGGGCCGAGAAGTTTCCAAATTTGGAAGCTTGGATTGCTGGACATTGTCCAACGAGTCTGGTCCGATGTCTGACTTTAAGTTCAGTGCTTGATCGAAGTCCGTCCCTCTGCGGGAATCCGGCATGGGGGGTTCGGGAGCCCAGACATGACTAGTTTTCAATACAGGAGAAGAGTCGCCGCATTGTTCCTCTACCACTGCAACGTGGCGGGTGACCTTGGGAGAGTTAATCTTTCTCAGATCGGTTTTAAGCCCAATCTGATTGTAGTCTGTAGCGACTCCCAGGGCGACGATGCGATCCAAGAGCTCGTTTACGGACGAGAGCTCTATTGGATCCAGCCGCTCGGCGAATTCCGAGCTGACGCGAAGATTGCTTTTGACGACTTGAGAGGTCATTGTCGAAGCGGTGGCCGGACAGGCGGTCATAAGAAAACCACCTAGCCGGATAGTTTGGCCGGCGGCCAAGGCTCCTTTGGCGAAAATACCGTCCTTGAAGACGGGAGGAGGCATCCTTCCTATCGGTGACGGCACAGAGGAACTCTCAATGAAAGCACCAATGTCGGTGTCAAAACCGGCGGATCTCGGGTAGGGGGTCCCGAACTGTGCGTCTAGGCGGATGGTAACAAGAGACAAGGGACACGATGTTTTATCCAGGTTCGGGCCCTCTTGATGGAGGTAAAACCCTACGTCCTGCTTGATTGATATTGATATTGTGGATGTTTACAAGAGTGGATCTACCACAAGATCAAGGAGGCTAAACCCTAGAAGCTAGCCTATGGTATGATTGTAATGGTTGTTGTTGTGTCCTACGGACTAGAGCCATCCGGTTTATATAGACACCGGAGAGGGCTAGGGTTACATAGAGTCGGTTACAATGGTAGGAGATCTACGTATCCGTATCGCCAAGCTTGCCTTCCACGCCAAGGAAAGTCCCATCCGGACACGGGACGAAGTCTTCAATCTTGTATCTGCATAGTCTTGGAGTCCGGTCGATGATGATAGTCCGGCCGATGATAGTTCGGCCGGTGATGGTAGTCCGGCTATCCGGACACCCCCTAATCCGGGACTCCCTCAGCGGTCTACGCGATTGACCCTCACCGGTTTGTCCCTGCTGGCTATGATATCGTCGATGGTGGAGACGATCGGCTTCCCCGGACCTACTAGACTCCTGCAGTTCCACCTCCTCGCTCTCATGAGCAGTATATGGTGGCCATCATCGAGCCGATGCCACCTGCTCATCTAGTTTCAATCCGCAGGCAATAGGTTCTTGATTTTCTTACTCAGACCCTACATATTCTGGTGATTTCTGCCAAGACTTGGTTCCAAGGAGTTGGGCTTTTTGAGATGGAAGGTCCAATTGTGTGTGGATCTTTTACCCAGCACACACCTTTTCCCCTGGGAGTAGATGAGGATGGAGAGGAGTTCTTTTCAGATTTATTCCTCACAACTAGGGTGAAGGTTTCAGGGCCATCCATGATCATCGGACAGGTTGGCTCATGTTCATTGGAGTACCTCTAGACTACCATAATACTCAATGCTTGGTGGATGTAGTTGGAACTTTTGGTCAGTTTCATTACTAGAATCAAACAGATCTCCTCCTTGTTCGTTCTCTTGTTCGAGCTTCTTTCCCGAATAATGCTCTGGACCCACGTTCTATTGTCTTCCGCGAGTTTGCAAACTGGGGTGGTGATGTTGTTTCATGGACTGTGGTTGCTTCATTCTCACTAGAGAATTTGCTGACGCCATGATACCTGCTGATGAAGACCTAATGCCATTAGATGGCAATCTGCATCCTCTGCCTGGCGTAAACCCTCCGCAACCCCTCTGGGCTATGCCTCCATATCCAGCGCTTGGGTGGAATGCGGTGCCACCGCATCATAATCCTGTTAATGACCAGAATGCTGGTGGCTGGGGAGATAACATACAGAATGATGCTGGATGGGGCCCTTAGGATGAACAAGTACAACAACCTCCACAACATTAGGACAATGCAGCTGAGCAGCAGCAAGAACAAGCCCAGGAATAGAACTCTATGATTTTAAACCCGACGCTGGATACTGATAATGAGATGGACATGGAGGAAGTTCAGCAGCCTCTCAATCTTGTTGCGCAGCATCCGGTGGCACCTTTGGATCCAATCCAACTTGGCATTGTCCGCGTGGTTTATGGCCCTGTCTTGCTCGCTCATCTTATTTGGGATAGGTCCTTTCGTTCGCTTCTGCCTGAATTCTTGCATCAAGAATGTGCCAGCTCCACTGTCAGTCAGCAATCGGTGGACATCTCTGCTCACGACTTGTGTATGGCCCCAAGGCTATGGAGGAAAGTTTGATCGTCTACTTCAGTTCAATGGTAGGGTATGCCCTAGTCCTTCTTCTGTTATCATTGAAGAAATTCTACCTGCGTTTGGTGAGCTTGCATCCTCACACCAGACAGCTCAATCCAGCCCCCAACTGAGGATTTTCAGTCTCATAACTCTGAAGGTGACTTTCAGTTTTCGTCTGGCCTGCCTGTTGTGCTTGGAAAACGTGGTCGTGAGCTTAAGCGTGGCCGCAGGGTATCTTTTTCTATAGCTCCCACTCCGGATTTCTCCACCAGGAGCATGACACACAGTGCTGCTAAAGCCTCGGGTTTCAAACCCACTTCTGCAATTCCCATCAAGGCATCAGCACTGAGGCGTCCGCGCGCCAAGAAGGCCAAGGTGGCGGCTGAAGATTCAGAGGATGCAGCGCGGGCGTGTACCTCCACCAACACCGATTTCAAAGTTGCAGGCGATCGGTGCCCATCTTGGCATCTCTGAAGATCAGCTCACACTGGAGAAGCTTACGGTTTCTTCAAAAAAAACTACTAATGATCATGTGTCCCATGATGAGTGACCATAGTTTTATGATCCTAGCCGGAGGTGTTATGCTCGGTTTTGTTTTTCTTTTGCTGGTGGCTACTGTATGTCTGAACTTGTCTGTCTTTCTGGCCTTTTGGTTCCGCGGCCTGTGGTTATTTTACTGTTGTGTTATGCTCAGCAATCCTAGAACCGTTAATGCAAGTTGCTTATGGATAGTATAACTTATCGTAATTAGCGTGTGTTATGCTGGAATGTCCGTGGTTTAAATTCCGAGGCTCGTCAGAGGGATGTGCATGCAAAGACAGAAGAGAGCCAGTTCTCTATTGTTTGCTTGTAGGAGACTAAGTGCGACGACTTTGATATTCGCAAAACTCGAGGTTTCTGTCCTAGGCGTTTTGACATTTGTGTTTGCCCTGTCAGTTGGTGCTTCTGGTGGAATCCTGGTTGTTTGGTGTTCCTCTATCTTTAAAGGGACACTGGTTCAGATTCAGAGCTTTGGTATTGTTGTTTCTTTTGAATCTGTTCATAATGCTGAGATGTGGACCCGAGTGTTAGTTTATGGACCCTGTGATGGTCCCCCTCGTGATAACTTTGTAAATTGGCTTTATTACCTGCATATTACAACAGATGAAAATTGGCTATTTCTAGGTGATTTCAACTTCATTCGTTCTCTGGATAATAGAAATAGGCTAGGAGGTGATGTTAATGGCATCTTTCTCTTTAATGAGATCATTGTGCATCTAGGGCTTCTTGAACTACCACTGAAGGGTAGGAGCTTCACTTGGTCCAATATGCAGGAGCAGCCTTTATTGGAGTAGGTTGATTAGTTTTTTACAACCTCAGATTGGATCTCATTCTATCCTAACATAGTTGTTCTGCCCTTGGCAAAAACATCTTCTGATCATGTGCCCTGTGTGGTTTCCATTGATACAAACATACCCAAGGCTAAGGTTTTTCGGTTTGAAAACTATTGGGTGGATTTGCTAGGGTTTATGGACTGTTTTAGGAACTCCTGGACTCAACCTGTGTTTGCTGATCTGTCTGCTTCTGCGGTTTTGTCAGTCAAGTTCAAGCATTTGCGTTATGCTCTCAAAGCCTGGAGCAAGGATCTCTCTTATATTAAGAGGCTCACTGTGGACTGTTGCAAGGTTATTCTTTTCTTTGATAACTTCGAAGAAATGAGACCACTCACCACACCAGAGTTCAACTTTCGAAAAATAGTTAAGCTGCACCATGAGAATTTACTGAAGATACATTACATTTACTGGAAGCAGAGGTGCACCATTCGGTATATCAAGGTGGGTGAGGAGAACTCAAAATTCTTCCATGCAATGGCCTCTGAACGGTTGCGCAGGAATACTGTTGCAGGTATTTCTATTGCACGTAGTGACCCAGTGTCTGATCATTCTCAAATGGCGGGAATTCTTTGCTCTTGTTTCAAAAACAGAATGGGCCAGGCCCAAGGGATATCTATGGGCTTTGACCTGCAGAGCCTCATCCAACCTGTTGATGGGTTGTAGTGCTTGTCTGAACCCTTCTCTTCTGACGAAATAAACAAAGTTCTAAAGGAGCTGCCGACCGATCGACCCCCTGGGCCAGATGGCTTTAATGGGCTCTTTGTCAGAAAGTGTTGTTCTATCATTGAAGGGGGATTCTTGATCCTAATTCAGGATTTTTATGATGGGAAGTTATCTTTGGAGAACATCAATGGTAATCTGATCACCCTAATTCCAAAGATGTTGTCGCCTGAAGGACCTGAGGATTTTAGGACAATCTCTTTGACTAACACCTACTTGAAGTTCCTTACTAAACTATTAGCAAATAGGTTACATAAAGTCATCCTTCAATGCATTCATAAGAACCAGTATGGGTTTCTAAAGAGTAGGGTCATCCAAGACTACTTGGCTTGGGCTTTTGAGTATATTCACCAGTGTAAGCAGTCTAAGAGACCTACACTTATTCTGAAGCTAGACATTGCAAAAGCCTTTGATACTGTGGAACATGAGCTTATATTGCAAATACTCCACCATAAGGGTTTTGATGCTAAATGGATTGCTTGGATCAAAGAGATATTGTCTTCTAGATCATCTTCTGTGTTGCTCAATGGTGTCCTTGGCAAGCAGTTTAAAAGTAAATGTGGGGTCACATAGGGTGATCCACTGTCCCCACTTTTCTTCTTTATTGCTGCCGATCTTCTTCGGTCAATGGTTAATGATATGCTGGCAAGGGGAGTTCTAACTCTTCCAATTCCATCCCATGGCAATGATTTTCCAATCATTCAGTATGACGATGATACAATCATTATTCTCTTTGTTGTGGAAGAACAGTTAGTTGCTCTCAAGAACATGCTTCACATCTTTCAGCAGTCCACTGGTCTCAAAGTAAACTTTGGAAAATCATCAATGATGCCTCTCAACCTTGAGCTAGCTGAAGCATTGAGGCTTTCAAACATATTGGGTTGCAAATTGGAGCCGTTGCCTTTCACTTATTTGGGTCTTCCTCTTGGAACCACAAGTCCTAGAATAATTGACCTAATGCCTTTGGTGGACAGCATTGAAAGAAGGTTATCTGTCAGTTCTGCCATGCTTAACCAAGGCTCCAGACTGCAATTGCTAACTTCAGTGCTCACCTCAATGCCCATATATTTCCTTTGTAATTTGCATATTCCTCCTGGTATCATCAAGCAGTTGGACATGATATTCAGGCAATGTGCTTTGGAGAGGAAATTCTGATGTTCCAAAGCAATCATTAGCTGCATGGGACCTTGTTTGCAGACCTAAGGAAAAAGGTGGCTTAGGTATCCTCAATTTAAATATTCAAAATCAGGGACTTCTTCTTAAGCATCAGCATAAATTCTATAATAAAATGAATGTCAATGGGTTCAGGTGATTTGGGATAGTTATTATGATGGAGTTGTGCCTCATGCCACTGTGCTCACTAGCTCTTTCTGGTGGAAGGACATCCTCAAGCTTGCTGACATTTATAGGTCAATTGCCTCAGTGCACATTAATATGGGGGACTCTGCTCTCTTTTGGCTTGATGCTTGGCATGTGGGTGGTTCTTCCAGGCTTCTGAATCTCAGATTACCAAGGCTTTTTTCTTTTGTGATGGATGACAAAGTTTCTGTTAAGGATTTCATGATGACTCAAGATCTGTTCTCCATGTTTCACCTACCAATTTCACAGGAGGCGGCATCTGAATTGGAAATTTTGGAAGGGTGGCTCATGTCTCTTCAGAGAGATCCTTCCTTGCCAGATGTCTGGATATGGCCTGGAAAGTCTGGACAATACACTGTAAAGAGTTTTTATGACATCATGCATACAAACCTTCCAGTGGTCCAACCTTGCAAGTGGATATGGCAAAGGAGATGCACTATGAAAATTAAAGTTTTTGGCTGGCTTCTTTTCTTTGACAGGCTTAACACAAAGGGCATGCTGGTGAGAAAACATTGGAGATCTCCCATGGATGATAATCTCTGTGTCATCTGCAATGCTTATGTTTATGAAGACAACGCGCATCTATTCTTCCAATGTAACTTTAGTTGTAGAATTTGGAATTACCTACAGATTGATTGGAGCCATGGATCTAATATCCAGCAATGTGTTTCCCAAGCAAGACATAGATTTTGCCATCCATTCTTCTTTGAGGTCATGCTCACTACTGCATGGAACATTTGGATCCATTCTTCTTTGAGGTCATGCTCACTACTGCTAATTTCTTGGTTGCTCTTTGGTGAGTTGGTCTTCTAAGAAGCAAAGTTGTGTGTCTCTCTCCTCTACCGAGGCCGAGTATGTGGCTGCCGGTAGTTGTTGTGCTCAACTTCTATGGATGAGGCAAACTTTAAAGGAGTACGGTGTCATTTGTGACAAAGTGCCTCTATGCTGTGACAATGAAAGTGCCATCAAGATTTCTCTCAACCCGGTGCAACACTTCAAGACGAAGCATATTGAGATTCGGTATCACTTCATCTGGGATCACATTAGGCGAGGGGAGATTGAATTCAACTATGTAAACACTCATGATAACCTTGTAGATATTTTCACGAAGCCTTTGGATGAAGCAAGATTTCGCGAGTCAAGGCATCAGCTAAATATCATTGATTTGAGCAATGTGGCTTGAACCTGTGCACACCCCACCATACTCATCTTGATGTCTTGTTTAGGTGTAGGCATGGACATAGGGGGAGTGTTGTTCTGTCAATGAACTCTCCCTCCCCCCATTTTGCATAAATTGATCAACTCTTTCACATTCACCATTGTAGATGGTACTTGTGCCTTCAAAGACGAGTTTTAGTCATGGGCCCAAGGATAATTCTTCGCGGTACCATACCAATTGACTCAAACATAGGTGGCTCCAGACACCGCCCTCTCTTCTTGAGAGGTTTTGGTTCGTGTTTGGTCCTCCATTGTCTTTTTTGCTTTATTTTGGGCTTTGGTTGTGTTTAAGTTGCTTCTTTTGTGCTCTTTCGCGTGTCTGGTTGCTCGAAGTATGCATTGCAAAGGCCGTGTTTTTTGTTGTGTCGAAACTTGCACTTTCTTGAGTGTACGGTACTACCGTGGCTCACCATGGTACTACCACTGGAGGTGGGTTGCATCTATGCTTGCACAGCTGCAACCACGACACGGTACTACTGCTTCCACCATGGTAGTAATTTTTTACTATTGCTGGTAGAGCAGTACTACCGCCCTATGTGCGGTACTTCTGCCTGAGCGGTACTACCACGATGATCCGTGGTACTATCGTGCTGTCGCGAGTGCGTGGGGGTTAAGAGCGGCAGGGGGAGTTCTACCTCCCCCATATTGATGTCTACTACACAACCTTCTTCTTGTAGATGTTGTTGGGCCTGCAAGTGCACAGGTTTGTAGGACAGTAGCAAATTTCCCTCAAATGGATGACCTAAGGTTTATCAATCCGTAGGAGGCGTAGGATGAAGATGGTCTCTCTCAAGCAACCCTGCAACCAAATAACAAAGAGTCTCTTGTGTCCCCAACAGACCCAATACAATGGCAAATTGTATAGGTGCACTAGTTCGGCCAAGAGATGGTGATACAAGTGCAATATGGATGATAGATATAGGTTTTTGTAATCTGAAAATATAAAAACAGCAAAGTAACTAATGATAAAAGTGAGCGTAAATGGTATTGCAATGGTAGGAAACAAGGCATAGGGTTCATACTTTCACTAGTGCAAGTTCTCTCAACAATAATAACATAGTTAGATCATATAACTATCCCTCAACATGCAACAAAGATTCACTCCAAAGCCACTAATAGCGGAGAACAAACGAAGAGATTATGGTAGGGTACGAAACCACCTTAAAGTTATCCTTTTTCTTCTATATATTCAAGAGATCATACTAGAATAACACCTTAAGACACAAATCAACCAAAACCCTAATGTCACCTAGATACTCCATTGTCACCTCAAGTATCCGTGGGCATGATTATACGATATGCATCACACAATCTCAGATTCATCTATTCAACCAACACAAAGTACTTCAAAGAGTGCCCCAAAGTTTCTATCGGAGAATCAAGATGAAAACGTGTGCCAACCCCTATGCATAGGTTCATGGGAGGAACCCTCAAGTTGATCACCAAAACATACATCAAGTGGATCATGTGATATCCCATTGTCACCACAGATAAGCACGGCAAGACATACATCAAGTGTTCTCAAATCCTTAAAGACTCAATCCGACAAGATAACATCAAAAGGAAAAATCAATTCATCACAAGAGAGTAGAGGGGAAAAAACATCATAAGATCCAACTATAATAGCAAAGCTCACGATACATCAAGATCGTGCCATAGAGAGAACACGAGAGAGAGAGAGAGAGAGATCAAACACATAGCTACTGGTGCATACCCTCAGCCTCGAGGGTGAACTACTCCCTCCTCATCATGGAGAGCGCCGGGATAATGAAGATGGCCACCAGCGATGGGTTCCCCCTCCGGCAGGGTGCCGTAACGGGCTCCCGAGAGGTTTTTGGTGGCTACAGAGGCTTGCAGCGGCGGAACTCCCGATCTATCTTCATATTCGACATTTTTAGGGTACGTGGACTTTTATAGGCGAAAGAAGTCGGTCGGGGGAGCCTCGAGGGGCCCAGGAGACAGGGGCGTGCCCAGGGGGGTGGGCGCGCCCTCCTATCTCCTGGCTTCCTCGAACCTTCACTGGCTTGAACTCCAAGTCTCCCGGATTAGATCCTTTCCAAAAATCACGCTCCCGAAGGTTTCATTCTGTTTGGACTCCGTTTGATATTCCTTTTCTTCGAAATACTGAAACAGGCAATAAAACAGCAATATGGGCTGGTCCTCCGGTTAATAGGTTAGTCCCAAAAGTAATATAAAACTTTATAATAAAGCCCGTCATCATTCAAAACAGATAATAAAATAGCATGAATGCTTCATAAATTATAGATACGTTGGAGACGTATCACAAACCCATTCGTATCTTCCCCTCACAGCGTCTCTCTCTCCTGCCCAAGAACGGCGTCGGATGACCTCTCCGGATCTCCAGCTCCGGCCACTCTCCTCGCATTCCAACCGGTGGGATCGATCCCCACCTCGCCCTCTTGCCATGGAACCAGGTATCTCCCTTAGTCCCTCTCTCTTTGCCTCGTTGTTGTGCTTCTAGGTTTTGGGAGATGCATGTGTAGTTCTTGTGATTTTTTGCTAAATCATTGCAAGAGGAGATTGTTGGAGAGTGCTAGTGCAGTAGATATGCTATTTGGCGTGATACAACAACGTAGTTTTGATCAACGGTAGTACCGATTCATCTTCATGGATGTTCTGATATGCATTTTGTGCCAGATCTTCCCCGTGCGGTACTACCTACCCTCCTAGAGCGGTACTACCGCCCATTGTGGGCCTCGTATGGTACTACCGCTCCCCTGGAGCGGTACTGCTGCCCAGTGCGCGAAAGTAAAAAATTACTTCCGCCCTGAACACGGTACTACCGCACCAACCCAACGTTGTACTACCACGGTCAGAGCAGAAGTAAATTTTTACTTCCGCATCCTATCACATTACTACTAGTTGACTCTATATTGCATTGTTTTCTTTCACCTAGTCTCATGTCTACTTTGTTTCCTTCATTTTGGCCTTGGTCTTTGCAATAATCCTTCTCGCTTTTCTCGCGTGTTTGCATTGTGTGTCATAGGTTGTGGCTCCGGTTCCAGTGGAAGGCACTTGAATCCCAGTCGTGACACGAGCTCCAAGCATCTTCGCAACCAAGAGGGTCCAGAGGGGTCCAGTGCCCCACAACAAAACGTCAAGACCACAACTACCAAGATCAAGAAGCCAACTGTCAGCATGGATGAAATGCCTCAAGCAAAGTTTCTGATTCGAAGAAAGCTCAACCCCTACGTCAAGCCAAGGGAACTCAGTAGGATCAATGCTACGTCTTGAGCTTGCGTTGGTTTTCCTCGAAGAGGAGAGGGTGATGCAGCAAAGTGTAGCGTAAGTATTTCCCTCAGTTTTGAGAACCAAGGTATCAATCTAGTAGGAGACTCCTCAAAAGTCCCATGCACCTACACAAACAAACTGAGAACTCGCAACCAATGCAATAAAGGGGTTGTCAATCCCTTCACGGACACTTGCAAAAGTGAGATCTAATAAAGATAGTATGATAACATAAATATATTTTTGGTATTTTATAATACAGATACAAAAAGTAAAGATGCAATAAAAGTAGATTGAAAGCAAATATGATAAGAGATAGACCCGGCGGCCATAGGTTTCACTAGTGGCTTCTCTCAAGATAGCATAAGTATTACGGTGGGTGAACAAATTACTGTCGAGCAAATGATAGACAAGTGAATAGTTATGAGATTATCTAGGCATGATCATGTATATAGGCATCACGTCCATAACAAGTAGACCAACTCCTGCCTGCATCTACTACTATTACTCCACACATCGACCGACTCCTGCCTGCATCTAGAGTATTAAGTTCATAAGAACAGAGTAACGCTTTAAGCAAGATGACATGATGTAGAGGGATAAACACATGCAATATGATATAAACCCCATCTTGTTATCCTCGATGGCAACAATACAATACGTGCCTTGCAACCCTTTCTGTCACTAGGTAAGGACACCGTAAGATTGAACCCAAAGCTAAGCACTTCTCCCATGGCAAGAAAGACCAATCTAGTAGGCCAAACCAAATTGATAATTCAAAGAGACTTGCAAAGATAACTCAATCATACATAAAAGAATTCAGAGAAGATTCAAATATTATTCATAGATAAACTTGATCATAAACCCACAATTCATCGGATCTTGACAAACACACCGCAAAAAGAATTTACATCGAATAGATCTCCACAAGAGAGGGGGAGAACATTGTATTGAGATCCAAAAAGAGAGAAGAAGCCATCTAGCTAATAACTATGGACCCATAGGTTTGTGGTAAACTACTCACAACTCATCGGAGGGGCAAGGATGTTGATGTAGAAGCCCTCCGTGGTTGATTCCCCCCCCCCCACCCCGGCAGAGTACCG
>NC_041391.1:402454052-402462218 GCF_002162155.2 Triticum dicoccoides | reverse complement strand
CCAAGATGAGATCTCACGGATACAGAAGGTTACGGCGGTGGAAATTGTGTTTCGTGGTGCTCCTGGTTGTTTTCGGGGTACGTAGGTATATATAGGAGGAAGAAGTACGTCGGTGGACGCCCGAGGGGCCCACGAGATAGGGGGGCGCGCCCTACAGGGGGGGGGGGGCGTGGCCCCCTATCTCGTGGGGCCCTCGGAAGCTTCTTGACTTGCACTCCAAGCTCTCCGGATCACGTTCGTTCCAAAAATCACGCTCCCGAAGGTTTCATTCCGTTTGGACTCCGTTTGATATTCCTTTTCTTCGAAATACTGAAATAGGCAAAAAAAACAGCAATATGGGTTGGGCCTCCGGTTAGTAGGTTAGTCCCAAAAATGATATAAATGTGTAAAATAAAGCCCACAAACATCCAAAAGGGGTAATATAATAGCATGGAACAATAAAAAATTATAGATACGTTGGAGACGTATCAAGCATCCCCAAGCTTAATTCCTGCTCGTCCTCGAGTAGGTAATGATAAAAAGAGAATTTTTGATGTGGAATGCTACCTAGCATAATTCATAATGTAATTTTCTTTATTGTGGCATGAATGTTCAGATCCAAATGAATACAAAATAAAACTTCATATTGATAAAAGAAATAGTAATACTTCAAGCATACTAATCAAAGTAATCATGTCTTCTCAAAATAACATGGCAAAAGAAAGTTCATCCCTACAAAATCATATAGTTAGGCTATGCTTCATTTTCGTCACACAAAGATGTTCCCAACTTCTATACCCACGATGACAAGCCAAGCAATTGTTTCATACTTAAATAATCTCAAACTTTTTCAACCTTCACGCAATACATGAGCGTGAGCCATGGATATAGCACTATGGGTGGAATAGAATATGATGATGGGGATTGTGTGGAGAAGACAAAAAAGGAGAAAGTATCACATTGACGAGGATAATCAACGGGCTATGGAGATGCCCATCAATTGATGTCAACATGAGGAGTAGGGATTAACATGCAACGGATGCACTAGAGCTATAAATGAATGCTCAACAAAAGAAAACTAGTGGGTGTGCATCCAACTTGCTTGCTCACGAAGACCTAGGGCATTTGAGGAAGCCCATCGTAGGAATATACAAGCCAAGTTCTATAATGAAAAATTCCCACTAGAATGAAAAAGACAACTTATGAGACTCACTATATGAAAAACGTGGTGCTACTTTTAAGCACAATATATGAGACTCACTACATGAAGAACAAGGTGCTACTTTGAAGCACAAGTGTGGAAAAAGAGATAGTAACATTGCCCTTTTTATTTATTTATTTATTTTTCTTTTTTCTTTTTTCTTTTTTGGGCCTTTCTTTTTTTCTTTTTTTCTTTTGGCCTTTCTTCTTTTTTTATTTTTTTTTCTTTGGGCAATGCTCTAATAATGATGATCATCACACTTCTATTGATTACAACATAAGGATTACAACTCGAAACTAGAACAAGATATGACTCTATATGAATGCCTCCGGCGGTGTACCGGGATGGTGCAATGAATCAAGAGTGACATGTATGAAAAATAATGCATGGTGGCTTTGCCACAAATACGATGTCAACTACATGATCATGCAATGGCAATATGACAAAAGTAAAGTATGTCATGATGATGATGAACGGAACGGTGGAAAGTTGCATGGCAATATATCTCGGAATGGCTATGGAAATGCCATAATAGGTAGGTATGGTGGCTGTTTTGAGGAAGATATAAGGAGGTTTATGTGTGATAGAGCGTATCGTATCACGGGGTTTGGATGCACCGGTGAAGTTTGCACCAACCCTCAAGGTGAGAAAGGGCAATGCACGGTACCGAAGAGGCTAGCAAAGGCGGAAAGGTAAAAGTGTGTATAATCCATGGACTCAACATTAGTCAAAAGAACTCATATACTTATTGCAAAAATTTAGAAGTCATCAAAAACCAAGTAATACGCGCATTCTCCTAGGGGGGTAGATTGGTAGGAAAAGACCATCGCTCGTCCCCGACCGCCACTCATAAGGATGCACAAGCCAGGTACACTTCATGTTTCAAATTTGTTACACAACTTTAATCATACGTGCATGCTACGGGACTTGCTAACTTCAACACAAGTATTCTTTAAATTCATAATCACCCAACTAGCATGACTTTAATATCACTACCTCCATATCTCAAAACAATTATCAAGTATCAAGTTGATCATAGCATCCAATTCACTTCCTATGATAGTTTATATTATACCCAACTTGAATGCCTACCATTCTAGGACCAACTTTAAGATCATAGAAAATACCATGCTGTTCTAAAAGACTCTCAAAATAATGTAAGTGAAGCATGAGAGACTAGAAATTTCTTCAAAATTAAGACACCACCGTGCTCTAAAAGATATAAGTGAAGCACTAGAGCAAAAACTATCAAGCTCAAAAGATATAAGTGAAGCACATAGAGTATTCTAGCAAATTCTAATCAAATAGGCTTCTCCCAAAAGGTGTGTACACAAAGTATGATTGTGGTAAACTAAAAAGCAAAGACTAATATAATACACGACGCTCCAAGCAAAACACATATCATGTTGCGAACAAAAATATAGCTCCAAGTAAAGTTACCAATGAACGAAGACGAAAGAGGGGATGCCTTCCTGGGGCATCCCCAAGCTTAGGCTTTTGGATATTCTTGAATATCTTGGGGTGCCATGGGCATACCCATGCTTAGGCTCTTGCCACCCTTTATTCCATATTCCATAAAAGCTTACCCAAAACTTGAAAACTTCACAACACAAAACTCAACAGGAAATCTTATAAGCTCTGTTAGTGAAAAAAAAAACCACCACATAAGGTACTGCAATGAAATCATTCTTTATTTAATTTTGTGTTAAACCTACTGTATTCCAACTTCTTTATGGTTCATAGACTGAATTACAAGCCATAGATGCATTGAAATAAGCAAACAACACACAAAAAACAGAATCTGTCAAAAACAGAACATTCTGTAGCAATCTGTAAGTAACGCAAACTTATGGAACTCTAAAAATCCTACCAAAATAGGAAGTCCTGGAAAATTTGTTTATTGAACATAAGCAAAAAGAATCAACGCAAAATCACGTTCCTGTGATTTAACAAAATTATATTCGTGCGCACAAAGTTTCTGTTTTTCAGCAGAATCAAATCAACTATCATCGTATGTTATCCTATAGGTTCTACTTGGCACAAACACTAATTAAAAGATAAAAACACATCTAAACAGAAGGTAGATGCAAGATTTATTACTAAACAGGAGCAAAAACAAAAAAAACATAAAGAAAATTAGGTTGCCTCCCAACTAGCGCTATCGTTTAACGCCCCTAGCTAGGCATAAAAGCAAGGATAGATGTAACTAGTGCCATTTTTGGCACTAAATTCATAAGTAGCATGCATGATAGATTCATAAGGTAATTTGACTTTCTTTCTTGGAAAGTTCTCCATGCCTTTCTTTAAGGGAAATTGGAATCTAATGTTCCCTTCCTTCATATCAATAATCACACCAATCGTTCTAAGGAAAGGTCTACCAAGAATAATAGGGTAAGAAAGATTGCAATCTATATCAAGAATGATAAAATCTACGGGCACCAAATTTCTATTTGCAACAATAAGAACATCATTGATCCTACCCATAGGCTTTTTAATGGTGGAATCCGCAAGGTGCAAATTTAAAGAGCAATCATCAAGATCATGGAAACCTAGAATATCACATAAAGTTTTCGGAATCGTGGAAACACTAGCACCCAAATCACACAAAGCAAAACACTCATAATCTTTAATTCTAATCTTTATAGTAGGTTCCCACTCATCATTAAGTTTTCTAGGTATAGAAACTTCCAAATTAAGTTTTTCATCATAAGATTGCATCAAGGCATCAACAATATGTTTGGTAAAAGCTTTGTTTTGACTATAAGCATGAGGAGAATTAACAACGGATCGCAACAAGGAAATACAACCTTTTAAAGAGCAATTATCATAATCAAAATCCTTGAAATCTGAGATAGTAGGTTCAATATTATTAGAAGTTGAGGATTCTCCAATCTCACTTTTACCAAATTTAACATTAAGATCTAAAGACTCCAAATTTTTGGGACGCCTTCTAGGCAAAGTTGATTCATCATCACTCCCATAATCATCAAAATTCATATTGCAAAACATAGATCTAATCGGAGACGCATCAATAAATTTAAGATCCTCGTCATTATTTTCATGTAATTTTTCTGGTTTAGCGGCCATCTTATTGACTAAGGTGGCTTGCTTGTCAGAAATTTTGGCTATAGCATTTTCAAGCCGGGTAATTTGAGCGTTAACACCATAAAATTCTTTATTCATATCATCAAGCTCTTTGTTCATAAACCCCAAAAAACTTTTTTGTTCCTTAAGCTCTTTTCTAAAGAAATTATCATGCTCAAATTGCAAATTCATAAAGCTTCTAATATTTGATTCAATCTCATCCATCCTTCTGAGAAGGTGGTCAGGACCCTTAGGCGCAGCCATAAGGTCAAACAAGCAAACAAGCACACAAAAAACGCAAGCGGAAAAGAGAGGAGGAGATTGGGAAAGAGAGGGCAAATAAAACGGCAAGGGTGAAGTGGGGGAGAGGAAAACGAGAGGCAAATGGCAAATAATGTAAATGCGAGGGAGATGGGTTTGTGATGGGTACTTGGTATGTCTTGACTTGAGCGAAGACCTCCCCGGCAACGGCGCCAGAAATCCTTCTTGCTACGTCTTGAGCTTGCGTTGGTTTTCCTCTAAGAGGAGAGGGCGATGCAGCAAAGTGTAGCGTAAGTATTTCCCTCAGTTTTGAGAACCAAGGTATCAATCCAGTAGGAGGCTCCTCAAAAGTCCCACGCACCTACACAAACAAACTGAGAACTCGCAACCAACACAATAAAGGGGTTGTCAATCCCTTCACGGCCACTTGCGAAAGTGAGATCTAATAAAGATAGTATGATAAGATAAATATATTTTTGGTATTTTATAATATAGATGCAAAAAGTAAAGATGCAAATAAAAGTAGATTGAAAGCAAATATGATAAGAGATAGACCCGGGGGCCATAGGTTTCACTAGTGGCTTCTCTCAAGATAGCATAAGTATTACAGTGGGTGAACGAATTACTGTCGAGCAATTGATAGAAAAGCGAATAGTTATGAGATTATCTAGGCATTATCATGTATATAGATATCACGTCCATAACAAGTAGACCGACTCCTGCCTGCATCTACTACTATACTCCACACATCGACCGACTCCTGCCTGCATCTAGAATATTAAGTTCATAAGAACAGAGTAATGCTTTAAGCAAGATGACATGATGTAGAGGGGTAAACATATGCAATATGATATAAACCCCATCTTGTTATTCTCGATGGCAACAATACAATACGTGCCTTGCAACCCTTTCTGTCACTGGGTAAGGACACCGCAAGATTGAACCCAAAGCTAAGCACTTCTCCCATGGCAAGAAAGACCAATCTAGTAGGCCAAACCAAACTGATAATTCGAAGAGACTTGCAAAGATAACTCAATCATACATAAAAGAATTCAGAGAAGATTCAAATATTGTTCATAGATAAACTTGATCATAAACCCACAATTCATCGGATCTCGACAAACACACCACAAAAAGAGTTTACATCAAATAGATCTCCACAAGAGAGGGGGAGACCATTGTATTGAGATCCAAAAAGAGAGAAGAATCCATCTAGCTAATAACTATTGACCCGTAGGTCTGTGGTAAACTACTCACAACTCATCGGAGGGGAAGGATGTTGATGTAGAAGCCCTCTGTGGTTGATTCCCCCTCCGACAGAGTACCGACGAAGGCTCCAAGATGAGATCTCGCGGATACATAAGGTTACGACGGTGGAAATTGTGTTTCGTGGTGCTCCTGGATGTTTTCGGGGTACGTAGGTATATATAGGAGGAAGAAGTACGTCGGTGGCCGCCCGAGGGGCCAACGAGACAGGGGGCACGCCCTACAGGGGGGGGCGCGGCCTCCTATATCGTGGGGCCCTCGGAAGCTTCTTGACTTGCACTCCAAGCTCTCCGGATCACGTTCGTTCCAAAAATCACGCTCCCGAAGGTTTCATTCCGTTTGGACTCCGTTTGATATTCCTTTTCTTCGAAATACTGAAATAGGCAAAAAAAACAACAATATGGGTTGGGCCTCCGGTTAGTAGGTTAGTCCAAAAAATGATATAAATGTGTAAAATAAAGCCCATAAACATCCAAAAGGGGTAATATAATAGCATGGAACAATCAAAAATTATAGATACGTTGGAGACGTATCAGGCAATGACCTATTTTGGACCAAGCAACAAAATCTCATCTACCTAGATGTGATCAAGGCCAAGCAAAACATCTACGTACCCGTCCAGTGGATTGACATGGAACATCTGATGAAGAACCGGGCATATTTTGGTGATCCTCTAGATTTGGTGGAGCAGTTTGATATTGAGGTGATCCTCATGTTCCACATTGACTTTGACCCAGAGATTGTGGCTCAGTTCTTCGCTTCTGTCCATTTCCACACGGATGAGAAGCGGAGCATGACTTGGATGACAAATGGAAAGAGGATGACTGCTGAGTGCAAGGAGTTCATGGATCTATTGCACGTTCGTGATGAGGGGCTAGAGGTTCCCGTTGGTGTCCGCCCTCATGGCAACCCAGAGTCTGCTTCCAAGAACAAGCTCCAACCCTACCTTGTCGAGAAGACTCTACCCAGTGGCAAGAAGTCTTTTGTGCTGAACCCGTTTCTTGACATCATGCACCGGATGTTCCGCAACTCTCTTTTTCCTCGCATAGGCGACAAGGACAATGTGCATTCCTATATTGTGGACATGATGCTTATTTGTGAGGAAGCCCGTCTTCAGTAACCTGGACCACTTGATGTCTCTCATATCATGTGGTGTGAGCTTCAGTTTGCTGTGTTCCATCATAAGGTGCCCATCTATGGACCTTATTTGCACCTCTTGATCTCAAAGACTTGTGAGAAGCTCTTTCAAGGTGAAGAGTTTCTTGCTCCCAACTGGATTTGCCATGAGCCCATCAAGCTGTGCCAGAAGAACTGTAACATCCCAAAATTCTAAATTTTGGAATGTTATAATAAATAGATAGATTTGACTGATTGTTTGATTGATTGTCTGAAAGTGAGTGAATTCGAAACCTTTTGAAAGTTAAATGAGAGGGAATAAAAGGACTTTCCCAAACTTTCATTTTTGCATTTTATGCTCTCCGTGAATTCAAATGCTTTTCAAACACAAAACCCTAGAGAGAAGATGACATGACTTCTTCCATTTAAAATGAAAAGGGTGTTTGAAAAATATTTGAATTTCATTTGGAAAATATTCCAATTCTAAAACTTTATGCGACTCAATGATTTTCACGAGAGAAGATAAAATGACTTCTTCAAATTATATGAAATATGAGTTGGGAGTTTCAAAGAATTAAATTCAAAGCCCCCTTTGAATTTATTTTCAATTTGGAATAGATCATTATGCATATTTTATTTTCTTGCATTTTGGTCGATCCTAGAAATTTCACGCAACTCAAGGACCCTTGGAGAGAGTTGGAGATTTCGTTATTTTCATATTTGAGAGTTTTCTCGAATTGAAAAGAGGATCATTTGATTTATTTATTTCATCTTCAATTATTTTTCCGTTATCAAAAATATAAGAGAGGGAATAATATGAATTTCCCAAATTTAGGAAAATGAAGATTTAATAAATAGATCAAATTTTGTTTGCCGGAGTTTTATTCGCATTTTATTTGGATAGGAAAAAAAATGCGTGTTTTCAAAAATTGCTTTTTAGGTCCCGAGTAAAGTTCATTTTGTTCGGCTCATTTCTAGGAGTCGGGGAAAATTTACTTTATTAATTTTGGAGTTCGTTTAGATTTTCTTTTATTTATTTTTCTGCGCGCGAGACCGTTTTAAAAAAAAATCACGGCCGGCCAAGAGGCCATAGCGCGCGCGCACCAGGGAGCCGCCGCTTCCTTTCTTTCCTAGTCCTAGTAGGACTCTTGTCCTATGTTCGTTTATTCCGTATCTATTTCTAGACCTTTTCCTCTTGTTTCCTAATCCTAATCTATTTCTTGTCCCCTACCCCAAGCAAAACCCTCCCCTCCCCAATA